>NC_137045.1:26519257-26554257 GCF_032717465.1 Coenobita brevimanus | reverse complement strand
AAAGTGGGATTGGTAATAAATTGTGGAAAGACTGAAATTATTAATATGAACGTGGAGAACCAAATCGATTGTGTAATTGGGAATAATGTGGTGAAGAATGTAGAAAACTTTAAATATCTGGGAACGATTGTATCATCTAATGGATCATTAAACAATGAAATTGAGGAGAGGATTAGACAGGCTTGGCGGGCTGTTGGAATGTTGAAATCTGTTTGGAATAATAATATGCTTTCGGTACATACTAAAGTGAAAATTTACAAGTCCATGGTTAGACCCATTTTAATTTACGGGCATGAGTCATGGTACAGTACAATTGCGACAGATCAGAAAGTATTAGGATTTGAGAAGGATTCTTGGGGTAAAGTGGCAAGACAGAGTTACAAATGAAAGGGTAAGGGATATTACGAGAGTGGAACCAATTAATGAATATGTGAGACTGCCTCGCTGGAAGTGGCTGGGGCACATATACAGAAAAGAAGGTTGTTTAATACAGGATGTGCCAGAGTGGATTGCTAGAGGAAGAAGAGGTAGAGGTAGGCCGAGGGAAACCTGGTTGAGGACAATGAAAAGAGAAGCAGGAGAGGAGTGTTGGTGGGACCTGAAGGAGATGGCAAGAGACAAATATTGGTGGAGAGAGTTCATTGAGACCCTATGCATCCCGTGGGGTGCCACAGGAAATGATTGATTGATTGATTGATTATGAAGAAAATGCAGTGGAACAGTGGGCGAACATTTGTCCTCGACTGTACCTTCATGAGCTGCATCTGAGAAAAACGAGATGGAGTGTTCCCGGAACTGGTAATTATATTTCAGTTGTTTTCATCTTCTCATTTACTCCTGCCTTGCCTTGTGCTGATTCTTGACGTGGGAGGAGGGGAAGGGGGTGAGAATGGTGTAAAGATGATATCAATGTTGACATTAAATTTATTAGCATTGCAATAATGAAAGTGTTGGAGTTATTATGGTGATATGATGAATAATGAAGGTATAATTACCTCACCCCATCCTTAGGCAAAAAAATAATGAAAACGAAGATGATATTAATGTGATAAGTGATTAGGATCGTGAGGTGATAATGGAAATGATGGAGGTATGTTGAAGTTAAGATAGTGATTGTGCTGTGATAAGTTATGAAGGCCTAATGAAAATGGTGATGGTCACAGTATGATGAAAACGGTAATGGTGACATGGCTAAAGTTGTAGATGGATCCATCGATACAGCAGATAAATTGAGCAGATAAACAGAGATTACAAGTATTTTTGAGTGGCTGAATAGAGAAATTGATGGATGAATTCAGTAGACTGATTGTTCAGTGGATAAATGCAGGATATTTTTGACTGGTTGAGTGGAAAAAGTGAGACTTAAGTGTACACGGATGAATAGCTGAATGACTGAATACGTAAAAGGAAGATTGACCGATGCACAGTGGTGGCATTTATATTCTAGTTTATTATTGCAACCTCCTGATGATTTAATTTGGTTTAAGAAAAACCTTATGTACCGAAGGGTTTGTCAAAGGCCGTATTTAACTCCTCCTTTACGGTAGTTAATCTCTCCTAGGCATAATGCAATCGTCAGGAGATGGCACAAATAGAATGGATCAGACGTAGCGCAATGAAGAAGTTAAGTGGATGAAACACTGACGACGTTTGAATATAAATGAACATAAGCTATGTCTATAAAGTTAAGTAGAAGATAAAGCAATTCAGAGTTCAGTTCCTTATATCAGTTCCTTTTATTCCTTTTATTACGGCAACACACACACACACACACACACACACACACACACATACTCTCTGTCTCTGTCTCTGTCTCTGTCTCTCTGTCTCTCTCTCTCTCTCTCTCGTCGCGCCCCCTCGCCCCCACCCGTGCCCGCGCTTTTCATCCACGCACAGCTTTTCATCCGTTTTCGCTGACACAGTCTGACCTACACCTCATTTTACCCTGTCTCTCTCTCTCTCTCTCTCTCTCTCGGGCACCTTTCATCCGTTTTCCCGTACTGTCTGGCCTTCACCGCATTTTACCCCGTATTCTAAATTTATCTCCCACCCTTCCTCCTTCCCTTCTTCCCTCTCTCCTCTGAATCTTTATTGTTCACCACTTTTTTTTTTTTTTTTGCAGTGCTGTTTTCTTGCAGTGTGTGTGTGTGTGTGTGTGTGTGTGTGTGTGTGTGTGTGTGTGTGTGTGTGTGTGTGTGTGTGTGTCATGGTTCTATTTGTATATGCTCCTTCAGTACGGTATCTTCATTCTTTTCCATTTTCGTCTCAAAGGCTCATCGTTTTTTTTTTTTTTTTTTTCCACTCCGTGCACTTTTCCTCCTCATGAATCCTATACTTCTCTTTTAATTCTTTTCTTCCCTGTCATAAATATTCCTTAACTTCGGTCCGATTTTAGCGTCATCATGATACATAGTTTTCTCTTAATAATTCTCCCACATTTTGTCCAACTCATTCTCTTTCTCTCGTGTCGATATTATTTCTCTTGCATGTCTACTGTTTTGTGTCAGCATATCGTTTGCATCGAACTCCTTTCATTGACTCTTTTAATCTTTTTGCATCTTTCTTTACATCAGTCTTCTAATATCGTACTCCTTTTTTTCTCTCTTTTCTTATTTCCTACTTCATCTCGGATTCCCTTATTTTCCTTCTGCCTCTCCTTGCAGCAAGTTTTCTCTCATGGCTTTATAATACCAGCACGGATCTGAGTATACTTCACTTGGCCATGAGGTGGCCCAGGCCCTCTTCTTTAACAGGGGGGAAATCAATTACTACTACTGAGTATACTTGTTGAGTGGCCGGACAGTAAACATGCTCGGTGGCGGGGGTCTTGGTGAAGACCTCCAGGAGTGCAGTAGAAAGGAAAACCTGGGGCCATATTGATAATATTTCTTAAGCTTAAGTTGTGTTTACAGTATGCTCTTATCCTAACTCAGTGATGTTGCCAAACAAAAAAGTAGAATGAATAGTAACACAAAAAATGTACAGAAAAAAAAGATTGTGCAATGAACTACTTGTATAAGGGACTGGTTATTGTAAGAATTGGTAAAGATCTCTGTGAATATGGGCCCTAATTTTTACCTGCATCTTTCTCAGGGTATATTAGAGTAATTCGTGTTTTCTGTTGTTGTTTGCGGACAAGACTGCTATATATGCTTTCATTCTGCCCAAACCGGACAACTTAAAACTCCCATTTTCACCGGATATTTCCCCCGCCCTGCTCCAGCACCCAACACTGCCCAGTCCGTCTCCACCCCCTTCCTGGAGAAAATAATAATATTAACAGTAACTTTCGCAAACGTTGCCTATTTCTTTTCTTTTCTTTTTCTTTTTTTTTTTTTTTTTTTTGCTCCTGACTTCATGAATTTAACCCGAATCGATCTAACTAGCCTGACTGATGGATATGATGTAAACTGAAAAGGCATGGAAAGATCTGAAGTGAATTAAACAGAACAGACGTCCTGATTCTGACTAAATAATACAATAATGACCTGCAAGAGTGTTGCCTAGCGATATAAGTTTTTATTCGATTTGGTCTGTTCTGAACCGTACAAGAGATCTATAATTCCCAACCCAAGAGGCCATTCACTACAAGCTGTCATTCACGAATGTAATATAATCGTCTGGTGTTTACAAAAATTTTCTATGGAATGATGCCATTGTAGACAGAGAGATCTTTTTTGTTGAACTGATTTGTCCTGTAGCAACCAGAACAGAATGAAGTGTCATAATAATTATGGAAGGGAATATCAGACGTGAATCGACAGATATTGGCATGAATTGTTCTGGCTGGGTCTGAACATTAACAGAATGATCTAAAAAGAATAAATTAGCTAGAAAGTTCTGAAAGGTCTTACATATTTGTGGATGGACCTACTGGACTCATAGTGGCCTAGCTCTTTCAGTCTGAGGACTTCTTTCACAAGCTAAATAATGTATAATTGAAGTTGGCCAGAATAAAATATAAAAGATGTACTTGGGGCCCGGGGTGACAGAATTCCATATCTTTATCACCATATATGAGATCAGCTGCAGGACCAGACCTTTTCCTCGGAGAGACAGTGATAGTTAACGCAATGTCTTCATCCTTGAGGGTAAAGTACGAATAGGAATAGGTATCTGCTGAGGGCAGTGCATGTGAGAGCTGAAGCAATGGCGCAGCCAGGGGGAAAGCCACGGGGGCCCAGGCCCTCCCCCCCAAAAAAAAAATTTCTACGTGTGTTCGAGAATAGACTGCGAATCTTAAATGTCGAATACTTGTGTAATTCATGGTGTAATATGCGGTATGTCACATACTTGGAGAAATGAAAAATATGTAATTCTGAGTAAAAAGTCTTGTATACACATACTTTTTAGGACTACTTTAGGTGCGAGACAGATATTCGAATTTACGCACGGGGAGCCGTTGGCGCCCGGACGGGTGAGAAGAGAAGGCAGGAAAGGAAACAAGAAACGTGTGCCGCTCTGCGAAATTTTCAGTTTTTTTGATGTACACCCACGATCACTAATTTTTGCTCAGGGGTGCCCCCTTCGTACCCCTATATACCCAGGGGAGACGGAAGAAGGGGACGAAACGAGCTCCACCCGCCTCTATCCCAGCTCCTAACCCTCCCTCATACCCTTACCCAACCCAACCCCCCACTCGTCATTCTCAACAGGCAGTTACATCTCAAGCTAACCTCATACTTTACACTCAAATTCACATCACTAATACACGAACAAAACACTAGGATATGTAAAAAGTATATAATATAAGTGTGAACACGCTGCAGCTAGAAATTAAGGCATTATAACGTTGACAGTAAAACAAAAACGTTAACGACGGCCAGCCCAGGCCTCATGCGTTGGGTGTTTGCGTGTGTGTGTGTGTGTGTGTGTGTGTGTGTGTGTGTGTGTGTGTGTTCTAACCTAATTGTATCTTTACAGGAATGATTCAAGCTCGTACTGTCCCTTGTGTTAAACCATTATTATCATACATGTCCTAAAATTTATGAATAGTTCTGGGACACACTATTTCATTCGGTAGTCCATTGCACTGATCAATTGACCTACTTGGGAAACTGCCTCTCTTTTTATGTAGTTTTTTGCAGTGCCCTCTTGCTGATGCTTCCCCATAGGTTACATATTCATTTATGTCCATTTTCTCTTTCCCTGAGGTGCATTTATATAGCATAATCATGTTTCTTCTTTTCCTTCTTTCCTGTAGTATTGGTAGATTTAGTTTTTCTAGTCTTTCCTCGTAGCTTAGATCCCAAAAGCTTGGTACCCATCTTTGTAGCTGCGTTTGTAATTTTTCAATGTGTTGTTTGAGATGAGGATTCCAGACTACTGATGCGTACTCCAGGGTTGGTCTGATGTTATTATCTTTCTCAGCATGTCTTCATTTATATATGTGAATGCTATTCTCATATTAGCAAGCAGTGTGTGTGTGTGTGTGTGTGTGTGTGTGTGTGTGTGTGTGTGTGTGTGTGTGTGTGTGTGTGTAAAGCAGTGCACCCAACACATAATCCCTGAGGTGGCCGTTGTTAACGTTTTTGTTTTATTGTCATCGTCATAATGCATTAATTTCTTGCTGCAGCGTGTTGATAGTTTATATGATATACTGTTAACATATCCTAGTGCTCTGTGTTTGTATTGGTAGTGGGACCAAGAGCGTTAAGCATGAAATCAGCTTGATGTGTAATCGCCAGTTAATAATGACGGGTGGTTGGGGGGGTTGAGTAGGGGTATGGGGGAGGGTTGGAAGCTGGGGTCGAGGCGGGTGGAGCTCGTTTCGTCCCCCCCTCCCCTCTTCCCTGGGTATACAGGAGTAGGAAGGGGGTACCCCTGGGCAGAAATTAGTGATCATGAGTGTACCTTATGACACATCATCTTCAAAACTAGAAACTCCGCTACTAGTAGGTTTATGTAATTAACTAGCTAGGAGAACCTGTGGGCATGTAGGCCTACATGTGGCAGAACTGGCAAGAAAAATAAACTATCATGGCAACGTTCACCGGCCATTATCTGAGTGTCATTCACTCGTCACCCGCCTGCGCCATCAGTCAACTCGTATCAGATCGTGTTGCACCAATGACCTGTCCATACAACTTGCTAATTATGCTACTTGCACCCTGTACTGTGACAAGAAGTGAAAAGACGTATTCCATGGATTTCATGGATTATGAAACAGAAGCAGCCGCAGCAATCAGGTATATTGGACTTCATGCGTTCAATTTCCAAAAGGTCAGTTTATGTTTAGCAAATGCATTACATTGTACAGGATATTATTACTGCCAGTAATAATAACAAATGATAATGTCATGCTATGAGCTCTACATAAGTGTTGGTGCACGCAGAAACTGGAAGCCAATGATTGCTTAAGATTTTCCTTGCGATATATTTCAGGCTTTAGCTACCTGTGCCCTGTGTGTTAACCATCACTGAAGTAAACTAATCATCAATGAACTAAGTATTTAAGAGACGATGGATTTTCACAGACATTAGCGTTGAGTGTGGTGAGTTGGGAACAGTGCGGGACACGGGGTAAGTTGGAACAGTGGGCACTGCGATGCCAAATGCATAGACATTTCCATTTTATGGTGCCCATTCAATAGTCCTGCCCCAACTTTACAAATGCTGTTAATACTAGTCTTCTATAGAACCACGAATAATGCATGAAAAATATGCAATTTTGAATGGGCAGCATTTTGAAATTTGGAGAATTTCATTTTTGAAAACATATATTTTCCTAATATTCCTCTCCCACAGTCAGTTTTAGAGCTACAGGTCTACTTTTGGGTGGGTGAAATCTTCAGTTGTTATAGTATTTTGTGATTTATCCAGAAAATGCATTTTTACAGCAGAGCAGTGCTGAAGGATTAATAGAGAATTGTCCCGACTCGCACACCATTTTTTTTTTTTGTTTTTTTTTACCCAGGGTGAGTTGGGACAACAGTTTCATTTGTAATTTTCGCAAGGAAAAACCTACTTTTCATGCATTATGTACTACTATGTTTTATAGTTTGCTGTATTTATGGTGGTTTGGGGTGTCAACAAGTAGATATTTCTCATTTCCAGGTTGCATGCATGTGATGTGGATTATGTCAAAAAAGCATATATTGGTACAGTGTTAAAAGTAGGGAAAAAGGGTTATACAATGATATTTTTGGAAAGGAGAGGAACTGAGAAATGCAACTGGCCAGTTTGAGACGGTGTACTGTATAGTGATGATGATTTTCGGCAGTATATCATTGATGGACCTGTCTTATTAGCAGGAACTGTACCTTTTACGATGCAAGAGGTGGACAAGCCTTTCGTGATTATAAAAAGGATACCGTATTTCTCAGTGAATTTTTTCAGCATAAATAGCTACAGGCAACTGAGTGGAACTCTTAACTATGGAATATGTATAGTGCAGTGCGTCCTTAAGTGCGAGGGGTGGGGGCTAGGTTTATGATCGATGAGTTGTGAGGTAGGATGGGATTGGAATGCACTGGTGTTGTGATGAGGAGGGGTAGACTGAAATGGTTTGGGTATGTGGAGAGGATGGGGGATGATAATGGGGTGCAGAAATTGATAAGTGCTAATGTTAGGGGTAAGGTTGCAAAAGTCTGACCGAAAAGGACCCGGGACAAGATTACTGAGTGTGACCTCAGGTTTCGGAAGTGTGTGATTGTTTGATTCTTTTTTTTTTTTTTTTTGTATTTTCAGGTAATAAACAAATCTGCAAGATAGGTGATTTTGTCATACGTCATCCCAAATGGTGAAGTACACTGTGTTTTTATATTTCTCATGGTTAGTCATTGTGGCGCCCCTGAGCTGAAGTGTTGTATTGAATGGTTGTGTGTGTCAGTCTCTGTCGTCAGTACAACTGCAGGATGCGAACATTTGCGCTGGGCAAAGGGGAGCTAGATCCTTCAAATGTATTGTATGTTTTAATGTTACACAACTAAACATGGTCTGGTTGCTGAGACAGGGCATCCACAAGCTATGATGCGTGGAGGAGGTGATTAGGATAGGAAACCTTGTTAATCAATAGTCTTGGCTCTTACCTCGGACTAACTGTGTGTGTAAAATTGTAAAATGAGAGGTGACCTTGTTTCCGAGATGTGGTATCCCCGGACTTTGATGCACTAGCTCACTAAAGGATACTTGCGAGTTTTCGTGTTTGTAACTGATAAGTAGGACGACTGCCTCGGAACATTAGTTTTTTTTTTTTTTTTTAAGAATGATTTCATGTCATCCTCATTAGACACTTTTTTTTTTAATGCATGTATTTACTCTGGTAGGACTATAAGTGGAGCTGTGGAGGCCTCATATTGGAGCCTGGCTTGATGTCATAGCCTAATCTTTATTGTGTGTGGTTGCATCTGGGTAGGAAAAACCTAGAACATTGAAAATCAATAAGTTTCACCGACACTATAGCCGTGTTGTATGAGAGTGAAGCTGGACAAGCCCAGGTGGTCTGGTTATTACAATGTAGTATTCAAAAGTTGTAATGGGGGAGGGACATAGTAGGAGCTGGAGGACGGGGTACCAACAACCAAGAAATCAATAGGTTTGGTAACTACCAGGCATCTATTGTATATATATATATATATATATATATATATATATATATATATATATATATATATATATATATATATATATATATATAGTTACTGAACGGAGAAAACTGATCACTACTGTCCCACAAAGTTCCAGGTTCAAAACAAAAGAGTTGGGTAAAATTACAAGTTAAAGTTTAATGCTCAAACTAACAACAAAACAGTCAGGACTCATAAGGATAATGTAATGGCAAAAACAGGTTAAATATATGGTTAACTGCAATAGCCTCTATTAACACGAAATTAGCAAGAGTAAATTTATCTAAGTCAGCCCTGATAAAATGAGAAAACCGGATAATGCCCAGTGAATGCAAGATATATTATTACAGATACAAAATATAATCAATAATGGGCGACACTTAAAACACATGAATCACAAAAACCTCACTAGGCCTACGAGTTAACACCTTAAGCTACACAGTACAAGAAAAAATGTGACAACAGTTATACTCAAATTACACAGCAGCTAGATGGTTCGAGACTTCCTGAGCACTCACAAAAATAATAACAACTGTACAGGGGAGGACAGAGATGTGAACAAAATGAGGAGCAGATCCAAGTGGCAACTAATGCAGAGACCAAGCTCATTATATAGGGGCCGGCAGAGCTTGATACAACTTGTAAGAAGGACGGGCAAATGAAGCCATAGGGGACAAAAAGTTGACACTCCTGCTCTGAACAACAGAAAGAACGACTTACTCTACTATAAGGGTAGAAGGGGGGAGTGAGGTAGAACACGCTCGTGATCAAACATGCAGCATACTGTACGTTAGAATTACATAAAGGATGATGAAATCATAGGCTGTGTAACATCTCCCCACAAAAAAAAAAAAAAAGATTTTTACAAAGGAAATTTCTTATTACTCTAAAACAATCTGTCTAAAGTCTAGATAAGCAATCTGCAATAACATTTACTTTCCCCTTGACATGCTGTATGTCTAATGAATACTCCTGAAGAAGTAGACTCCATCTTGTCAATCTCTGGTTTTATCTTTAAACTTACTAAGGAATTTCAGTGGGTTATGATCGGTATAAATGACTATGGGGTCAAAACCAGAACACAAATAAAATGAAAAATGCTGTAAACCCAAAATCAAGGCCAAAAGCTCTTTCTCAATAGTTGAGTAGTTCTTTTGAGGTGGAGTGAACTTCTTACTGTAATAAGATACAGGGTGTTCAATACCCTGATCATCCTCTTGCAGCAAAACAGCCCCAGCTCCTGTATCACTTGCGTCAACAGCCATCTTAAAAGGCTTAGCAAAATTTGGAGTAGCGAGCACTGGCTGACTTAATAGCATACCTTTAAGTCTGCTGAATGAGGATTCACGGTTATCGGTCCAGACAAATTTAACTCCCTTTTTCAGTAGGTCTGTAAGTGGTGATACAAGAATTGAAAAGTTAAGAACAAATCTCCTGTAATAACCTACCATTCGCAAAAATCTTTGTAGCTCTTTCCTACTTTTAGGTCTGGAAAGATCACTTATAACCTGAACCTTAGCTCCTGGTGGTGCAACATGTCCATCACCAATTACGTACCCAAGGCACTGAACTTTAGCTTGACCAAATACTTTGATAAATTAGCTACAAGATTAGCCTGAACCAAACGCTCAAGAAATTTACTGACATGGCATAGGTGATCTTTCCAGTTGTCACTGAAGATTAATACATCATCAATATAAGCAACACACCCTGCCAAACCCTCTGTTACAACATTCATGAGCTTCTGAAAAGTGGCTGGTGCATTCTTCATACCATATGGCATTACAGAACATGCAAAAGTCTTTCCTAGTGTTACAAAACATGAGATCTCCCTAGCACGTTCAGTCATAGGTACTTGCCAGTATCCCTTTAACAAATCAAACTTACTTATGTACCTAGCCTTTCCGATCTTGTCTATGCAATCTTCCAAACGAGGGAGAGGGTAAATGTCTGTTTTGGTTATCTGATTAACACGTCTGTAGTCGATGCAAAGCCGCTGTGACACACCTGGCTTAGGGACTAGAGTGACAGGAGAACTGCACTCGCTCTGACAGGGCTCAATCATCTTGTGGTCCAACAGGTAGCCAAGATCCTTCTGGATGAGAGGAACTTTCACTGGGTTCACACGGTAAGGAGGCAATTTAATTGGCTTTGCATCTCCAACATCGACATCATGCATCAACACAGTGGTTCTTCCTGGAGTGGCACGGAACACTTGCGGGTACTCCTGCAGTAATGCCGAAAACTCCTGCCTTTCCTCGGGAGCTAGATGAGAAAGCTTAGTCTGGAGATCATTCATGATAGCAGGATTCTTCCCCAAACTATCACTCAGGCTCATGCTGCATGAAAGAACTTCACTTGCAGACTCGGGTGGAACAGCTACAGTGCAGACTGGGTTATTTTCGTCCCGCCTGTGATATAACTTTAGTATGTTGATGTGACAAAGTTGCTTGTTCTTTCTACTATCTGGTGTGGCGATGACATAGTTGACATCACTGAGTTTCTTCTCAACGAAATAAGGACCACTAAACTTGGCTTGAAGAGGTTGCCCATGCACCAGTAGCAGAATCAAAACCTGATCTCCTGGCTGAAAGTGGCGTAACCTGGACTTCTTATCATACCAAGTCTTCATCTTTTCCTGAGCAGCTCCTAAATTCTCTCTCGCCAGCTGTAAAGCAGAGGACAGCCGTTCTTTGAACTTCATCACATACTCCAGCAGGTTGACGTCATCTTCCTCCGACAGCCAGCATTCCTCGAGTAACTTAAGGGGTCCTCTTACTTCATGGCCAAACAGTAGTTCAAAGGGTGAGAAGCCCAGTGATTCATTTGGAGATTCTTTTGCGGCAAATACAACGAATGGAAGACCTTTATCCCACTCTTTCTGATGTTCCAAACAGTATTTCTTGAGCATCAATTTGAGTGTTTGATGATATCTCTCCAACGCTCCTTGGGTCTGGGGATGGTAAGCTGAAGACATGATCTGGGTGATGCCCAACTCTTTCAGAGACTGCTTGAAAACATTTGACATGAAATTACTTCCCCGGTCTGACTGTACCTCCTTGGGCAGACCAAACTTTGTGAAGAACCCTAGCATTTCCTTAACCACGTTCTATGCTGAGATATTTCTAAGTGGAATGGCTTCAGGATAACGAGTAGCCATATCAATCAGGGTCAATACATAAAAAAGTCCTGAAGAAGTCTTAGGAAGAGGGCCCACAATATCCACCAACACACGGGTGAATGGCGCCTCAGAAGGAGGAATGGGAACTAGAGGTGCAACCTTTTCGGTCTGATTACACTTCCCCACAACTTGACAGGTGTGACAAGACTTACAATACCAGGAAACATCTCTGAAGATACCTAGCCAGTAGAAGTGTTTCAAAATGCGTGCCACAGTCTTCCTCACTCCAAGGTGTCCTGCCAAACTGGAATCATGAGGCACTCTAATGATATCCTGCCTACAAACACGAGGGATGACAACTTGATGTAGAACCTCCCATTCACAGTCGGCTGATGCTGTTGGGGGTCTCCACTTTCTCATAAGTACTCCTGACTTTATATAATAACAAGAAGAAGCACCAGCTGACTCTTCCTCATTGGAAGCAGAGTTAGCTAGACCTTTCAACTCAGGGTCAGCAACCTGCAACTCGACCAACTCTTGACGAGACAAATTATCAACACTACGGGGTACTGCCTCATCTGGTGAGTGGTCCAAATTAGCAAGAAAAGTGTCAGCTAGGATAACATCATCATCATCATTATCCTCTAAATCACCAGTAACTTTAGACTTAGCCCTAGTGACAGCACATGCAGGGAACACATCAGGGACATCACAATCCTGGGTCGCAGCCACTGGCTTACTAGACAACTGAGGAGCTGGACACACTTGACTTCCACCAATATCATTTCCAAGTAAGAAAGTTACACCTGACATTGGGAGTGTCTCAACCAACCCAACCATAACGGAACCATTAACAAAACCAGACTCTAAATTCACTCTGCACAGAGGGACAGAGAAGTAATTATTCCCTACACCTTGTAAGATTACAGTTTCATCAGAGCCTAGAACACTGGTCAGCATAAGGGATTGGCAAGCACCTGTATCACGATATATTTTAACTGATTTCCTGTCATTACTGTCCAGAGGACTGACAAAACCATCAGACAGGAAATTAGCACATGAACTCTTCAGAGTGTCACCCACGTTACGGCTCAAAAGAGGAGCTTCATGATGAGAATTTAAATTACCCCTCAAAGCAGGTTCAATTAACTCAGTTTAAGAATTCTGGGAACTCTCAAGGGTGGACACTAGACCAATTGACTGAATATTTAAAGACTCCTTTTTGTTCACATCACGCTGTCTCCTGAAACATTTCTCCGTAGTATGACCAAGCTTACTACAATAAGTACATTTACTTTTCTGATATCTAGAGGTGGAGCTGGTATTTACTTCCTGAGAAATATCATCTTTATTCTCTTTCCTGTTACCTGTACTCTGAGTAGAGGCAACGTACTTACTCTCAGCTTTCCTTTTTTCTTTATAATATCTCTTGTGAGTGAGAACATATTCATCAGCTAAAACTGCAGCATCAGACAAATTATCTATTCTTCTCTCATCAAGATATAGGCTTACATCATTATTAATACACCTTTTGAAGTCCTCCAGCAAAATCATCTGCTTAAATATGTCAAAATCAGAATCCACATTCTTAGAATTTAACCACTGCTCTAACAGATCTTCTTTGATTTTTGCATACTCAACATGGGATTGCTTATCTTGCTTATAAGTTGTCCTAAATTTTACTCTATTGGCTTCAGGAACAAGCTCATAGGCTTTAAGAATCAAGCTCTTAACTACATCATAATTATCAGATTGATCCTGAGGCAAAGATGCATAAGTTACTTGAGCTTTACCGGTGAGAACAGTTTGAAGGAGTACTGGCCAATACTTTTTGGGTCAATTTAAACCTGTAGCTACCCTCTCAAAGAACTGAAAATACTTTGTTAAATCAGATTCATTAAGAGGAGGGACAAGTTTAACATTTTTAGCCACATCACAATCATCAGAGCTAGATGATCCAGTTCCACCTTGTTTCATGCGATACTCATGGTCTGCCTGAATCCTAGCAAGTTCAATTTGTGCCTCCTGAATACGAGCCTGAGACTCAGCCTCCTTAGCACGTGCCTGAAACTCAGCCTCATTAGCCTGAGGCTCAGGCTCCTTAGCACGTGCCTGAAACTCAGCCTCCTTAACACGAGCCTCCTGGAGGGCTAGCTGTAACTTAGCTATTTCAATCTGCGTTTGCTCATCTGGAGGAGATACATCGAACAAGCTTTTATTATTCATGTCAACAATTTGATCTTTAGAATGATGAGAGTGAACTGCAATTCCCAATTGTTGAGCAACAAGCTTAAGTTCATTCTTTGTTCTGTTTTCTACATCACACACTGTTTGCACATTCGACAAAAAATCTTGGGCTTCATCAAGAGTAGTAATAGTAGACATCACGAATAAATCACGGTCCCAAATATCAAGCAATATCCTTATGATAATATCCTGAATACCCTGATAAGAGGTCGCCAAATTTATGTTACGGAACAGAGAAAACTGATCACTACTGTCCCGCAAAGTTCCAGGTTCAAAACAAAAGAGTTAGGTAAAATTACAAGTTAAAGTTTAATGCTCAAACTAACAACAAAACAGTCAGGACTCATAAGGATAATGTAATGGCAAAAACAGGTTAAATATATGGTTAACTGCAATAGCCTCTATTAACTCGAAATTAGCAAGAGTAAATTTATCTAAGTCAGCTCTGATAAAATGAGAAAACCGGATAATGCCCAGTGAATGCAAGATATATTATTACAGATACAAAATATTATCAATAATGGCTGACACTTAAAACACATGAATCACAAAAACCTCACTAGGCCTACGAATTAACACCTTATGCTACACAGTACAAGAAAAAATGTGACAACAGTTATACTCAAATTACACAGCAGCTAGATGGTTGGAGACTTCCTGAGCACTCACAAAAATAATAACAACTGTACAGGGGAGGACAGAGATGTGAACAAAATGAGGAGCAGATCCAAGTGGCAACTAATGCAGAGACCAAGCTCATTATATAGGGGCCGGCAGAGCTTGATACAACTTGTAAGAAGGACGCGCAAATGAAGCCATAGGGGACAAAAAGTTGACACTCCTGCTCTGAACAACAGAAAGAACGACTTACTCTACTATAAGGGTAGAAGGGGGGAGTGAGGTAGAACACGCTCGTGATCAAACATGCAGCATACTGTACGTTAGAATTACATAAAGGATGATGAAATCATAGGCTATGTAACAATATATATATATATATATATATATATATGAACCTCTGTGGTACAGTGGTAGAGTGTGCTTTTCGCACGCTGCAGTGGACGAGGGTTCGCCTCCCGCCAGAGTTGTAAAAACTTTGGGAATCGTTCACCGAGCCACTTGCTACTTTGGCGGACATAAGGGGTGCTGTGGTTGAACCAGTGTTTCATACTAGTATGCTTGCACCCAATCGGCTTAAGGTGGGCCGATTACACTTGGTTCACAGACTACACACACATCCAAAGCCACTACAACACTACAATTACACTTAAAAGCACTTCTCACCCTACATACGGTCTCTATCATACAGCCTAAGCCACTGGGTGGAGATACATTGGCTTGTATCGTCCCTGCTTCGGTAGGGATAGGCCGGTCCTGCAATGGACCTCAACGGCTGATGATGATAATGATGACGATGATGATGTATATATATAAATGACTTGGTTACTGAGATCCAGTTTCTACAAGCTATGATTGTTTGGTTGTGGGGGAGGGGAGCAGGAGTTGGATCAGGAGACTTGAAAGTTAATAGGTGGACCCTTTACCATAGTCTTGGGTGTCATTAAGTTGCATAACGAGAGATTACCTTATTTTCGTTATTTTATTGAGAACTGATGATAACAGTTAGTTGGCAAAACCCATTTCCTGACGATCATCAGGTAACTGATCACCGACATCTTTTTCGTTTCAAGAGGCTCTGAAAATTGCCTAATATGGCGTTCCGGGAAACATTTAGAATTTGTCCCCATGCTAACTCACCTACACGTATTGCAAAGGTCGAGTGGAGAGAACTTGCTGGGTTATGTTATAATCTTCAAGTCTCACGGACATGTTCAAAGGTACCCACAACTCTTACTTATCCCGTGGAAGTTTATGGGCTGCAGAGAAGACTTGTGCACAAAGGAATACTAACTGATGCCGGCAAAAAAGCAACTTTTTTTTTTTTTTTTTTAATGCGAGGAAGAAGGAACCAAAGGCCATGAGCCCGCATTAACAGTTCCCTCCAAGAGAAAAACAAAATACAATAGAGAGCCAAATTCAAGATCCGATCATTTTGAGATGCCTGGACACACTGCGTTTGAAAGACTGGAGATCATAGGCAGGAGGAAATACAGACAGAGGGAGACAGTTCCAGAGCTGACCTGTTGCATGAATGAAAGACTGGGAGTAACGGTTAACTCTTGCATTAGAGAGTTGGACAGAAAAGGGATGAGAGTTTGGTGCCAGACGGGTGCTACGCGCCCGTCGTAGAGGTGGAGGAATGCAAGCAGACAGTTCAGAGGAGCAGTGACCATTAAAGTAGCGATAGAAAAGAGATAAAGATGCAACAGTGCGGCGAAGAGACAGAGGTTGAAGGGAGTCAGTAAGAGGAGGAGAGTTAATGAGACTAAAAGCCTTTGACTCCACCCTATTGAGAAGAGCTGTATGTGGGGAGCCTCCCCACACATGAGAGTTGTACTCCACACAGGGGCGGATAAAACCCCTGTATAGAGTCAACAATTGTGCAGGGGTAAAGAAAGAGCGGAGTCGGCTTAGCACACCCAATCTCTTGGAAGCAGATTTTACAAGAGATGTAATATGATCTTTCCAAGATAAGTCCCGAGTAAATGAAACCCCAAGCATGTTCAAGGATGATGCAGGATTAATCTGAATATTATTAAACATTAGTGGGTATACCTGTGGAAGATTTTGTCGGGTTGATTGGTGTAAGAACTGAGTCTTAGAAGCATTAAAGACATCCATATTATTTTTACCCCAGTCAGAGATAAGAGCCAAGTCAGACATTAGGTGTGCCATAACCTCATCCCTTGTTTCTTGAAGTAACTGTTGAGATGGGCGTTGCGGGAACCGAATGGAAAGGTGAAGGGTGGAGTCATCAGCGTATGAGTGGATAGGGTTAGATGTACAGCTTAGAAGATCATTGATGAATAAAAGGAAGAGAGTTGGTGATAGGACAGAGCCCTGAGGAACACCACTGTTGATAGATCTAGGAGAAGAACGATGGCCGTCTACGACAGCAGCCATAGAACGACCAGAAAGGAAGCTAGCGATGAAGGTACAGATAGAAGGATAGAAACCGTAGGAGGGCAGTTTGGAAATTAAAGATTTATGCCAGACTCGATCGAAAGCCTTTGAGATGTCAAGTGCAATGGCAAAGCTTTCGCCAAAGTCCCGAAAGGAGGATGACCAGGAGTCTGAAAGGTAGGTGAGAAGATCGCCAGTGGAGCGTCCCTGACGGAACCCATACTGACGATCGGAAAGAGGGTTGTGATAGGAAAGATGCCTTAAAATTTTTTTATTAAGAATTGATTCGAAAACTTTTGAAATACAGGACGTTAAAGCAATTGGACGATAGTTGGAGGGTTGGGAGTGGTCACCCTTCTTTGGGACTGGCTGAATGAGAGCAAACTTCCAGCAAGAAGGAAAGGTACAAGTTGACAGACAAAGTCGAAATAGTTTGCCTAGGCAGGGTGTAAGCACAGAAGCACAGTTTTTGAGAACAACAGGAGGGACCCCATCAGGCCCATATGCCTTGTTAGTACTGAGGTCAGTAATGGCAGAAAATACATCAACTGAAGAAATTTTAATGTCAGCCATGAGGAAGTCAGAGGGGAGGTGATGGAGGAACAGCACCGGAATCGTCTAAGGTGGAATTGGAGGAGAAAGTCTGTGCGAAGAGATCTGCTTTATCAGTAGAAGAAATAGCTACAGAACCATCAGAGTAGAAAAGAGGAGGGAAGGATGATGAGGTAAAGTTGTTAGAAAGATTTTTGGCAAGGTGCCAGAAGGAGCGGGAAGAATTCGAGTTGGAGAGTTGAGAGCATTTAGTATGGATGAAATTATTTTTAGTAGAGCGAAGAACAGACTTAGCACAATTCCGGGCAGAAACGTAAAGATTATGTGATTCAGGGGTGGGTTGGCTCCGGTACCTTTTGTAGGCCTTCTCCTTGTTGCGGACAGCATTAGAACAAGCGTGATTAAACCAAGGCTTTCTTGCGTTAGTCAAAGGATATGAGAAAGGAATGTATGCTTCCATGCCCGAGAGAATAACCTCCGTAATGTCGCAAGGCACACTCAGATGGCTCACGGCCATGGAAGCAATAATCATTCCAGGGAAAATCAAAGAAAGTACTGCCTGAGGGCCTCCCAGTCCGCAGCTCCAAAATGCCAGAGACGACGTTTCCCTGGAGGGTCCGCAGGCCGTACTGGAGGCGATAGGACAGGTTAAGGTAATAAGGTTGTGATCGGAGGAGCCCAACGGAGAGAAAAGATTAACAGAGTAAGCAGAAGGATTAGTTGTGAGGAAGAGGTCAAGTATGTTGGAGCTCTCTCCAAGGCGGTCAGGGATACGGGTAGGGTGCTGTACAAGCTGCTCTAGGTCATTAAGGATAGAAAAGATGTAGGCTTGTTCACCAGGTGGATCCGTGAAAGGAGAGGAGAGCCAAAGGTGGTGGTGAACATTGAAATCTCCAAGAATGGAGATTTCAGAGAAAGGAGAAATGGACAGAATGTGTTCCATCGTAGAAGTAAGATAGTCGAAGAATTTTTGATAGTCAGTAGAATTAGGGGCTAAGTAAACAGCACAGATATATTTAGTCAGAGAATGACAGGAAAGCCGAAGCCAGAGAGTGGAGAATTCAGAAGAATCAAGTTCAGGAACACGAGAGCAAGATAAGTCGTTGCGTATGTATACACAACAGCCACCTTTGGCTTTGAAATGAGTATAGAGAAAGTAGGAGGATACAGAAAAGGGTTTGCTGTCAGTTGCCTCAGACAGCTGAGTCTCCGTTAGAAAAAGAAGGTGAGGTTTAGAGGAGGAGAGGTGGTGCTCAACAGAGCGAAAGTTAGATGAAAGGCCGCGAATGTTGCAGAAATGAAGAAGAAGAGAGTCAGACAGTTGTTCCAGGCACCTCGAGTCGTCACCGGGAGAGGGGCAGATGGCGGGGGCATTTATGGTCCCCCCCCCTGGGGACTCCGAGGCTGGGTGAATTGACGCCATTTTGGTAAATTTTGAATAAGAAGTGTAGTGTGTACTGTGCATGTAGTTTGGTGAAGATAGATAGAGAAATTTGTACTGGAGAGCATGCTGGCCTACTCTCTGTGTAACTGAGACACTGAAAAAGTTCAGCAAAGGGGGATGGTCAGGAACTAGTCCTGAGGGCTGAAGAAACATGAGCTCAAGCACTCCCTGTCATCAGCTTTCCATCCACCTCAGGGAGTACTGCCCTGCTCGACTGGTGCTACAGTCTACTGCTCTATATATGCCTTCTTTCATAAATGTAAGATTGGACAATTGGTCTTTAGTTAAACTAACCATATCTGATTTCTTCGTTGTTGTTGCATCCTATTATAATGATCCGATTTCTCTTTGTTGGTTTGTCCATTTGTTACTGTAACACAGGAAAAATGGTGCATTTTGCATAATTTCTGCCAGAGCCGGGTACAGCTAAAATGCTCTAACTTGAAAGATAAAGCAATATCAAGTCCAGTCGGGCCACCGGTTCCCAAGTTATGACTCATTTTTTTTTAAACCGCAAAATGACTGCATACACGCCTGTGGAAACTAAGCAAATGCGGCACACTAAGAAGTATCCATATTTTTTGAAAAACAAAAAAACCTAAAAGTTGATGAACTGGTTTGGAACTACAAAAAATCTGTAATAAAAATAAAATTACTATATATATATATATATATATATATATATATATATATATATATATATATATATATATATATATATATATATATATATATATATTTCATTCATTCATTCACCATCCAATCCTATGCTGCCCCATGAGAAGCATAGGAGCCTAAACTAGGCAAGTTGGTCCTGATATTTATGATGAGAGTGACCAACCTCACTCATCCCTGCATGGCATTATATGAGCAATAAACCCCAGCCACCCCTTGGATATAAACTTTCACTGGTTCGATCCGATTGAAGCACCGTAATTACCCACTAAACCACCAGACGCCAATATATATATATATATATATATATATATATATATATATATATATATATATATATATATATATATATATATATATATGCAAGCTAGCTGCCTACTGCGACTGCAACACAATGGCGAGGTGTTCAGGAAGTTAGCCAAAGAAACCTTGATGGACTCTGAAAGAACAATAATGGCCCCCAGTCCCGTGCAGCCCTTAAATGGGCAGGGGTGCTAAGAATCTCACGGTTGCCTCAATTACAATCTAATTTCTTTGTCAATGCAAAAAATACAATTAAAATTGGTAACTGGAATGTGAGAACGCTAAATCATGACGGTAAAATCGATGAGTTAGTGAAGGTTTTTCAAAATTACGGACTTGATATTTGTGCTCTGACAGAAACTAGATTAACTGGAGTCGATAAGTTGGATTTGGAGGATCGTATACGTTTATTGATATCTGGTCGACAGGACGGAATGCATTATCAGGGAGTAGGATTGTTGCTGGGTTGTAAGGCAAATAAGGCTTTATGTGAGTGGGATCCTATAGATGAGCGATTGTTATATGCACGGTTTAAATCAAATCATGGCAACATCAGTCTGTTTGTGTGTTATGCACCTACTAATGATGCACTCAATGAAAGGAAAGACACATTTTATGAAAAGTTGCAAGAAGGAGTAGGAAGGGTACCTAGACATGATATTTTGATCTGCGTTGGAGACTTTAATGCAGTAATGGGCTGTTCAAATGAGGGATTTGAGGCATGTATGGGTAAGATGGGAGTTGGTAGTAGGATGAGTGAAAACGGAGTGAGGTTTGGAAGCTTCTGTCTAGCAAATGACTTAGTCATCGGGGGCACACTCTTTCAGCATTGTAATATACACAAGACAACTTGGGTGTCGCCGTGTGGAAAATATAAAAATCAGATTGATCACATCGCTATCAGTAGGAGGCATAGAAGTTCTCTGCTAGATGTTCATGTTAAACGGGGAGCGGATATTGGTAGTGACCATCAACTCAGCATTGCAAAAATAAGGTTTAAACTTAAAAATCAGAAGAAGGAAAAAATCTGGTATTGGTAGATACGATATTGTTAAGCTTAGAAGGGAAGGAGAAGAAAAGGAGGAATTCAGATTAGAATGCAGAAATAGGTTTTTGGTGTTGGAAACGTTGGAAGAGGGGGAGAGAAGTGTAGATGAGATGTGGGAGGATGTGAACAAAGTTTTGCATGAGACTGCTGAGTGTACGATTGGAAGGAGACATAGCTTCAGGAGAAAGAAATGGATATCAGAGGAAACGTGGGATATGATAAAAAAGAGAGGTGAGGCTAAATTGAGGAGTGAGATGCAATGCGTTGATGAACAAGAGATTGAATTAGCAAGAGCTGCGTACTGGAGTTTGAATTCAGAAGTAAGAAGGTTAGCTAGGAGGGATAAAAGAAGATGTGTGGATGAAAAGGTTGCAGAGACTGAAATCTTAATAAACAAAAATGATGGACAGAGTCAAAGAATAGCATATGAATCGATTAGAGAACTGAGTGGTAATGCAGGTAAACGCAAGGAAATACCAGTTAGAGACAGGGAAGGAAATTTATTGACCAAAGATGGAGATATTAAAAATAGATGGAAAGAGCATTTTGAGACAGTTCTTAATAGACCAATACCACCAGAAGAGGATATACCGTCTGCTCAGGAAGATTTAAATATAGAAACAGGAGAGTTGAGGCTTGCAGAAGTGGAGAAAGCAGTAAAACAGTTAAAGAATAATAAGGCACCAGGGGAGGATGGTTTATTTCCGGAAATGTTTAAAGTGGAGGGATAGATTAATAATGATCTTGACCAAGCTATTCAATAAGATATGGGTGACGGGGTTACTACCATCAGTTTGGAAGAATGGTGTAATTGTTAAAGTTCCGAAGAAGGGAGACCTGAGTGAATGTGGTAATTGGAGGGAATCTCTTTGTCACCGATAGCTTTGAAAGTTTTCAGTAGAGTGTTGTTAAATAGGTTGGAGCCAGTGGTTGAGGGTATTCTGAGGGATGAACAGGCTGGTTTTAGAAAGGGACGTGGTTGCAATGATCAGATCTTTATAGTTAGGCATTTGATGCAGCAAGTTAATGAAATGAGAGTACCGTTAAGTCTTTGTTTTGTTGATTTTGAAAAGGCTTTTGATAGTGTTTCGAGAGAGACTATGGGGAAGATCATGAGACATTATGGAATACCAGAGGAGTTTGTGAGGGTCATTATGAACATGAATGAGGACACATTTTGTAAAGTGATGGTTGATGGTTGTCTGAGTGATTCGTTTGAAGTCAAGTCCGGAGTAATTCAAGGTGGTGTTCTATCGCCTTTACTATTTATATTGGTCATTGATTACATTATGAAACAGCGTTGGAACAGAAACCGGTGCAGGTATACTTTGGGGAGAGAACAGGAAACTTTTGGATTTAGATTATGTAGATGATATAGTTTTGATTTGTGATGGGCCAGAAGAGATGCAGAGAGTGTTGGACTGTTTGGTGAGTGAAGGTCGCAAGGTGGGTTTGGTTATTAATTGTGGAAAAACTGAAATAATCAATATGAATATGGAAAATGCGCAGGAATGTGTAATTGGAGGTATGGTTGTAAAGCAAGTTGATAGGTTTAAATATTTAGGTACTTATTTAGCCAAGGATGGTTCTTTGAACTTTGAATTCGAGGAAAGGTTAAAGAAGGCTAATCAGGCAATGGGAATGCTTAAAAATATTTGGAATAATAACAATTTCTCTGTGCATACAAAAATCAAACTTTATAAGGTAATGGTTAGGAGTATATTAATTTATGGACACGAGTCTTGGTACAGCACAGTGACTATGGAAAATAAATTCTTGGTGTTTGAAAATAAAGCACTTAGAAGAATATTAGGAGTTAAGTGGTGGGAAAGGATACCAAATAGTAGAATTAGAGAAATAACGGGAGTGCAGCCGATCGATGAATATGTTAGATTCTCACGATGGAAGTGGCTAGGACATGTGTATAGGAGACAGGGAATAGTACGAGGTACACCAGGGTGGGTGGCACTTGGTAGGAGAGGTAGAGGAAGGCCAAAAGAGACGTGGGTGAGGACAATGAGACGGGAAGCTGGAGATGAGTGTTGGGGAGATCTTGAGGAGTTAGCACAAGATAGGATGTGGTGGTGTGAGTTCATCGAGGCCCTATGCATCCCCGAGGGTGCCACAGGAAATGATTGATTGATTGATATATATATATTGGATTTGTTGAATGTAGAGAGTGAGAGCAGTGCGAGTATAAGTGGTTGAGGAATGGCTGGGAGAGGAAGAGATGAGTGGAGGGAGGAAGAGATCAGTAGGGCGGAAGTAGTGGAAGCAATGAAGAAGATCAAGATGGGTGTCACGAATTTGCACGAGTGTATTTATAAATTCGTGACACTGTACTTTAGTGAGAAAACTACAAACTCTAGTGGAATTCCCAGTGGGCATCACTCAGTTCAACCGTCCTCGTATTTCGATCGGGATGGTTTTCAGAACATTTGTCACTGTATCATAAGTGACCACTCTTATGCATGATATTAGTGCCTTCACTGAGTGATTTATTGTGAGCGTATATCATTCACCCTCTCTCGTTGACCGCTGTCTTAGGCCATGCCTACTTCCTGCAAATACGGCCAGCCCGTACCTCTTTTCCCCATTACAATTTAGTCAGTTTTGAGTCGCCTCGAGGGTAGGACCGTTTGTGCCCAGCGTAGAGCAGCGCCCTCGTTGTACAGTGAGTTCCTGAATCTCCACCTTGACAGTGAATTGGCGAAGCGTGCTTAGCGAATAGCAGTGTTCTGATGTTCATCACAGGCACCCACTCTACTCGTTCGGCTCCCCTCCACTGACCAGTATTGCTGTTCGTTTTTCTAGGCTTAAGTGTGTTTTAGCTTTTGAATGAGCAAGTGAGTGGATTCTCCTTGTTATTTTGAATTCATTTTTTGAGATTCATACAACGTAAATTTATTTCATTGTAATTAATAAATTTACAGTTCTTTTCTTTGAGCTTAGTGTAATTAGACCCATGTTTTATTTCTCCACATTAAGCTTATTTTAGTTGCTGCTCCTAATTTCCACAAACTCTTTACAATATTCATAACTGGTACTTAGGCCAGTTTCTTTTTGTATCAAATTTAAATCCGTTATGCCAGCCAGGAGCTAAGCACCGGCAAGAACTTGCTTATTATTATTAGCATTAGTTATTGATTGTCAGGGGTTGAGTCACTTTCTCGAGAGGCTAACAGTACTACAAACAGCACTCGTGAGTAATTAGTCTGTGCTGTGTACTGTTGAGAAAGTTTATAAATTCTCCTCTTTAGGGATCGGCGAAGTAAGCCGGCATAAAGTAAAACTTACTGCTAGATTTTCACAAATTAATTCCCTTGCTTCTATTTTCAAGTAACATCCAGCATATTTAATTTACAAATTCACATCCCCTTGTGACAATGGGAAAGGCCCCAGGAATTGATGGAGTGTGTGGTGAAATGCTGAGGTATGGGGGTGAGATTGTTGTGGAGTGGATATGGAAGTTGTGTACATTGGCTTGGGAAGAGAAGAGTTCCAGAGGTCTGGAAATCAGGTATAATTGTTCCTTTATACAAAAGGAAAAGGGGAGAGAGAAGTATGTGGTAACCATAGGGGTATTTGCCTTCTTAGTGTGACTGGAAAAATATATGGTAGAATACTCATTGATAGGGTTAGGCATATGACAGAGGAGCTAGTTGGAGAAGAACAAGGGGGATTTAGGAAGGGAAAAGGGTGTGTAGATCAGATATTTGTTCTACGATGTTTAGTGGAAAAATATCTAGAGAAGGGAAAGAAAGTGTATGCTGCCTTCATGGACTTGAAGAAAGCTTATTACAGAATAGATAGGGAAGGTATGTGGAAGGTATTAAGAATATATGGAGTGGAGGGAAGTTGTTGAGTGCTGTGAAGAGTATGTACGAAGGAGCTAGGGCTATGGTGCGAGTGGATGATGAGCTGAGTGAGTTCTTTGATCTCAATGTGGGACTGAAACAGGGTTGTGTGATGTCTCCATGGCTGTTTAAAATATACATGGATGGGGTTGTAAAGGAGGTGCAAGGTAGGGCAGTGGATGTGGGGGTGGCTCTAACGAATGAGGGTGAGATTTGGAAGAGTCCGGTGTTGCTGTTTGCTGATGGTACAGTATTGTTGAGTGAAGATGAATGGGAGTTGCAAGGTTTGGTGAATGAATTTGGGACAGTGTGTAGGAAGAGGAATCTGAAAGTTAATGTAAACAAGAGTAAAGTTATGGTGTTTGAGAGGAATGAAGTCACAGAATGTACAATGAGGTTGAATGGTGAGGAAATGGAGAATGTGAGTGCATTCAAGTACTTGGGTAGTGTGATGAGTAAGGATGGAACTTTGGGGGATGAAGTGCGTGAAAAGGTACAGCTGGGAAGGAAGGTTGTTGGTTCACTGAAAGCAGTGATGAGAAATAGGGAGTTGAGTATGGAAGTTAAGAAGTCACTGCATGATAGTATTGTGATCCCTACCCTGACATATGGAAGTGAGGCGTGGACCTTGCAAGAGGGGAACAAGTCAAGAGTGAGGGCAGTGGAAATGAGTTACTTGAGAGGAGCATGTGGAGTGACATGGAGGGACAGGTTGACGAATGAAGAAGTGAAGGAACATTGTGGGGTGGATGTGGATGTGGTTGAGAAGATAAAAACAATGAGGTGGTTTGGACATGTGGAGATAATGGACAATGAAAGACTGACTAAGAGGTTGTATGGAGGTGAGGTGGAGGGAGGGAGAGGGAGGGGTAGACCGAGGATGAAGTGGAGGGATGGAGCTGAGAGGTATATGAGGGAGGGGGGAGTGACTTGGGGGAAGGGTACTCAAATGGTGGGTGACAAAGCGACTTGGAGGCGTTTTGTCTGTGGCCACCCTTTGCGGGATTTTGCGTTGGGCCATATATATATATATATATATATATATATATATAATGTGTTCGACTCTGGACATAGGCTTCAAAACCTGCTCCAAAGGCCCAGTAGTGCTCCAACGCACCATACACCTGTACATGTCACCACTTTGGCGCTAACACCCACTGTCCATATTGAAGACATGTTAGGGCTGTCTCATACAGGACTGGTTTATTGGTATTAGCTCGGGTATTTTTACGACATGTCGGCGGGTCTTCTGGTAGATCGGTAAAGACTGCTTTACATGAAATTCAAATCCTTAAACTGTTCACTGTTCCAGCAGGGATTTGAACCTTGGTCCAGTAGGACCGCAGGCCACCTCTCTACCGATTGAGCCACCGCCTCCCCCCAGTTATATATATATATATATATATATATATATATATATATATATATATATATATATATATATATATATATATGTATATATATTTACATCTCTTTTTAGGAACTAAAAAACAGAGGAGGGGGCCCCTAGTCCCCTCACCCCGCCCCTTTTAGTCGCCTTTTACGACACGCAGGGAATATGGTGGCAGTATTCTTCTTAACACAACCTGGCTGCAGAGTAGTAGTACCACCCCATAGTGCGGCCAGGTTGTGTCCTCCCCGCCACAGGGGGAGGAGAGTGGAATCTGAAGCAGCTGCTGTTTGCAGATGATACTGCACTGGTGACTGATTCAGAGGAGAGATTGAGACAGTTGGTAAAGGAGTTTGGGAGGGTGTGTGAAAGGAGGAAATTGAAAGTAAATGAGAATAAGAGTAAAGTGATGAAGTGTACGGATAGATGGTAGAGGGATGAATATAGTTTTGAATGGTGAGTTGCTTGAGGAGGTAGATTGTTTTAAATATCTAGGGTCACATGTTACTGTGGATGGAAGAATAGATGCAGAAGTGAAGTTTAGAATAAATGAAGTAGGAAAGGTGCTGGGAGGAATGAAAAAAGTGTTTAAATATCGTTTTGCTTAGAATGGATGTAAAAGAGAAGGCTGTATGAGGGTGTTGTGGTACCGACTGCATTATATGGGGCTGAAACATGGAATATGGGTGTAGCAGAGAAGGAGAAACTTTGAATGTAATGGAGATGAGGTGTCTGAGGAGTATGTGTGGAGTGGCGGCGTATGGATCGAGTGCTTAAAATGATGAAGAGTTGAAGGAGAACTGGAGTTGTTCGGGAGATGGCTGGTGAGAGGATTGAGCAGAGGGTCATTTGCGATGGTTTGGGCATATGGAGAGAATGGATAATGAGCGATTGGTGAAGAAAGATAACTAGATCTGATGTGAGAGGTGCTTAAGGCTGAGAGGAAGACCACGAATAGGATGGATGGACAGTGTGAAGAGAGCGCTGGATGCAGGGATGTCTATTGAGCAAGGAAGAGTGGCTGTGCGTGACAGAAATAAATGGAGAGAAATTGTGAATGAATAAGTGATGACGCAGCCCTGAGGGGGATATTCTCCCGCATTTGGTCTCGATCAGCTAGTCAGGTCAGGTGCGGTAAGGGGATGGGTCTGTTATGATGTGGCAGGGAGTGAAACCAGTTCTGCTGTCGGGCCCTGCTGCGGATGTCACTGATTGCATTGCGCAGTTGACCCTTGTGTGGTGTGATGAGGGTGAGGATCTGTCCGTTCTCCCCTTTGGAGCTAAGATGCGAATGAATGTGTTTGAATGGATGAGTAAAATGGAGAGTAGAGTTTCAGTCCTGTCTCGGCTACCTCCCTTTCCTTGGGGGAAGCAGCCTAAGGTATATATATATATATATATATATATATATATATATATATATATACTGTATGTGGCGATTGTGTGGGTGTAGGCACCCATGCAAGACCGGGCTAGCAGAGTGAGAGAAGAGTTCTGCACAAATGTGGAAGTGTGCATGGAAAAGTTTGGAAGGACTGATAGATTGTTTTTGATCGGTGATATGAATGGTCAAGTAGGGAATGTGAAGGTGGAGTGGAATAGTTGGTGAGTGGGGTGTGCCTGCTTGAGATAGATGAGAATGGCAGGTGCGTTAGTGGACATTTGTGCCAGGAGGGGGTTGGTGATAGCCAATACCCTCTTCAGGCATAAAATGATCCACAGGTATACATGGCAGAGTGATGAGAAGGGTGGGTGGTGAACTGTGAATGAAAGGAAGGCAATGATTGATTATGTGTGTGTGAGATGAAAGGATGTGAAGATGTGTAATCGATGCAAGAAGTGTATAGAGGTTGGGGAATGGACTTTCTGACCACTACTGGGTGGTGGGCCAGAATTAGGATCCAAGTAAGATGGAGAAATAGAAGAAGGGAAAGACGAGAGGAGAGAAGTAGTTTGCAAGGAGAAGTGAAAAGTGTTACAAGAGGATGAGAAAAAGGCAGAGTATAAGAAGAGAAGTGGAGGAACGATTGGGCAAATATGAATTGAAGCAGATGGGGGACGTGGAAAGGTGTATGCAGGATATTTACAGAAGAGGTATGTTCAGCATGTGATGTGGTGTGTGGAAGAAAAGAGAAGATGGAGGGGTGTGCAAAAGGAACAGCGTGGTGGACTGAAGACGTGTGACAGGCTGTGGCACAAAAGAAGAAAGCATACAACGATATGAATGAGAAATAGGGGCGTGGAAAGAAGTTGAGAGGCTGAAGAGAGAGTTACATGTAGAAAGAAAGAGAGGTGAAAAGATTAGTAAGAGAGAGTAAGAAGAGTGTGGATGAGGAATTTGGAAGGAATTTGAGTGTAAAAGTGGAGGGACTGTAAGAAAATGTGTCTTCTGTAAAAAGAGGTAGAAGAGAGTAAGACAGAGGGTGGAAGTGAGGTTAGCATGGGAGTGAAAGATTACTAGTGGAGAAAGGAGGAGAAAAAGTGAGCAGATGGAGGAGAACACTTTAAGGAATTGGAAGTGAACATAGAGAGGATGGAAGTAATGCGAGTATAAGTGGCTGGGGAATGGCTGGGAGAAGGAGGGAGGTGTGAGAAGACAGGAAAAAATCTGTTAGGATCAGAAGTTGTGGGCTTAAGCAATGAGAGAAAGTTAAATTGTTGGGGGAGGAGCCCCAGGAATTGATGGAGTGGGTGGTGAAATGCTGATGCATGAGGGAGAGATAGTAGTAGAATGGATGTGGAAGATGTGCAGATTGGCCTGGAAGGAAGGTGCAGGAGTCCCGGAGGATTGGAAGTCAGGTATAAGTTATTCCCTTGTACAACGGAAAAGAGGAAAAGAAGTTTGTGGTAATCATAGGGGCATTTGTCTTCTTAGTATAATAGGAAAAAGTGTATGGTAGGATACTTATTGACCAGAGTCCAGAGAAAGAACAGAGGAATTAGTTGGAGAAGAACAGGGAGGCTTTAGTAAGGGAAGAGGTTTATTGTAGATCAGATAAATCATTCTTAGATCTTTAGTGGAAAAGATTTCTAGAGAAGGGGAAAGAAGTTGTATGCGGCTTTCATGGATTTGGAGAAAGCATATTGACAGGGGTGGATAGACAGAGGATTGTGGAAAGTATTAAGAATATATGGAGTAGATGGGAAGATTGTTGAATGATGTGAAGAGTATGTATGATGGTGGTACTAAGGCTGCAGTGCGTGTGGATAGTGAACTAAGTGAATTTTTCCCTCTTTGATGGATTTGGGTTGGAAACAGGGATGTGTCATGTCTCCATGGTTGTTCCAATCTGTACATGGATGGGAGTAATAAAAGAGGTACAAGGTAGGGTCAGTGGATGTTGGAGTGGCCCTGGTGAGAGTGGATAGTGTTTGGAAACTCCCTGTACTGTTGTTTGCAGATGATACTGTGTTGCTGAGTGAAGACGAAGGGGAGCTGCAAGACTTGGTGGATGAGTTTCGGAGAGTGTGTAAGAAACGGGAATCTAAAGGTGAAGATGTAAGGAAGAGTAGAAGTGATGGTCTTTGAGAGAGGTGAAGTCAGTGAATGTACAGCTCCGTTCAGAAGTTCGTACTACACCCAGCGTGGAAGGCGCTAGTCTCGGCCCCTCCTTCCCGGACGACAGGTTACAACTTCGGACCTCCCACGAGCAACCAGACTTTGGCTAGTATCAAAGCGAGTGTCATTCGCTCACCGACTGTTATATGAAATGAGAATTTTATTTTCATACTTCTCTACAGATTTCAGTCACTCTTACTGCTGATTACATGATGGAAGTATGTTTATACTCGCCTGCCTTAAAAAATATAATACAATAATACTCCGCAGAAAAGCACATAACAGAATATATGAAGGATCGGCTATGAATCAATGTGATTATGCGAATTAAGTGAGTTATCGCATGTCTTAATCCCTAGACACGGGCAGTTCTTCGGCTAACCATCTTAGCTCAGTAATTATGAACAGTTCTGACCGTTTCAAGGAAAATCCAAGCAAGCCAAAAAATAATGTGTATGCAGTCAAGATATTCAAAACATTTACGGAGAGCCCATCTGAACAGCTAAAATTCATATGTTCCATACTCAAAAGTAGATGAAGACGATTGGTGGAGTCTAAGGAATAATGGAAATCATATGTTTTTAAGATGAAGTAGCCCTAACATGATGTTTCCTCTACGTAACCGTCGGTCTCTCTCTCTCTCTCTCTCTCTCTCTCTCTCTCTCTCTCTCTCTCTCTCTCTCTCTTTACTCTCTGTCTCTGTCTGTCTGTCTGTCTGTCTGATTCTCTGTCTCTCTCTTCTGTCTCTCTCTCTGTCTCTCGTCTCTCTCTCTCTCTCTCTCTCTCTTTCTCTGTGGTGGGTGTGGGACGGGGTGTTCCTGACCGGAGGTGTTTTGGCTATCCTACTGCTCAAAAGGTGAAATCAGCACCATCGTACGTGCCCCACCAAGGATTGATATAAATCGGCGAGACAGAGATATTAGTGCTCAGAGGTCAAATTTTTCGCGCTACGTGATGATGGCTTTTCCATCATGGCAACAGCGCATCAACTTGGCCTCACTACAAAAACTGTGATGAAGTGGATAAAAAGATGGGAGGAGAGTGCCAACCTTCCAGGACCAACGTAAGTCATGTCTTTTTGTATTACTCTAATGTTATGCTAATAATGAATAATTGTGAACAATAGCTCCCCTCGTTATATTCCAGTGTTAATAGAAACTAAAACTAGTTTTCGGTCCCTGTGGAAGATGTCCGAGTGAAAACAGCTTTATACAGTGGACTGGCGTAGTAAAGGGGGTGGGAGCGGGGTTGACAACCTTCTCGAGCATCAAGTTTTTGGGAGGAAGTGGCAAATTGCATCCTGAGTATGCATAGTCCAACGTTCCCATTTTTACTTTTTGACGTGGTGTGGATGACTAATGTAAAAGCCTGTATGCAACAGGTGTAAAAACAGTAATGATATTTATCATGCATTGGCTTTTCATGGCCAAATATCCCCTACACTACATCCCACAATTAGTTAGTGGCTGCCAGAGCCAGGCGGGCGGGGCCACGCACGGTGGCCGATGTTCACTTCGCCTCTTCTGTTGCTTTTCTTACGTCCACACACCTCACACCCGAATATTCATTATGCCTAGTAAAGTCGTGATTTACATGTTCTCGGGATACTTTTCCCAGCCAATGTTTGCTGAACCTTGGTCTTGATGTTTCACAAGAATATCAGACCTCGGTTCAGTGATGCATTGTCCACACAGTGTGTGTGGGGGGGGTGGAAGTGGGCGGGGGTGTGGGAGTGTGGGAGTATAGGGGTGTGGGTGTGTAGGTCTAGGGGTGTGGGGGTATGGGGTGAGGGTGTCGGGGTGTGGGTATGGGTGTGGGTGTCTGGGTGTGGATATGGGTGTGGGTTTATGGGTGTGGATATGGGTGTGTATGTGTATGTATGTGTTTGTGTGTCTGGGTGTAGAGTGTGTTCTGGGTATGAGTGTGTTTGTGTGTTGGTGTGTTTGGGTGTAGGGTGTGGGTGTGTGTAATCACTTAGAAACTCTTTTATGGCATAAGAGGCGAAAATTATGGAGTAATGGCACTGGAAATGGGACAGTTTTGGAATGTGTATTAATGGCGTGTGCAAAGTGGGGTTTAAATAATGAATAACAGGAACTGAGAAATTGGTGTGAGGAGCCTTATTGATAACATAGAAGCAGTTGGTGTGGTCATGAAGAGAGAATGGAGAATAATAGGAACTGAAAAATTGTTGGTGTGAGGGAGGCTTATTGATAACATATAATGATATACAGTTGGTGTGGTCATGAAGAGAGAATGGATCTTGATAGGCTGTTAAAAAGTAAAGTCGAGTTTGAAAGTCGGCGGAGGAGTTTGGATGTTGTAGTTGTTGTTGTTGCAACGCCAGAGTTCATCTCGTTGGCGATCCCAATGGAAATCAGAAGCTTCTACCCGTCGTTTCCAAAAGTCTTTTGGCTGAGGTTATATTGAAAGACTGTGTTGCAATAGTGATGTGCATGTGGTGAATGAATGTGTTGTGGTGTGGGTGGGGTTGCCTTGCAGTGTGGCCAAAGTAACTTGTTTGTGAGTTGTATTTTGTGTCGGAACCGTAGCAGGGAACAGTGGTGACCACATCGCAGTACTGTACTGTTTTCTTTTATTTATTTTTATTTTTTTTAAGAAACGAAGATGCACTTGACATGTTGATGACGACTGGCTGAATGCGACATGTCCGAGTAACATGGCTGTATTTCAAATAACTACTAAAGTAATGTGACATTACTCTGGTAATTATTTGAAATAGCCAAGGATGTTATTCGGACATGTTGCATTCAGCCAATCATCACCAACCTGTCAAGTGCATCTTCGCCTCAATAAAAAAAAATGAGTACTATGTGTTTTTCGTGTCTTTCTGGGTAGGGTTGATGAGGGAGTGTATGTCTGGTGGTGGTTCACGAAGGATGCTGTTTGACTGAAGGGTTTGGATGGCTGTGGTGGCTAATGGCTGTGTTTATGCACTGTATGTCTGTGATTTGTAGTGTTGGGTGATCTGTGATTTGTATTATTGGGTGGAGAAGGGGGTATGTTGCTGAGATACTCTGTGTAGTGTTGGGCAGTTGTTCGTTTGTTTATTTTTGGATGGCGGTGATGCAACATGAAATTGCAAGGGTGATATGGGTACTGAGCTACAGCAATTAACTGTCTCACGTATTCATATGATCTTTGGAAATAATTTTGCATCTTGATGAAAGTGATCTATAATGATGATTTTGATGCATACTGTACTTATTCTTTAGGCTTTGTTCGTCTCCTTAACTCTGCTGACTCCCTTCGGCCCCTCTCTCTCTCTCTCTCTCTCTCTCTCTCTCTTCAGGGATGGCCCGACCGGGAGGGGAGGTCACCCCCCCCCCCCAGTGTGTGTTCTGAGTTGGTCAAAGAATTGCTGAGTTGGTCAAAAATCGAGAAGTCATTTAGCAGGTTTAAGCTTTTAAAAACATAGGCCTATTTGCGAAACCGAACCAAAGAAAAAACGTTACATTATATGATGGTTCTAGCTTGTGAAAGGACCTAACTGATCAGTTGGATCTTCAAAAAGACCATAGATTGGTGGAAGCTCATGAAACATGAATAAAAATCTAAAAGCCATTATCATTACACAATCTGTACATACAGGTTGTTACTGCTGAATCCTTATTAATCCATTATCCACATTCACTTCATGTTGACTCAACATTCGTTTTTCAACTTTTTCCTTATTTGACTTACAAAGTGTGATTTGTGTATGTGTATGATATTTTTTTTTAAATAATCAGTTTAAGCATCTTGTATCTCTCACTGTATGACTGAAAATCAGTGAACAGAGAGAGAGAGAGAGAGGAGAGGATTGCGCAATTTTTGAATTTAAGTTGTGTCTATATGCACCAGAAATCCAGAATGAAAGTTTGTTTAAATTTGTCACCAGTAAATACATTACTGTCCAGGAAATACTGTAAGTCTGTTACAATAAAAATTACTTTCTCATAAATCTGGTTTGTTTTCATCTATTTAGTTGGTCAAAACGTAACGCCAAACGGATCAAATTGGTCAACATTGTCCTTACCCTCCCCCCCAATCACATACTCCTCGGGCCATCCCTGTCTCTCTCTCTCTCTCTCTCCCTCTATACACACACACACACACACACACACACACACACACACACACACACACACACACACACGGACACACACACACACACACACACACACACACACACACACACACACACACACACACACACACACACACACACACACACACACTGTTCCTCTGAATTCTCTGCTTGTATCTCTCCCCTATTACGACTGAAACGAGGCACCAGCCTTGCCCCATCCTCTCACCAGCTTTGTAATGCATCTGTTAACTACTAATCTGTCTTTCTTGTATACGACTAGTTAATTGTTGAAATGTCTTAGGATGTCTTTTTCCAGTGCATAGTGCCACATTATTTCAAACGCTGTGCGTCCAGGCATCTCAATGAAATGGATATTTGTGTTTACGTTTCTTTGGAAGGAATTGACGGGGTTTTGATTTATGATGGTCACATACAAATCAGTCCTAGTCATTCTAAGAACGAGACTTCAATTCCCATCTCTTGATGTTGCTGTTGTTGTTATTATTGTTGTTGTTGTGTAAACCTGGTCTGTCTGGCCAAGCAGAGCCTTGAACCACGGTCAAGCAATCGCCTCTGCAGGGCTGTCCCGTGCAGTGATGGGGGTGAAACTAGGATATCAGGCCTTGGGCTGCATTTAGAATCTCGCTACGCCACTATCTTTATGGTCAGCAGATTGTTTAGTACAACTGTTGCCCTTGTAAAAATATTTTCATATCATACAATATAATTCAGCACAAGTATACATACTCGTAATGTTTTCCCAAACTAGACTTTCGGCGTTGATTTTTATTAGTGCCATATTTACTAATAGCGAATACTTTCATGTTAGAAAGGACGGGAGCCCCTCGAAGAACCACCCAGGCTGGTTATGCTGCTATCGTCGAAGAAGCAGGGGCAACACCTCTTACGAACGGGGTGGCCATAAGGGACAGTCTTCAGTTAGAGGTGTCCGCGCTGACTGTCAGGCAAAGGCTGCATGACGCTGGTATACACTATAGAATTCGTGCTAAATGGAAGGGAAAGCCTGATACAACAACACAGAGAGGGGGAGGTTAGCCTTTGCTCAACGCTACTTTCAGAATCTAGACTTTTGGTCGCGAGTCATCTTCACGGATGAGAA
>NC_137045.1:26315973-26519157 GCF_032717465.1 Coenobita brevimanus | reverse complement strand
CATGTCTCCTGTTGGATCATGGATGGTGCTGCTGTTCCATAACACTTGGGAGTACTCTGAGCAGAGTATTAAATGTGTGTTGATCCTGGGTTTCTTCATCTGCCTCCGGGTAGGCAGCAGTAACCAGGCGTCTTGCCTGTAACCTGGTATTATCTAAATCCCCTATTATAAGTAAAACTATCCAATTTGGATAGAGCCACCACTTTCTCTAGTGATGGGGTGATATTGGACAGCGAACTTGCAAGTTCTGCCAGGTGAGTTCTGGGACAATTTTCGGCGCAATATTCGCTGCGGCTTTACCCAGTAGTGGTAGTGTGACTGCAATTTCTTGTTGGTCATTATCGAAGCCAATATCTAGTAAGGGTTTAACTATTGCAAGATATGTGTGTATGTCATAATATTTGGGGTCAAACTTAGGTAACTGGACGCGTGGTTTAGTTGGTGATTTTTCCAACATTTCCTATTTACCTCTCTTCAACGCTCGGATCTAGAACCACCGCTGGCCACCAGTGTAATGCTGAGTTGAATTTGGCCTTGACTTCTCGTCCCAAATCAACTCCAACACGGAGCGGGGTCCTCTTTCGAGAATCGGAGCTAGTAAACGGAAGAGAGGTGCAGGACATAAAAACCTTCGGCAACACCATACACGTGTATTATTTCAGTCAGACACAAGACATTTCAGTAGACATTACACTGGCACAATATAGAGCACACAAAACCTTATCTAAAATATTGTGTATCTCGCAGGATACCAGCTTCCTGGATATTACCGACAATATAACAAATCTTAGTACTAGGAGTACAGTAACAATTCCCGTGTGAGCGGAGCACGTGAGGGGAGAAGGGGGGTTTGTGATCTACCAGGAGGGGGGAAGGTAGGGAGACAATGGAGAGTGACTGCCAGAACGGCGAGGGGGAAGTTATGGTAATATTTAATGAGTCTGATATTAGCAAGGGAGCTTAGGTGTTTTTCTGTTGGCAAGAATTCTTTGACAATTAACTCTGGTTCTTATTTGAATTTTAAGAGTGGGGGTGAGGAGTGGAGAGAGTTTTTGGGGATAGCTTATGGAGCAGGGGAATATAGTTATTACTTGCTGTCCTCGTTGTTTTGGTGACACTAGGTTTCTGCCTGCACAACTTATATATTACACATCTCCCTTGGTATGTCATGTAGACTCGCACTTCCCAACGCGTAACAAAGCTCTGGAACCCCTCTCGTAAATTCTATTCTATTATATTACTCAGAGCTTAGCCAATAGCACTAACAATAATGTGTTAATCTTTCTTCGGGCTCTAGAGAGAAGGTTTTAGAAAACTTCGGGATGACACTCGCATGTATTTTCACTTCTGAGGTCTCTACCCACATTCTCGCCCTTTAACGGAGGATTATGTCCTGGTTTAATCCAATGTGAAATGCCATATGAAATTACTGCACTAGTCTTATTCTAAGAGGAAAGGAGTCACACTTAATCTACTTCACGATTATTACAGGATCACTCGTATTTCTTGTGGAGAGAGACACACGGTTATCTCGGTGATGATCCGGTCGGACTGAGGGTGTCGTCAGGGTAGGGTTATCCGGGAGGGCACGGGGCGACTCGCTTAGGGCGTCCTCTCATTGTCCGGGGGTTTCCGGACTGGGCTCCGGTGTAAGGTCCTTGGGACTGGTGGGCCGAAGAGGGCTAGGAACCTCTGGGTCAGGTCCCGGCGTCGCGGGGGCGTGGTGAGGTCTCGCCCGGGTGTCCTAGGGCGGGCCGGAAGAGGCGACGGACTGCGGTCTCCTATGAGCAGGGGCGCCGACAGGGGAGGACTGCGGCAGTGGCTGTCACGGGGGCCCGACAGGTGGGTCTTCTCAAGGGCCTCGCGCAGGGAACAGAGGCCGGGGGAAACAGGGAGGTTTTTCCTCCTTACTATACCCTGGGAGCGACCATCGATTGTCTCTACCGGAGTGCTGAGGGAGCGACCGTGGATCGTCTCTACCTGAGCTTTCAGGGAGCGACCATTGATCATCTCTACCTGATTTTTATGGGAGCGACCATAGATCGTCTCTACCTTGTTTTTATGGGAGCGACCATTGATCGTCTCTACCTGATTTTTATGTGAGCGACCATAGATCGTCTCTATCTTTTTTTATGGGAGCGACCATTGATCGTCTCTACCGGAGTGCTGAGGGAGCGACCGTGGATCGTCTCTACCTGAGCTTTCAGGGAGTTTACCCATTGACTGCCTCTACCTGATTTTTATGTGAGCGACCATAGATCGTCTCTATCTTTTTTTTAAGTGGGGAGCGACCATTGATCGCCTCCTACTGGAGTGCTGAGGGGAGCGACCGTCGATCGTCTCTACCTGAGCTTTCAGGGAGCGACCATTGATCGTCTCTACCTGAGCTTTTATGGGAGCGGACCATAGATCGGTCTCTACCTTGTTTTTATGGGAGCTTGGCTCATTGATCGTCTCTACCTTGACACTATCAGAGCGACCATAGATCGTCTCTACCTGTGGGCACTGCCTGGAGTATGGTTTCTGACTCCACCCCTAGCTAACTCGGTGATTCTGCCATGCGAAGGTAGTGTGTTCTGCCTCACGGGTGGCGGTGGCGTGGTGGTTGAATGTCACAGGGGCGCACGGTCTGGGCTGGTATGCGCTTTTTCATTGTTGCCCGGAATGGTGGTATAGTGGCGGCTACCCCGTGGGGTCTGAGTGGGGGTGTCGGCATTCTCGTGGGCGAACTCTGCTGCTTCTGGTTCGCCTCGTTGTCGGGGATACTATGGTATTCCTCCGGAATATTCCGAGTAAATTCTGTATGTGTGTCTGTTGTGCTTCACTCATTTCATACATCATTATCCCAGTTTCCCCACATCAAAGACAAGGATATACCTCTGCGTAATTTTACTGTTCAAACGTGACCATCATTGCTGGGTACTGAACACTGAAAAAAAGAAAAATCATGTAAAGAAAGAAGAGAGAGAAATGAAAATATAATCTTAAAAGGATTACTTAAACAGTAAAAATAAGAAAGTTTTAGAGCAAAATATGGAGATTTAATGAATATGAACATTGAGAAAATATATATAAATAAATAAGAATGCTACCTTGAATGGAATAGTGTAAAAAAATAAAATGAAACTGAGTATGACAGAATGTTAAAAAACGGAAGGAAAAGTTCAAAAGAAAAAAAAATGTTAATATGAAAGCTAACACTGAAAAACAAGACTCAAAATGTAAGAAAAAAATTATAAATGAGGAAAGGGTGAAAGAAATCTAACACTGTGACTGTTGAAAGAGGTGCAGTTCTCCCAAGGCGGATGGAAAGCTGATGACGGGGAGAGCTGGAGCTCCCTCGGAACTAACTTCTGACAGTCCCTCCTTGCTGAAGTTTTTCAGTGATTCAGTAACACAGAGAGGCCAGCATACTCTTCAGTACAAGTTCCTCTAACTGTCAACACCAAACTACGTGCACATTACACACTATACTTCCTATTCAAAATTTTGTTAAAATGACACCTCAACACCCAGCCTCGGAGTCCCCAGAAGAGTGAGACCAAAAAAGCCCCCACCATCCGCCACTCTCCTGGTGACTTCCAAGCGAGATGCCTGGAACCACAGTCTTTCTCACTTCTTCATTTCTGCAACATTAGTGGCCTATCCTCTACCTTTCTCTCTGTTGAACACCACCTCTCCTCCTTTAAACCTCACCTTCTCTTTCTCACAGAGACTCAACTGTCTGAGGGAACTGACAGCAAACCCTTCTATTTGTCCTCTTACTTTCTCCATACTAATTCCAAAGCCAAAGGTGGCTGTTGAGTAAATATACTGAACAGCATATCTTGCTCTCGTGTTGCTTAGCTTGAATCTAATGAATTCTCAACTCAGTGGGTTCGGCTATCCAGTCATTCTCTGACTAAATATGTAGGTGCTGTTTACTTATCACCGAATTCTGCTGACCATGAAAAATTCTTCAACTATCTTGCTTCTAGGATGAATCACATCCCATCAATTTCTTCTTTCTCTGAAATCTCCATTTTGGCGATTTCAGTGTTCACCACCACCTTTGGCTCTCCTCTCCTTTCACTGATCCACCTGGCGAACAAGGCTATGTCTTTTCTATCCTTAATGTCTTAGAGCAGCTTGTAAAGCTCCCTACCAGTATCTCTGACTGCCTTGGACAGAGTTCCAACATACTTGACCTTTTCATACAAGTAATCCTTCTGCATACACTGTTAATCTTTTCTCTCCGTTGGGCTCCTCCGATCACAAGCTTATCATTTTAACCTGTCCTATTGCTCCAGTAAGGCCTGTGGACCCTCACAAGATGTAGTCATGGCTGTGGCACTTTGGAGCGCTGGTTGGGAGGTCCTCAGGCAGTACTTCTTTGATATTCCCTGGAATGATGTTCCCATGGCCGAGAGCTATTTGAGTGTACCTTATGCATTACAGCATACATTCCTTTATCTCATCTTGTGATTAATACAACAAAAAAAAAAAAAACTTGTTTTAATCACATTTGTTCTAATGCTGTCCACAAAAAGGAGAGGGCCTCCAAACTTACCAGAGCCAGCCCACCACTGAATCTCATCTCTGTTATGTTTCTGCCCGGAATTCTACTAAGTCTGTTCTCCAATATGCTAAAAATAATTTCATTTTTACTCAATGTTCTGAAGTTTCCAACTCAAATTCCTCCCACTCCTTCCGGCACGTTGTCAGAAACCTTTCTAACAACTTTAGCTTATCATTCTTCCCTCCTCTTTTCCACTCTGGCTCTGTAGATGTTTTGTCTACGGATAAAGCTGAACCTTTTGCTCAGATTTTCTCCTCCAGTTCCACTTTACAATAGACACTTCTGGTGCTGCTCCTCTATCACTTCCCCTCTCTGACTTCCTCATGGCTGACATTAAAATTTAAACAACTGATGTATTTTCTGCTAACACTGGCCTCAGTAGTAACAAGGCACATGGGCCTGATGGGGTCTCTCTTGTTGTCCTCAAGAACTGTGCTTCTGTGCTTACACCCTGCCTAGGTAAACTCTTTCGCCTTTATGTTAACTTGTACGTTTCCTTCTTGCTGGAAGTTTGCTCTCATTCAGCCTGCCCCAAAGAAAGGTGACCAATCCCAGCCCTCTGACTATCGTCCAATCGCTTTAACATCCTGTACGAGTATTTCAAAAGTTTTTAAATCTATTCTTAACAACAAAATTTTAAACCTCCTTTCTATCACAACCTCCTTTCCGATCATCAGTATGGCGTCCGCGATGGATGCTCCACTGGCAATAATCTCATCTACATTTTGGACACCTGGTCATCCTCCTTTCGGAACTTTGGCGATAGCTTTGACTTAGTCATTGCACTTGACATCTCAAAGGCTTTAGACCGAGTCTGGCTTAAATCTTTAATTTCCAATCTGCCCTCTTAGGATCTCTATCCTTCTATCTGTGCCATCATCTCGAGCTTCCTTTCTGGTCGTTCAATAGTTGCTGTTGTAGATGGCCACCGGATCTTCTGGAGCTATCAATAGTGGCGTTCTTCAGGGTTCTGTCCTATCACCAACTCTTTGCCTTCTATTCATCAATTACCAAAGCTGTACATCTAACCCTATCCACTCTTATGCTGATGGCTCCACCCTGCACCTTTCCATTCACTTGCCACAGCATCTATCTCAACAGTTACTTCATCAAACAAGGGATGAGACTATGGAATACATAATGTCTGACTTGGCTATTATCTCTGACTGGGGTAAAACTAATCTCGTTGTTTTTAATGCTTCAGAGACTCAGATCATACATCTATCAACCTGTCAAAATCTTTTACAGGAGTATTGTCTAATTTTTAACACTATCCAACTCAATTGTGCATCATGTCTAAACATGGGTTCCATCAGGGACGCTCCACTGGCGATCTTCTCACCTACCTTTCAGACTTCTGGTCATCCTCCTTTCGGGATTTTGGCGAAAGCTTTGCCATTGCACTTGAGATCTCAAAGGCTTTCGATCGAGTCTGGCATAAATCTTTAATTTCCAAACTGCCCTCTTACGGTTTCTATCCTTTTATCTGTGCCTTCCTCTCTAGCTTCCTCTCTGGTCTTTCTACAGCCGCTGTTGTAGACGGCCATCGTTTTTCTCCTAGAACTATCAACAGTGGTGTTCCTCAGGGCTCTGTCCTATCACCAGCTCTCTTCCTTTTATTCATCAATGATCTAAGTTGTACATCTAACACTATCCACTCATACGCTGATGACTCCACCCTTCACCTTTCCATTCGGTTCTCGCAACGTCCATCTAAGCAGTTACTTCAACAAACAAGGGATGAGGCTATGGCACATCTAATGTCTGACTTGGCTCGAACCTCTGACTGGGGTAAAATTAATCTGGTTGTTTTTAATGCATCAAAGACTCAGTTTTTACACCTATCAACTCGACAAAATCTTCCACAGGTATACGCACTAATGTTTAATAATATTCAGCTTAATCCTGCATCATCCTTGAACATGCTTGGGGTTTCATTTACTCGGGACTTATCTTGGAAAGATCATATTACATCTTATGTAAATTCTGCTTTCAAGAGATTAGGTGTGCTAAGCCGACTCCATTCCTTCTTTACCCCTGCACATTTGTTGACTCTATACAGGAGTTTTATCCGCCCCTGTGTGGAGTACAACTCTCATGTGTGGAAAGGCTCCCCACATACAGCTCTTCTCAATAGGGTGGAGTCAAAGGCTTCTTGTCTCATTAACTCTCCTCCTCTTACTGGCTCCCTTCAACCTCTGACTCTTCGTCGCACTGTTGCATCTTTATCTCTTTTCTATTGCTACTTCAATGGTCACTGCTCTTCTGAACTGTCTGCATGCATTCCTCCACCTCTACGACGGGCGCGTAGCACCCGTGTAGCAGCAAATTTTCATCCCTTTTCTGTCTAACTCTTTAATGCAAGAGTTCACAGTTACTCCCAGTCCTTCATTTATGCAGCAGGTCAACTCTGGAACTGTCTCCTCTGTCTATCCTGCTTCCTATGATCTCCAGTCTTTTAAACGCAGTGTGTCCAGGCATCTCGAAATGATCGGATCTTGAATTTGGCTCTCTCTTGAATTTTGTTTTTCTCTTGGAAGAAACAATAACTGCGGGGGCTCGCGGCCTTTGGTTCCTTCTTCCTCGCATAAAAAAAAAAAACTTTGATAATCAGTCCCTCGAGATTTGTCCTGGGAAGGTCAATTTACCATTTTTGTATAATTTGCTTCTTAGAGATTAGGTGTGCTAAGTCGATTCTGTGCTTTCTTTACTTTTATTCGTCCCTTTGTAGAGTACAACTCTCATGTTTGAGGAGGCTCCCCACATACAGCTCTTCTCAACAAAGTGGAGGCAAGGGCTTTACGTTTCATTAACTCTCCTCCTCTTACTGGCTTCCTTCAACCTCTGTCTCTTCGCCGCAAAGTTGCATCTTTATTTTTTTTTCTATCGCTGCTTCACTTGTCACTGCTCCATTATGGCGGGCACATACCTCCCGTCTACCAACAAACTCTCATTTCTTTTCTGTCCAGCTCACTAATGCAAGAGTTAACCGTTACTCCCAGCCCTACATGTATGCAGCAGGTTAAATCTGGAACTGTCTCCCCCTGTCCGTAGCTCCCACTTCCAATAGTGTCCAGCCTTTCAAAGGCAGTGTGCCCAGGCATCTCGAAATAAACAGATCTTGAATCTGGCTCTCTGTTATCTTGTTTTGTTTTTTCGTAGAGGGAACAATCTTGCTGGCTTCTGGCCTTTGGCGCCTTCTTCCTTGCATAAAGAAAAAAGAAAAAACAAAAATGAAAGAAGATACTATAAAACTCCTCTTATAAATAACCGTACCGTTGAACACTTTCATGTATTATGATGCTGGTTTAACGGTAAATATTTTCAAGGTTCATTTTTCAGTGTTGCGGGTCTCAAATTCATATAAATCATTGTAAAGAGAAAAGTTTTGTTTTTCACGTCACATTCTCAGGGGTCACAGTGACGTATAAATGGCACAGAGGGAAGACTCGTACACCAGAAGTATTAGTCTCTAACAGGAGAGACACCAAATGCTGCTGTCTCAGTTGCCATATTCTGTAAGATTCATGTCATTTTCCAATTTCTTCTCTTGAGAACTATTTGCTGTATAAACCTGTGGACCGAAGCAAGTACCTACAAAGTACTGACCGTAAGGAAAGTTCTAATCTATAAGACGGAGAATACACTTATTTAACGCATTGCTTTTATAAGTATACATTCTCATCTTTTACTTTTTTTTTGTCTATAACGGAGCAAACATTAAGGCAGCCAGTGATGTATGATCTAAGTAATAATCTTAATTTGATTATATATTCGTTTAAAGCCCATTGGAGTATATTACTAGAGTTATTCCGACCACAAGGTTGTCCCTTGATTATCTGGCTCCTACATAAAACATCTGACGTAAGTGGGAATAGAATATGAAGAGTTGGTTGTACCTTGAGAAGATAAGACAAAAGTAAATAAATAATACATAAGTGAAAAAATAATTACATAAAAATATGTTAGATAAATAAACTAACAGCAATGAAAGAGTACAATCAAATAGGCCCTGCAGACAAGAAAAAAGTGTTATAATGTAAATGAAAGAGGACAATAACACTAATGTTGACACAAAAAAAAAAAAAAAAAAGAGAAGAAAAGGACATAAACCTGAGAAGAGTATAATATCTGACACCGAAAATGACATGACTCAGAACATGGGAAATGAGTGGAAGTGGGATGGGGGGTGTGGTTATCAAGAGGGAGACCAGAAATGTGAGGAGCGAGGCAACTGGGAGGGGAATAAATTAAAGAACACACACACACACACACACACACACACACACACACACACACACACAGGTTGAAGGGGTTATGGGATGAAGATGTTATCGTACTGAAGGGGTTATAGGAGATAATTATTCTTTAATTCCTTTGCTGTGAATGGCTTTGGATTAACAGGAAATATATATAAAAATACAGCGAACCCAGAACTGGAAAACAAATAACATGGTTATAGCGGTAAACGGAAGGAAGCAGCGAGAGGAAAAACAGGCATATGGGCCTGAACGAGAGAGGATGAATACAGAAACGGGGTGAAACGGGGGAGATAAAAGAGGGAAGTAAATTAAGTGGATATCTATATAAAGTGAAATGCCAAACATATTTAAGCTGATAAAAACTTACCGAAAACGAAAAGGGAAGGCATACGAGGTAAGTAGACTTAAGGGGATGACTAAAAAGTGGAATTTCCAGAAAATGAAATGCCAAACACTTTTTACCTAATAAAATGTGAATAAAGGGGAAAAAATGGTAAGTGTGTGAGAAAAGTAAAATAAGGTACATGTTTAACATGTCAAACTAAGCTATATAATAAAGATATATCAATCATTATTTTTCCATTGGACTGCCTCATCGAATCCTTTTCTTGTCGCATTATGGAGCTCAGGGACCGCAGGGCCAAGTAAATCAGTCTGGCCATTTACAACAAGGGCAACCAATCTTGCTTGTTTATGAGTGTCATTCTGTGAGCAATAAACCCGAATCATCCCACAGATGACAACCCTTACAGATCCCATCGGCTGTGGCACCGTAACACACTAAACCACCAGGCGCCCATTTGGTTATATGATTTCCATTTAATGCAGTGAATGGTTTCCGGGGTTACAGGAAACTATCTGACTCGTCATTCAGTGTACACTTGCCTGAAGGTTGGGCTTAAACTGGTAAAAAGCTGATGAACTAATGTGAACTCATTCATTTAGACATACTGTATCTTGAGCTTAGAGAAAATAGTCCGGCGATAAGCGAGAATAAATGAACGCTCTGAGTGCGATAAATTATTTTGTATTTTAGTATTGCTGTCCCCAGATGATTTTAGTCAGCCAAGGAGACGCTTTTTCAACTAGAAGGGTTAGATGTAATTTTCTTCAGCCTCTTTAGTGCAACATATTTGATTTGAAAAAAAAAAAAAAAAAAAAAAAAACAGGAAGCATTACGAGCATAGTACGAAGACGCCATCAGAGTGAAAGGACGAAAAGCTGGCAACGTAACGAACAACAAATGGAGAACGTAATTATATAACCCTTTCATTATGACAGACAGACCTATCAAACCCTTTCAGCCATGAATAATATTTTTCTTAAACTGATGAAACTAGTCTATTGTTGGTCAGAATGCACTAAATAAAAGATGTAACTGGATTTCAAGGGTCATTGAGACTCTTTCTTACCCTTTCGCTAGAAGAGGTCTCATCTAAGCCGAATAAAATCGTCTGACGGTGGCAACATAAAATGAAAATAGACGTCACTGTACGGAAGGAAAAGTTAAGTTAAATAAAATATGTTTGGGAAGCATATATGCAACAGAAATGATGTCATCTTATTGAAGGCGTTTCATTCAAGTGAATTATTTAGAATATAACTAATAATTAAAAGGAAATGGAAAAATTCCAAATATAAGTCACAGTCAGTGAATTCTGAAGTGTCACTCTCCACAACAGTTCACCCACTTTTTTTATTTACTTCCACGCTCGGAGAGTAGAAATAAAAATCTGGTGAAATACATGACTGACAGACCGAACAATAAAAGTAAAAAACAAAAAAGGATAAGAGAACCATTGCTTTACAAATATAACAAAAAATGTGAGAGAACGACTGGGCACGACAAAATGGAATTGGCTCAATATCGAAAATAGAAACATCAAGGAAAGTACATGACAGCCAGACAAACGCAGAAAATGAGTCCAATAACAAAAAAGAGAAGTCCAGTAACGAAAATGTAGACCTGTCCATCCATCCCTTCACCCACGCAATCGTATACTGCCCATCAGCAGCGTAGGGGCACAGGGCTAGGCCACTCACTTAAGATATACAAGGACCGGGCGAAGAGCTGCTTGCTCCTAAGTGGTATTATGTGTGTGACTAACTTCATCTGCCTTCGTATGATCCGTACGAGGTACATCCACTTGGAGCGCCTTCACCAACTACACTACCAAAAGTCCATTTGTTGGTTATATGGTTACCATCCAACGTAGTAAATTCCTGAATTACAGGAAACTCTTTGGCTTGTCATACAGTGCAGTCACCTGAAGACAACACTGCACTGAGTGAATGGACGGTGGGCGATGCCGCCCGACAGACAAATAGTACAACAGATACAAATCCACACACACATAAAAAAAGTGACAGACAATCGAACGGTAAAATGGGTCCCAATAGCCTAAGTAAGAGGCCAACATGGAGACTGGAAAGTGGTGTGTGCGAATTACACAGGGGGTCTGACTCATTTTTTCACCAGCCTGATTTGATGCCGTGTGGGCGGCCAAGCCAGTACTGACAATGACATTACTATCAATTTCAGTTCCAGAACGAGTAAAAGCAGAGGATGGAAGGATGTTAACTGAGATGGATGCAGTAAGGAAGAGATGGGCAGAGTATTTTGAAAGATTGTTAAATGTAGAGGAGGAAAGGGTGGCTGAGATTGTGGCGGATGGAAGCGTGCAAGGAATAAATGTGTTGGGAGAGTTGAGTGATTCTTTGATCACGAAGGAGGAAGTAAAGGAGATGAAAACAGGGAAAGCTGCAGGTATGGATGGGTGTGCTGTGGAATGCCTGAAGGGTGGTGGAGTGACTATTGTTGACTGGTTAGTAAGATTGTTGAATGTGTGCTTTGTGAAAGGTATGGTGCCAGTTGACAGGGCAAGTGCTTATGTGGTCCCGTTGTATAAAGGCAAGGGTGATAAGTATGAATGTACTAGCTTTAGGGGTATAAGTCTGTTGAGTGTTGTAGGTAAGGTGTATGGTAGAGTGTTAATTATGAGAGTTAGAGTGGGTACAGAGGGAGTGATTGGTGATGAGCAGTGTGGCTTTAGGAAAGGGAGGGGATGCGTGGATCAGGTGTTTGCGGTGAGACAAGTGTGTGAAAAGTATTTAGCAAAAGGCAAGGATGTGTTTTGGGCATTTATGGATTTAGAGAAAGCGTATGATAGAATTGATAGGGAGGCTTTGTGGACTGTTTTAAGATTGTATGGACTTGATGGTAGGTTACTGAAAGGGATGAAAAGTTTTTATGTAAATAGTAGAGCGTGTGTAAGAGTGGGAAATGCTGTGAGTGATTGGTTTCCTGTGAGAGTGGGGCTGCGACAGGGATGTGTGATGTCGCCTTGGTTGTTTAATATTTACATGGGTGGTGTTGTAAGGGAGGTGGAGGTCTGAGTCTGTTGAATGTTGATGGTGGAGAGTGGAATTTGAAGCAGCTGCTGTTTGCAGATGATACTGCACTGGTGGCTGATTCAGAGGAGAGATTGAGACAGTTGGTAGAGGAGTTTGGAAGGGTGTGTGAAAGGAGGAAATTGAAAGTAAATGAGAATAAGAGTAAAGTGATGAAGTGTACGAGGTTGGTAGATGGTAGGGGGATGTATATAGTTTTGAATGGCGAGTTACTTGAGGAGGTAGAGTGTTTTAAATATCTAGGGTCACATGTTGCTGTGGATGGAAGAATAGATGCAGAAGTGAAGATTAGAATAAATGAAGTAGGAAAGGTGCTGGGAGGAATGAAAAAAGTGTTTAGATGTCATTCGCTTAGAATGGATGTAAAGAGAAGGCTGTATGAGGGTGTTGTGGTACCGACTGCATTATATGGGGCTGAAACATGGAATATGGGTGTAGCAGAGAGGAAAAGTTTGAATGTAATGGAGATGAGGTGTCTGAGGAGTATGTGTGGAGTGACGCGTATGGATCGAGTGCGGAATGATGAAGTGCGAAGGAGAACTGGAGTTGTTCGGGAGATGGCTGGTAGAGTTGAGCAGAGGGTGTTGCGATGGTTTGGGCATATGGAGAGAATGGATAATGAGCGATTGGTGAAAAAGATAACTAGATCTGATGTGAGAGGTGTAAGGCTGAGAGGAAGACCACGAATAGGATGGATGGACAGTGTGAAGAGAGCGCTGGATGCGAGAGGGATGTCTGTTGAGCAAGGAAGAGTGGCTGTGCGTGACAGAAATAAATGGAGAGAAATTGTGAATGAATAAGTGATGACACAGCCCTGAGGGGATATTCTCCTGCATTTGGTCTGATCAGCTATTTCAGGTCAGGTGCGGGTAAGGGGATGAGTCTGTTATGATGTGGCAGGGGTAAATCAGCTCTGCTGTCGGGCCCTGCTGCAGATGTCACTGATTGCGTTGCGCAGTTGACCCTTGTGCGGTGTGGTGCGGTGAGGATCTGTCCGTTCTCCCCTTTGGGGCTAAGATGCGAATGAATGTGTTTGAATGGATGAGTAAATGGGGAGTGTGTCGTCCTGTCTCGGCTACCTCCCTTTCCTTGGGGGAAGCAGTCTAGGTATATAGTAATAGTTCATACTAGAAACAGAGATTGCTATTTCAGTTCGGGTGATATCCATCGTTGTGTAAAGGACTGGAATTAGGACTGTATTCTAAATGGCTTTGGATGACACCGAGGCCTAATATACAGTATATTCCTAAGCAACAGGTGATACAAAATCTATAGTCATTTAGAATACAACCCTTAGTCTCCATTCACCCCTCAGCTGCTATAGCGTCTTATGCAATTTGCCTTGCTACTGCCTGATGAACTTACTCAACTTAAAAGGCAACTCAGCGAAGTGAATGGGTCAACTTTTTCACTGCGATAAGGTTTTATTTCATTCTTGCTACTGTCAGATTTGTTTGTCAGCTCTGGCAAGACTAGTCGTATCGAAAGGGTTAATGAAAGTTGCTTCTAACCTCTCCAGTTCGAAAAATGATTCTTATTCCCTTGGATCCAGTGATGCATTTTTTTTTTTTTTTTACCTTAATCACATTGTGAAAATGCATTTTAAAAGTTTGAGTATCAGAAATCCCATCTTAAATTGAGAGCCCTCCCTAAGGGGGTAATCACGTCAGCCGCGAGCCGATGCATATCTAGCGCGGCTCGGAATATGACCTTGACCTTGACCTACTTTCACCAATTTCGATCTCGTGGGAGATTTTCATCCCTATTACACACCTATAAATTTTTGTGATGATATCTTGAGCGGATGTGAAGTTATCGTGCTAACAGACACACAGACCTTGACCTACTTTCACCAATCTCGAACCCGTAGGAGATTTTCGTCCCTACTACACACCAGTAAAATTTGGTGATGATATCCTGAGTTGTTGCTAAGTTTTCATGCTAAAAGACACATAAACATACAGACACATAAACACACAGACAAACCGAAAACAATACCAGCTTCGCTATCGCGGCTTGTAAGAACGCGGCAAGAAACGTGATGCCACCATACTAAACACTTTAACATATATTCCAAAATCTCATTTACTTCAGAGATTCTTTCTTTTTGTTAATAAATTTATCTTTTCATCGGAGATGTTCTTAGCACCTCAATGCCCGCGCGAAGCATCGCAATGGGTTCTTGTGGGAATCCAGAGGGGCATCCTGAAATGACCAGTTTCCTGTTTGGTAACACTCACTGGCAACAGTGAAGAAAAAATAGTTTGTGTACGAATATTATTTTGTTGAAAACAAAAGCCCATAGAACTCAGCTATTTTCACAGCCATTTTCTTTTCTGTGTATACAGGAAACTGAAAGTGAAAGGAGTAAAAATATTAGGAAGGGGGTACAAGGTTGACTTGAAGTTGAACCTGGGAGTATCAGGGTCGAAAAAGTTTTGAACCACAGGCTTATTGGCATGCTCTTTATTTACCACTCAGCTGATTGCTAAAAAAAAAAAAAAAAAAAAAAAAACTTAGGGAAATACAGTCACTGTAGACACGAACAGGGATTTGAAACGTGGCTGAGGGCAATTGAAGAGATATGCTAGACCCTCGAAGAAAAGTCCCTCCCCACAGGAGAATTCGAACATCACCGGTATGGCCCTCATAAACAAAGCACGCCATGTTATCAATTACATCACAACCCTCCCCGTCGTATGTCTCCAGATGTGCACAACCCAGGCTAATCTCTCCTTATTTATCGACAGCTCTGCAACTCCCACGGCAGCTCTTACATAAATACGACTGAGACCTTAAGAATAGCAGCGATGTATCAACAAAAATTTGCAAATATATATATATATATATATATATATATATATATATATATATATATATATAGAGAGAGAGAGAGAGAGAGAGAGAGAGAGAGAGAGAGAGAGAGAGAGAGAGAGAGAGAGAGTCTCTGCTATTCTAACTTGTAATTATATTTACGATGAAAGCTTTTTACCCAGATATGTTTCTCATTGATGAAGAAAGGGAAGGTCAAGCCAACGTTTTTGTACCTTCCCGAAGGACTATCTTTCATATATTGGTGTAATCCTTCCACCTGCACAACTCAAGGCAGTGTGAAATCCAGACACACTTGCATTTACTTAACCTTACATGCTGCAGCCTTGTTATACGTGAAGAAATAGACTCCATTCTTAAAACCAGGATTTCTAGTCATCAGATACAGCAGGTATATTATAACTGTCACTTAGGTTTGTCTGCTGTCTTTAGCATACAGAATTCTAAACGTAAGAGAAAACAGAACACAAAAACATGGAAATGTATAAATTAGAACACACAATACGAATAAAGGGAGGTGCAAGGGAATGGAAAGGCGGAAAAACGATATAATGAGGACGGCTTCCTTACAGTATATTCGTATCATAAGTAAAGGCAAAATCAACTCACGCTCCGCCTAAGAAACTGGATAATCAAAAGACATATTTTTATTCTCGGCACATACACCAGTGAGAAATTTTTGCCGACCGTGGGAATCAGGGTTCGAGCGTGGGAAATTTTTAACACTAGAAACTTGGACTCTTGGTGGAAAGGGATAAAGAGAAAGAGCAAGAAAGGATGTTACTCGCTGGTGTTATTTTCCTGACCTGGTAGATAAATGATTTACAGCATGACAAATACAGCTGTATAGATAGACAGCTAATTGATAGCAGACAGACAGACAAAAAACTGACAGAGGCAGACACAGCCAGATAGATAGATACGTACATAGATAAACAGATAGATAGAGAAATAAAGATAGACAGATAGACACACAAATAGCCGGATACTGTACATACAGTATACAGAGATAGAGAAAAGTATATATAATGAGAGAGAGAGAGAGAGAGAGAGAGAGAGAGAGAGAGAGAGAGAGAGAGAGAGAGAGAGAGAGAGATATTTCCCACAAACAAATAGAGTGGGTATGATCTATAAACTCACACAACAACCAGCGGCCTACATTTAAAACACCCACCAACTTTTCACTACGATGACCAAGCAATTTTATTGAACTTTTCACCAGACAATTTTATTTATTATTTTGCAAAGGATCTCTAGCAATGAAGGGGGATACAAAGGCTGCTTCTAACATCTCCATTTCAAAAGTCCCTTCTGAACTGAGTGTTATAAGCCTATGACAGTAACAATAAAGCATACGTTACCCTAGTGAAAGGGTTAAATAATGTCAAAATCATAACATAAAACCCAACTATCACTCATTAACTTGAAAGGTATACAGCACAGACACATTAAACACATGAAACACATCTTCCAACTCACAGCATGCTAACCCACCCACATATCCATCAACCCACTCACGCCACACTCTTCACTCATAAAGCCACCCACCTACTCTCACAGCATATCAACTTACTGAAACATCCACCCACACACACACAACACACCCACTCACTCACATTCACCCATACATCCATCTACCCATTCGCAACACACTCATGCACAACCCATACAACAACCGTCCTCTCACTTGCAAGAACCAGCCGACATAAATGTCTAAATCCTAGAAGTTCCCTGAGACCTCCTATCTCCTGCCCTTCCCTTTTCCTTACTGTTGCACACACACACACACACACACACACACACACACACACACACACACACACACACACACTATCTCCTGCCCTTCCCTTTTCCTTACTCTTGCACACACACACACACACACACACACACACACACACACACACACTAAACAACAACCATTCACTAAAAACCCATGCCCTAAAACACAAAGCAAAAATACAGCCACTCACATACCCACTCAAACGCCCACTTTCTCACATGAACTAGCCTACATGACAGTGCCCTAAACCAGAGGCGTCTCACACCCCATCTTAACCCCGTCGACAGGGACAAATGCCCTCCGTCATTTTCCTTTTATTTTTTTCCTGACACCTGCCACAGCCGTCATGCACACCCGCACTCGTATTTCCACCTGCTATTTCTCTAATGTTCAAGTTCCGAGGAAATGTTTTCCAACGGACACTGATGCAATTGCTACAAAGGAATATAAATATCACTAAAACTACTCGGTCAAATACGGTATTAGCACCTGAGGTACTAATATTACTACTATAATTATTAGGGGGCATATTTCACAACTCCTTGTCCTCAGCGAGTTACTGGGAGACTGTTCTGTAATTTTCGAATTTTGGTGTGAACGATTCCACCAAAGACAATGAAGTATTAGCTACATACGAATTATTACCATTTCTATAATTGCGCGGGGGCATATTCTCAATGACTCGAAGATTTCGTAACACCTATTTCCTCAGCCACTTGTTTTGTGTATGACACCTTCATATTCTCCAGTGTATTACTGATACAAAATAACTAATATGCAAACAATATTACGGAACAATATTCATAATTTATGGCTAAAAATTAACGGCAAAGAAGTCTCCCACGCCACCGATACTACGGCTCTGTAAAACGATACCAGCCAGCCCCAAATTATCCCCTTCCAGGTGTAAGGGACGAGACTAGGTATAAGCTAGAATATTTGACGGCAGATGACCTCTCCAGTTCCTGGAAGCAGTAGTAATCGAAAAATCTCTTCATTCATATCTGTGCACGAGAACTGGGGTGATAGAGCACAGCACGTTTTTTCTTTTTCAAAAAGTATGCATTAATCATTAATCTTCAACTTGACTGTAATATGAAAAGTAATATTCTATTTGACTGAGTTACGTTAGTGTGTGTGTATTTATCTGCTTTGTGTTTGGCTGTAGGTATGGAGATATGTTTACGATGTGAGGTGTAGCAGCACACCCTCCTCCTGGAGTTTCAAATGCATGCAAGTAAAGGAGGTCCATTGTTCCTTTAGTCATCAGGCCATCAGGCGTCCTCATAAAACAACTACTGTACCTAAAATAATTATTTTTAAAAATCCCATTTCTCTTCAACCACAGCCAAAACAAGGAGTTAGGGAATGTTCTGGCTTTTCCTCTTTGGCTTCATTCATATTCATGTCCACTGCTCCGATCTCAGTGGAACATTTTAAAGAGATTAGGTGTTACAGTGCCGACAAAAATACATTACCGTATATTACTAGGGCAAAATTTCTCATAAAGGTGAATACCTATATCATGGTGACCTTTTAAAATCTTGTTGCCACCAGACGATTGTATTCTGTTTGGGAGAGAAAGCAATTTTATCTATCTTAGGAGAGACTTTTCTAACTGGAGGTGTTAAACAGAGTCTTCAATAATATTTTGTTTTACGAATGTGCTCTCCAAAGCAGAACTAAATAATCAGAAGTAATAACACTCGTATGTCCTCGAGTAACAGCTTAAAATGGACCGGTATTAAATTGTGGACATGCAACACCCGCACATACCTATATAGGAGGAGTTAAACTTTAGTCCAGGGTTAACCCCTTGACTGAACTGAATGAAATCGTCAAGCTGTGGGGAAAATAAAGCCGTCAGTGTACTGAACCTGGTAACAGGAACTTGTAAACCCTTCGCTACAAGGGGTCTTCAGCAAGAACAAGGACAATGTCATCACAATGAATGGCATAATAGAGATTTTCTAATTCCATTGCTACGTGAGGGATTATCCTAAGGTTTACAGAATCATCAGGCGATAACGAAAACAAAACAGAAAAAGGCACCATCGGACTGAAGGAAAGTAGGGTAGGCAGCCTTTATCAAGCCATCCCCAAAGGCGCTGTGTAAATATGGAGATTCCTACAATTCCTTAACACAAGATATATTAGAGGGTTATTGATTTTGTAGCCAGCGTTAATACAAAGTTCAGCATTAAATGTATGTGCAAATTGGAAGAGTGTTGCACGTATCTGACAAGCATATCGCACAAACCCAACCCCCAACCTGTGTGTGTGTGTGTGTGTGTGTGTGTGTGTGTTCTGACCGAATTGTTCTTACCTAATTGTATCTGTACAGGAATGAGTTAAGCTCGTACTGTCCCGTGTCTTAAACCATATTTATCGTACATATCCTTAAATTTGTGAATTGTTTTGGCACACACTATTTCATTCGATAGTGCATTCCACTGATGAATTGCTTTATTTGGGAAACTAAATTTTCTTACATCTTTATCACCTCTCTTTTTATGCAGTTTTTTGCAGTGTCCTCATGCTGATGCTTCCCCATACGTTAAGTAAACATTTATGTCTATTTCTCCTTCCCTGATATGCATTTATATAGCATAATCATATCACCTCTTTTCTTTCTTTCCTGTAGTGTTGGTAGATTCAGTTTATTTAGTCTTTCTTCGTAGCTTAGATCCCTTAAGCTTGGTACCCATCTTGTAGCGGCCCTTTGAACTTTTTCAATCTTGTCTATGTGTTTTTTGAGTTGAGGACTCCAGACTACTGATGCATACTCCAGGGTTGGTCTGATGAATGATGTTATTATCTTTCTTAGCATGTCTTCATTTATGTATGTAAATGCTAATCTCATATTGGCAAGCAGTGCATACATGTTCCGTACCTTCTCACTGATGTGGTCAGCCGGAGATAGTCTGTTATTGACAATCACACCTAGGTCCTTCTCTCTTTCTCATGTGTGTAGGGTATTATTTCCTAATGTATAATCCCAATCAGGTCTTTTTCCACTTTTACCAAACTTGATTACATGACACTTGTTCACATAGAATTCCATTTTCTATGTATTACTCCATTCATAAAGATTATTTAATTCTTCTTGTACCTCTTTACAAGAGTCTGTGTTAGTAATTCTCCTTTGCATTTTTGCATCAACTGCAAACATATTTAGATAGCTTTCATTTCCAGTGTTACTGTCTATATCGTTTATATACACTAAAAACATGATTGGTGCCAGCACTGAGCCCTGTGGTACTCCACTAGTCACTTCTTTCCATGATGAGTAATTTCCCCTTAGTACTGTTCTCATTTTCCTTTTCATGAGAAAATCTTACATCCAACAATACAGTTTCCCTCGAATTCCTCCTTGGTGGGACAGTTTCCATAAAAGTCTGTGTCGGTTACTCTGTCATAGTAGCTCAACAGATTAGTAACACATGATTTTCCTTTTCTGAAACATAACTGTCTTTCTGTTATCATACCGTGTTCTTCTAGGTGATTTACCCAAGCTTTTCTTATAAGCTTTTCTAATACCTTGCTTACAACACTGGTTAGTGATACTGGTCGGTAGTCAAGTGGATTTTGTCTATTCCCTTTCTTGAATAAGGGAACAATTTCTTTCAAATATCAGGTAGTTTACGTTGACTCAAGGATTTCTTGAAAATTAAAAAATAATGGTTTATTTATCTCCTTTGCACAATCACGTAGCACCCAACATGAAATTTCATCAGGACCATTTGCTTTTCCTTTGTCTAATTTACTTAGCTCCTCCTGTATTTCTTTTTCTGATGTTTGTATATCTCGTAGTATGTGTGGGCATGCATGTTCCACATAATCCCTCTCAAAAATTTTTTCCTCTGTAAAAACTGATTGGAAATTCTTGTTTCGTGCTTCACAAATATCCTTCTCTTGTGTATAGGTGATTCCATCATCCGTAATGGATTGTATTTTATCTTTTACTTTGGTTTTGCTTCTGATGTAGCTGTGAAGTAGCTTTGGTTGATCACTACTTTTATTTATGATATCCTCCTCAAACTGTATTTGGTCTTCCCTCCTTATTCTTGTATAATCGTTTCTTGTCTGTTTGTAATTATTATATGCTTTTTCAATGTTGTGTCTTCTGTATCTATTCCACAACAAATCTCTTTTTTTCTTTTGATTTTTTACATTCTGTACTGAACCATTTCTTTATTTTCTTTTCTGCTTCTTTGTGCTGTGGGATGTACTTCTGGACTCCTATTTCATAAAGTTCACAGAATTTTTCATATATAGCATTTAAATCTTGTCCTCTAAGCTCCTTTTCCCAAGCAATTTCTAAGAAGTACTTCTTTAGGTCATGATACTTTCCCTTTTTATAGTTTAGGCTCTTTTTGTAACTTTCATTGTTGTTATCTATGTCATATACAATCCTGAAATTGCAATTTAGTACTGCATGGTCGCTTTTGCCGAATGTAGGGTGATATATTAAATTGTCAATATCGTTTTCTTGCCTAGTAAATATGAGATCTAGCATTGAGGGCACATCGAGTCCTCTTTTTCTGGTGCTTTCCCTTACATGTAGCGTTAGGAAAAACTCTTGCCCAAGATCCAGGAGCTTTTGGTCCCAACAGCTTTCTTGGCTTATTATATCCAGAGTATTCCAATTTATATTTGTATTAAAATCTCCAGTTAATATAATTCTTTTCGATTTCTCTTCCATTTTATGTAGTAATGCTCTTAAACTCTGAATTGTACTCTCCGCCAGGTCCTCATATTCGTCTCTTTCCCATGTGTTTGATCTGGGTGGCATGTACATATTGGCTACCATTACTTTCCTTTCAGATGTAATTATCTCTACTGCAATCAGTTCTACTTGTGAGGGTATATCTAATTCTATTTCTTTGACTTTTAGATTTTTCTTAGTTAATATTATAATTCCTCCTCCTTTTTTAAGTTTCTATCTCTTCTCCATATATTATATTCTTCTAAGTTTAGGATGTCATTCGATATCCTTTGTGTTAATTTTGTTTCAGTTAGGCATATTATATGTGGTTCATTTTCTCTGACATAATCATTCATCTCTAATAATTTAGATACCATTCCATCCACATTTGAGTACATCAACTTAATCATCTTGTTTATATACTTGTCATAACTTGGCTGTACTACCTTCCTCCTTTTTATTCCCTCCTGTTTATGTACCACTTTCGTACCCGCCATCCAATTACTTTGTAAAAAAAAAAAAGTATTCTTCTCCTCCTCTGATCTTCCCTCATTTTTTGTTATGGCTTCCTCCCTCTTCTATTTCAGTAATTCCAGTTCCTCTTGTGTTAGGCATCTTTTTATCCATACATTTTTGAACTCCTCTTTTTCCACAAGATTCTTTGCATTTTTTAGTATCTCCTCCAAGGTGTTTACATTCTGGAAGGTTACCTTTAGGGGTCTTGACTTGCTTTTCTCGTATTTCCTTAACCATTTGTGTTCCTCTATGTCTTTACTACAGATTTCCTCTGATACTTCTTTCAATATGCCCATTACATTTATCATCTCCTTTTTGTCTCTTGAGATCTTGTTTTTTACTTCTTCCTCTTCTATACCAGTGATTACTATAGATTTGTTAATATCTACTGAATCTCTGACTAACTTAGGATTGTTTTGGATTATTCTTTTCACTTCTTTTTTAATGCTTTTTTCTTCCATCCTTGTTCTAAGTCTTTCTTTACTTTCACCATTTCAGCATATGTGGTTTCCACATCATTTTTGTAGCTTTGCACAGCTTCATTCATCTGTGTTATCTTCTCCTCAATATCACTGCTCTGATCTATCAGACTGCTTACTTGCCTAATTGTCTCTGTATCATTTTTGAACTATTCCATAATACTCTCGTGGTTGACTACTGTACTTGCCATTTCACTAATTTTCCTCCTAAGTTTACCCACTTCAACTGTTAGCTCATTTATGGTTGTGTCTTTCTTGTTGACTTCCTTTCCTAATTTTTCAATTTCTTCATTTTGCAAGTGCATCTGTTTCTTAATTTCATCAATCTCATTTTGAAAAGTCGTCTCTAACCTGTGTACTCGTTTGACCAGTTTGTTGTGAGTCTCCATTTCAACCAGTTCTTGGTAGAAATCATCATCCTGCTTTCTGCCTTTATCCCTTTTCTTTTCCAAATTTGCCTTACTAAAGTATGTGGTCATTTTGCAGTACTAAAAGCGCATATAGTACTTACATTCCCTGGGGCAGATTGTAGACTAAACAACGATCAGCTGATTGTGTGCATTCTTGCGCTGCTTGTTTACATTCCTGTTTGACCAAGTCTTACTTAAAACATCTTCTTTTTCATATGAGAACACCATTTAATCTAACCTTGTACAGAGCTTGACTCATATAAAGATACTTATTTAGGTAGTGCCGCTGGCCAAGTTGGCCAGGTATAGAGCGGTGTCGACTTGTGTCTGCTCTCTCTCGGTGCCTCGGTGTGTGTGTGTGTGTGTGCGGACGTGCACACAAGCTTGTTCCCACTTTACACCTTTCAGGTCCTCAAGCTTTTTTTTTTTTGTTAAATTTTTTTCCAGGTCTAAGTATTAGTAAGCATTCTTTTACCCTGACACTGACGCTATGAAGAAGTTGGTATGTCTGATTTTTTTTTTTTTTTTTTTTTTTTACCGCGTACATTGCTCAGTTGTCTTTACACCTCCTTGTAATGAATTTCTTTCCTGTTTAGACCAGAGTATACCAGTTCAAGCCCCTTGTGGTTAATGTATATCCTTCCAGGCCACATTGGGTTCAGCATTCTGTAAATCAGTTCAGCTCAGTACAGGTCAATTCCAGTCATGTCTCTGCATGCGTGTGCCAAAAATCAGCTTTGCCACAGGGACGATTCTTGAAATATGATAATGCAGGTCTTTTAGGTCCTTTAGAACCCTTCAGGTCCATGAGGTTCATCAAGCCCATCCGATCCAACCCCTATCCTATCCTCCCTTGACTCACTGGCCATTGGCACCTTCCTTTCAACCCCCTAAGCCCTATTTGCTCACCCCCCCCCTCCACTCACCTATGACTCCCACCAGCCTGAACCCACTACCACCCGCCACCCACCACGCCGTCCAGCCTCCATGTTGTTTTGACTGGCGTGGATCAGAAAAAAGAGCAACACAAAGCTTTATGGCCGCAGTCAGGACTATCGGTGCTTCTTTGTTAGCATCATACACCAGTTTTTAGCATTTTATTTTCCCAGCCGATCGGAAATTCGTTAATGACAAGTTAATTAGCTGGAGTGCGGAGGACGCGGGTGGATGAATTGCAGGAATGTGTGACAGGAAGGATGAACGAAAGATGAGCTGCACAGAATGGGATGAATAAAAGATGCACTGCAAAAGGAAAGGATGAAGAAAAGATGGACTGGCGGAATATGGCCAAGGAATAGAGAAAGGATGAACAGAAGCAGCTGGCACTGGGAAACAGCACAGAAGAGGGAAAAACAAAAGATGAGTTATGAGAATATGGGACAGGGAACAAAGAAAAATAAACAAAAGATCTGGGGATAGAGGAGGATAACACAAACCAGCCGGAATGTGGGAAAGCACAAAGAAAAGTGATGAACAAAAAGCAGATCATTCCAGATACTTTCATCATTTTATTTTGAAGTAGAACGCCTCACATATACTGGTGCGGCCCTTTTACATCTAATTTAATAAACTGAATATGGGCGGTGTTACATGGCCGCCAGCTGAATTTAACTATGCAGGAGGATACTTTGGCCAGTTCTAGTCTACAAGGCCTAATCCACAGAGGTCTTGTGTGTCCTCGTATCTATGTCATATCTTCATAGCACCTAATTTTTACCTCGCCCGGGACGGAGTCCGGCGAGGTATTGTTTTTGGTCGAGTATGTTTGTTTGTTTGTTTGTTCGAAACATTACGGAAAACCACGAAATGAAATCTTATGAAATTTTCAGGATATGTGGGCACTGCTCCCAAAAGAAAGTGATTAAATTTTGAAAGAAACCGAGTGACCCTGATAGGTCAAAATCAAGGTCACGGATTTTCAGAAGGCCACAACTCGAAACTGTTTGAAGATAGAGAGAGATTTACAATTATCAACAAACAGGAAGTCCCATATGGGTTTTTAATTGGTATCATGACCTTTGACCTTAGGTGACCTTGAAAGGTCAAAATCAAGGTCACTGGTATTCAGGGGGCTATAACTCAAAACCGGTAGAAGATAGATATATTTACTATTATCAAGATATAGGAAGTCTCATATGGGCTCTCATTTAGTGTCATGACCTTTGACCTTGAGTGACGAAAGGTCAAATGCAAGATCACGGATTTCCTGAGGGCTGTAACTTGAAAATGTATTGCGCCATTACCATAGACTTTAATTGTTTACTGACACTAAATGGCAGTAGCGATTCAGTATTAGCAACAATAAAATAACTGCTGTCGGGTGAGGGTTGTTGTGCCTAGCACCACTTGTCTATTTTGATTCAGTTCTCTAAGGCCCCTGATTAACATCTTATTATTGAACAGATTTATGGACATCTCTGTAATTACAAAATTTAGTCTGTGTAAGCCATGTGCAGCATCTGAGAAATTCCACAACTTTGGAATTTAAAGAGACATACACTGGAAATGAAACTGTGCCTTCCTACAAGCACAGTGCTGGGTGAGTGTCAGTTGGTCAAATGTATTATTCTTGAGATCATGCCATACCCGATATGCGGCGTATATATAAATCTAATTTAATTCATATTTTTTCCTGGCCGTGGTGCCTACTTAAGGGAAAAGGGATTAAAAACAAACCTCACACTTTTGGTTAGTCAAAAGAATACATTATTAGGGAGAATGCAGCCATTCCAGTGGATGTTGAACACAACATCAGCTGTTTTGGAACACTGTTCAATTATCCATAAATAATGAAGGAGACTATTTTCGAACAACTGTGACTGCTGGTACACTGTAATGAAGTGAAGGAAGTACCAGATATCACCTAAACAAATTTGTTTATGACGAAGGTACTCAAATTATTCTGAGACCTCAGAGCAATGCATCATCCTTCTTTGCATACGTCTTGTATTCATGCCAGATGGACAGTACTCGTAATACAGCCAGCCAAACAATATGTATTAAAGTTCCAACAGAACAGAACGACAGATGTGTAGAATATAATGACAGATCTTCTGAACACATATACTGTAGTCATCGTAAAAGATTGGGGACAGTCAAACCAAATCATGTGGGAGAAAATGTTGATATCAATTATGTGTGAAGAAAATGAGAGAGAGAGAGAGAGAGAGAGAGAGAGAGAGAGAGAGAGAGAGAGAGAGAGAGAGAGAGAGAGAAGGCAGACTGACCAAGATGCTTTCACATGCACCGCCCTCACAACAAACACCCCATTCGCTATTTGTACTTGGCCAACATGGAGAGGATTAAGCCTGTCTTTCGCTCTCATTCCGTGCAGAGGACTAGTCCTGCAGCAGGCTGCACGTGGACTCACAAAAAAGGTGACATTTATACGCTACAGCGATGTTATTGAATTTATATCTATATTCATGGACACCAACGAGAACACTAGTTAACACATGACATGTAGAGAATAGTGTGATGCATGCACGTACAGTAGCTTCTTGTGCTTGCAATTCGCCTTCAACAATGTGATATTTAATTTGTTATAATCATCTCAATACCTGCCCCACTTTCCTGATGAAAATGCCACATCGGAAACTGCTGCTTAATTATTACGATTTTTAAAAATCGGTAAACGGAATATTGATTTACAGTTTTAGGTGACCGAACTCCGCCGTAATAAGCTGAAAATTTTTTACAGTATGTGTGTAATGCAAAATGGGTATTACAAATCGTTCACTTTCACTTTCCTTGTACTTATCTTACCTATCTTAGTCTTCCTTTCTCTCTTCCTCCCACCTTCATTCCCTCTCAACTTCCCCCTTATCCTCTCCTTTTTATCACTTCCTCTTTCCATCTCTTACTCTCTCTTTCGAGGGATTAGTGCGTGTGAGGGAGCCTTCCTGCTTTTCTCTCGTTTTCTTTAATTAAGAGAGCAGTTTTAGGAGTCCCTCCCCATAGAAAAAAAAAAAAAAAAAGCCACGAAATGACCAACTTATCTATTGCTGTTTTTTTGTTTTTTTTTACTTTGTAGAGTTAAGTTTTTGCTACAACTGAGGACTTGACATGAAGAGATCGCAGTTCTGAGTCAAGTTAAAGTGGACAGAAAAGGGCAGTTCCAGTACTTCATCGTGAAGGGAAGGGAAATGTGTTGGACGCTGAAGTGTTAGGACGATCGAAGTGAAGAAAATGGAAAATCAGCATCATCAGTTATGGTATTCTTGTGGTATAATAACGAAGAACATTACTGGACATGTCCCCACCTCCCTCCTAAACGAACACATAATTTTTACTGAAATCGATCATGTTCAAAGTGATGGCACACGTTTCATTAATATCCTTGTAGTCTGTAAGTCCTTGACCCCTGCCCCTCAACACACACACACACACACACACACACACACACACACACACACACACACACAACATTCCACACATATTACCCCACAAATATCGCCCCACACTACATTCCCCACACATCTGCTTCATTGCCACCCATCTGTTCCTGCTACGCTGCTCTCCGCTGCCTTATGCAAATGTTTTAACAACATCATCAACCAGCCTGTGCTTTACCTTACCTTGCCTCGCTCTGCCATGCCTTGACTTTCCGCTCCTCCACTCGCCACACATCTTACACAGTCACTTGTTCACTCAAACACTCTCTTCCAGTTTCATACACTTGTCTTTCATTTATACTCTCCTACCCCACAGTTTATTTCCCTTCCATTCGTGCACTTCCCTTGCTCTCACACTCTTTCACTCTGAACTTTTATTCCATTAATTCCTTCACTCACTCACTTCTCTTGCACAGTTGTATCCCCTTCCCTCTTCAGGTATTACTTTCCGATTCAGGTCATTCAATTTCCCTTTTCACACACTTTTTCTACCATCGCATTTCTCTTCACTCATGCATTTGTGTTCCACTCTTTCCCTTCTCATTAACACTGCATTTTCCTCAAACGTGTCCGCCCATACATCTTTCTTCCACTCATAGTTTCCTTTCACTCACGGATTCATCTTCCACTTATGCAGTTCTCCTCCACTCTTGCACTTTCTTCTCATCAAGCACTTCTTCATTCAGACATTTCCCGCTCAATTAAGCACGTCTCCTCCACCCGTTCAGTCTCTTCCCCCTTCACTCCCATTACATAGCGATACTTTTATACTTACGCCTTCGCCCACCTATGGTGGAGGCATTAAGTGAATGGTCTGCCCGTCCATGCATGCCTGGGTCCATGTCTGTAACACTATTGTCGGCTCGATATCTCCTGAACCCACTGACGGATTTTCATCAAACTTTTGTCACTGATGCAGTATGAGATGGTAACTGATTTGATCAAAGTTCAAGGTCATATGGAGTAGGCTTAGTTTACCCTTGTGAGCACGATATCTCCTGAATCCCTCGACAGATTTATAGCAAACTTTTGTCAGTCGTACAGTATGAAGGGACAATGAACTTACTAGGTCAGCAAGGTCAATGGGTCAAAGGTTAAAGTCATATAGGGTCGTCTTAGCTTGTTTTTGTGGGTGCGATATCTCCTGAACCCCTTGATGGATTTCGACCACACTGTTGTCAGTAATAGAGTATGAAGGGACGATGCATTAACTAGGACTGCAAGGTCATGGAGGTTGTATGGTGAGTCCATGTGCAAGGCTTTGTGGATCCACACCGAGTGACGCTTTGTGTCGGCTGCTCGGAGCTATAGTTCTCGGTGTTTCATTTACTCTTGCTGCTGCCAGATGATTTTATTCAGCTCAAGATGGCCAGTCCGCTCATACTGAGGGGTTTAGAAAGGTTACATTTAACCACATCAGGTTGAAAATCTCACTGAAGCTATGTCACGGGGTTTTTATGATAAATGCTATATTAAATGATAATGTTCAGTAATACTGAAGAGCAAGACAATGAATTGTCTTATGAAAATCAAGCAATAATTACTTAATGCTGGCTTGCTTCGCCGATTCTCTAAGAACGAGAATTTATAAACTTTCTCAACAGTACACAGCAGAGACTAATTCCTCGCAATTGCTGTTTATTAGTACTGTTAGCCTCTGGAGAAAGTGACTTCACCCCTGACAATAAATAACTAATACTATTAATGATATCAGGTTCCTGCTGATGCGTTAACTCCTAGAAGGCACAACGGATTTTAAGCTTAATACAACAAGACTGGCCAAAGTACCGGTTATGAATAGCAAAGCGTTCATGCAAGCTAGGAGCTATAAAGGAAATAAGCTTAGTTATGGAGAAATGAAACACGAGTTTACATTACATTAAGCTCAAAGAAAAAGAACTGTTAAATTTATTGATTACAAAAGAATAAATTTAACATTTCAAAATGAATTCAAAGTAAGGAGATCGCACTCACTCACTCATTCAAAAGCTAGACTCTTAAACCTAGCAAAACAACATGCGGCGCACCCGGCCGGCATGTGAGGGAACCGCACCTTAACTAAACTCTTAAGTCTAGGAAAACGAAAAGAAATACTGGTCAAAGAGTGGACTAAGCAGATGACTGGGCGTCGATACTGGAAGGACACTGCACTCGCTTAAGTCTCTCGCCTATCACACTATGTGGAAATCAGGAACAGCGGCACTACACTCTGGCCCAACCTGGTTTCGTGGCGCTCAAACCTTGACTGACTAAATCGTGGGAAAGAGGGGAGTGCTGAGGCCGCATTTCTATCGGCTAGAATGAGCGAAACATGCCCAAAACAAATCGCTCAGCAGAAGCGCTAATGTCTCACACAAAGATGATCACTTATGACAGTGAAAAATTGATTTGAAAACACTCCCGACCGAGTGAGCGGTTAACTGAACGATAAACTGGGATTCCACTAGAGTTCGCGGTTTTCCACAAAAGCCAATGTCACTAGCCGACTCGTGACATTACGCCCCATGAAAAGTTGAAATTTTTTCCCTGGGAAAAAATTTCAATACATACATATAAATCCTAACTCAGTCACACAAGATTCACACTGTGGTGTGTGTGCTATCCTGCTACAGGAGAAAGTCGCAGTCGCCAGTGAGCGAAAAAACCTCGTATTTACGTTAATAGAAGCAAGCTTGAGGGAAAAACTCCTTGACAATAGTGAAAAATCCTGTACTCAGGTCAAACTGAGTGAAAAGTTGGCTACATTTGTTACCAACTAATTGTTATGTAGCGTAACGTATGTAATACATGGTGTAGGTGTGGCAGTTGTGGTGTAACTGTACCTACGTGTAAAATCATGTAATACAAATTTATAGTAAATAATGACAAAGAGGCAGAGGAGAAGAGGCGGCAGCATGCGACTGGGATGACCAGCTAATCTGCACGGCAATGCTGCACTCACCAGCTGCACCTGCAAAAGGAATTAAGGTGGAGCATCAAAAATGTCATTTCTCTCTCTCTGCCTAGTAATCAGTACTTATGTTACAAAAAGTACACTATTTACATTATTAACCAGGAAACGTAGGCGTGAGGGTTCTTAGTGGGGGACCTCTAACCTGGCATGCACCTCGCTCAACATGCGGTGCTCCCGGACGGCATGTGAGGAAACAGCACCTTAACAACATCCCATCACCCAGTCTAGGGGGAGCTCTAACCTGGCATCCACCTTGCTCAACATGCGGCGTACCTGGCCGGCATGTGAGGGAACAGCACCTTAACAATATCCCATCACCCAGTCCCCAGAAGCTGGAGTGAGGGTTCAACATGCAGCGTACCTGGCCAGCATGTGAGGGAACAGCACCTTGACAACATCCCATCACCCAGTTTAATGGTTAAACCCTAAACTTAATTAGCAAAAAGACTGGGCGTTTGTGCAGGACATCAAACGCTGCGATTCACTAATGGAGCCCAGGTTTACTGGTTAACTAACTCTACGCTTACGATTAATGACAGGAAGCTGAGAATCGCTACGCAATCTCGGGCAGGTCACGTTTTAACACCCACCGTGGGTGTGAACACTTGTGTGGATATTGTGCATTCTCCGGGAATCCTCAGAGAGGCCCACAGCTCGAAATGTTCCACAAGGTAATTCATACACAGCCTCGGACTGCCTCTGCAGGGTTCTCAAACTTCCCCTTAACTTATGGTACATATGTATGTACAGGCCCTGGACATGATGTGTCCTGTGGGGCCAATGGGCGAGATGTCAGGTCTGCACCCACTTCACCACTACCCTGTCTCTCAACTGACTCAGAGATTACGGGTGTGGTTACAAACGGCGCAGGAAGGACATGTCCCTGATTAGTGGTACGTGGACACACATTGCAGGAACGCACAAAACTATCTATGTCTCGTCCCATCCCTGGCCAGAAAAAGTCAGCTCGGATACGGTCCTGGGTCTTCCTTTTGGCCAGGTGACTTGAGGCTGAACAATGACCCCGTTCTAACACTGCTAGGTGGTACTTGGTGGGAACGACAAACTGCAGTCGAACCTCCCCCTCGGGTGTTCGTGACTCACGGTAGAGCCGTCCTTGTTTGTGAAGGAACTTGGCTCGACCTCCCCGTGAATACTTTATCACTCTACCCTTTTGTTTCTTTCGCACGGCAGCAAGTGTCTGGTCAGAGTGTTGTTCTTGAACAACAACTTGGCTACACATCAGATCTTGCGGCGATTCAATGGTCACCGGGGTGACGCAGTCTGGAGCCTCAGCAATGGCTCGTGTTTCTGCAGCCGAAGTCTGCGTAGCATCATCTTCGTTGCAACTATGCTTGGCACCAGGAATATTGCCTATGATTAGGTCAAATAAAGGTTCTGGCATGACAACTGCGAGTGTCATACCAGGGTAAAATGGAGATGCCACCTGGATACGTGCCTCAGGGAACAATCTCACTGATCCATCAATAAGGTTAGCTTGGATCTGTCGACCTGTGTACTGCTCAGGCCGAACTAGACTCTGCTTGACAGAGCAACCTGAGGAACCATTGTCTCTCAGGACCTTCACAGGAATGGCTCCCACAAACCCTGGCTGAACAAGGAAGGCACTGTCACCTGTGGCAGGGCCTGTGGAAGAAGCAGCTAGCCACTGATTAGGCTGCTGAATAAATAATGCGGCAAACATGGTGCCCTGTGAACTAGATACTTGAGGGGTCGTACTCACTGCCTGTGGAGATGGAACATTGGCCATCTGTGGAGGGGGGTTCACTGTCACTGTGGGACTAGTGAACTGTGGGTGAGTACCCATACTGGTAGGGACGTGACCACCGTGCTGCTGCTGAGGAATGAAGGCTGCGTTCGCCTCCTGCCTCCTTTGAGCTGGTGGTGAAAAGGACAGTCCCGACGGTCGGTTGCGTGACTGATACTGGTGCTGGTTAGGGTACTTGTTGTACCGTTTCCACTCAGGTTTCTGAGCGTTTTGCCCCTGGTCCTTCTTCTGCGGTTTTGGACCTTGGCCATTATTCTGAGAATGGCCTTGTTACTGGGGTTCAGTCTGAGACGGTTTCCCAGATTTATCAGGTTTCCTGTTCCAGGTATACTGCTTGCGAGTTTGATACCCATATGCAGTAAAGAATGCATCAGCCTTCTTCACCATTTGGCTGGCATCTCTTACCTGGCAGATCTTAAGTTAAGCCATAAGTTCAGTAGGCCACGACTTTTCCAGCTGGGTGCGCAGCATAAGGTCAATTATCCCCTCACGCGTGGAAGGAGTTTCATCTTTCTCCATCCACTCATCTAAGTAAGCAGTAAGCTGGTCAAGAAACTGAACTGCAGTCTCTTTATCCTGTAAACGCGCCCTCATGAACTGACTCTTGGCGTCGTCAACTGTGAGACCGTACGCTTTGACGAGTGCGGCCTTCATCATCTCATACATGAGATTGTCTCCACGAATTCTGTGGAGAATATTGAGGGCAGGGCCCTCAAACAGGCTAAGAAACTGAAGCCGCTTAGCTGCATCATCCAGCTGGTACAGTTGAGCCATGTCTTCAAAACGAGCTATGTATGGCTTGATTCGCTCGCCATCTTTGTATGGGGGAAGCTTGATGTGTGGGGTCGCCATAACATGTGCAGGGAGAACGCTCGTGAAGCTTGGACCAACTGCACCAGATGTGTCTGAAGCCAAGGAATCTCACTTGAGCTTCAGCATTTCAAATTCATGTTTTTCGCGTGCTTCTCGCTCGGCACGTTCGTGTTCTCGTTCTCTGTCTCGTTGTTCACGCTCGTATTCATGTTGTTCTCGCTCTTGTACTAGCTCGAGTTCGCGTTGTTTTTGCTCGTGTTCGCGTTGTTGTCGCTCTTGCTCTACCTCAAGTTTGCGTTGTTTTTGTTCATGTTCGCGCTGTTCTCGCTCGTATTCACGCTGTTCTCGCTCGTATTCGCGCTGTTCTCGCTCGTGTTCGCGTTGGATTCTACACTCTTCACGAGCATCTTTCTCACGTTCTTGCTTGTAATTAAACCATGAGAGGACGTAGCTTTGAATTTTTTCTGGGTCAGTGAGGTCCATATCTTTAACTTCCTGTACATAAAACATTGGCTGCCACGATGCTAGCTCAATCTAAATAACTAGTGACTCAGTACTGACTGCAATTTTTTTTGCAAAGAGAAATGCCAATAATCAAAAATAAAGAATATAGGCAGAGGTTAGTGGTGACCAGTTTTATCTAATAAAACTGGTAAAGAAAGAAAATTAAAAAAACAACTGATTGCCAAACTATTATGTAAATTAATAAAAATAAATCAATAATCACCAGTAAGGTAGTGCCTATAGACTTTAATGATAAATACCTAAGTATGAACGAATGAGTATTATCTCGTGAATAGCTTTAGAGCTAGGAGTTAATATCCTGGAATGAGGTTGCCAATTGTCACGGGGTTTTTACGATAAATGCCATATTAAATGATAATGTTCAGTAATACTGAAGAGCAAGACAATGAATTGTCTTATGAAAATCAAGCAATAATTACTTTATGTGGCTTGCTTCGCCGATTCTCTAAGTACGAGAATTTATAAACTTTCTCAACAGTACACAGCAGAGACTAATTCCTCACAATTGCTGTTGATTAGTACTGTTAGCCTCTGGAGAAAGTGACTTCACCCCTGACAATAAATAACTAATACTATTAATGATATCATGTTCCTGCTGATGCGTTAACTCCTAGAAGGCACAACGGATTTTAAGCTTAATACAACAAGACTGGCCCAAGTACCAGTTATGAATAGCAAAGCGTTTATGCAAGCTAGGAGCTATAAAGGAAATAAACTTAGTTATGGAGAAATGAAACACGAGATTACATTACATTATGATCAAAGAAAAAGAACTGTTAAATTTATTGATTACAAAGGAATAAATTTAACATTTCAAAATGAATTCAAAGTAAAGAGATCGCACTCATTCACTGACTCAAAAGCTAGACTCTTAAACCTAGGAAAACAACATGCGGCGCACCCGGCCGGCATGTGAGGGAACAGCACCTTAACTAAACTCTTAAGTCTAGGAAAACGAAAAGAAATACTGGTCAAAGAGTGGACTAAGCAGATGACTGGGGATCGTTACTGGAAGGACACTGCACTCGCTTAAGTCTCTTGCCTATCATACTATGTGGAAATCAGGAACGGCAGCACAACACTCTGGCCCAACCTGGTTTCGTGGCACTCAAACCTCAACTGACTAAATCGTGGGAAAGAGGGGAGCGCTGTGGCCGCATTTCTAACGGCTGGAATGAGCAAAACGCGCCCAAAACAAATCGCTCAGCGGAAGCGCTGTCTCACACAAAGACGATCACTTATGACAGTGAAAAATTGATTTGAAAACACTCCCGACCGAGTGAGCGGTTAACTGAATGATAAACTGGGATTCCACTAGAGTTCGCGGTTTCTCACAAAAGCCAATGTCACTAGCGGACTCGTGACAAGCTATATAAAATAGTCTTGAGGTAGCGTGAACAAAACTAAAAATATATCATCACACTGAAGGAATTAAGCACTTGTCTTTCTCTCATACACTTCTCCTTCACAATCGCATTTTCCTGCCACTCATGCATTTCATCACTAATGTAATTCTCGTTTAGCACAGTACAGTATTACTCTCTCACTCATGCACTTCCCTTCTAATACTGACTTTTCAACAAGTCCACTTTCCTTCCATCCATCCATCCATCATCCAATCCTATATCGCCCCATGAGGAGCGTAGGAGCCCGGGGCTAGGCAATTGGTCCCGACATTTAAGATGAGAGTGACCAGCCTCACTCATCCCTGAGTGGCATTGCATGAGCAATCAACCCCAACCATCCCTTGGATATAAACCTTCACCGGCTCAATCCAATTGGAGTGCAATAATTACCCACTAAACCACCAGGCGCCACTTAATAGATTCCCAACCACTCACCATCCTATTCCATTCACTCACCCACTCGTTCACTCGTTCATGCTTCACGTATTCCTTTATAGCACAGAAATCTTACTATGCCTCAAGCACTAAACTCCTTCAGTACACTGACATATTATTCGTTTTATTTTTGTCTTCTTCAGACGATTGTATTCAAGTCCTCGGAGTGCAGGAGTTGGTTGGAAAAAATGTTACTGTGAAAATCAAGGTTCCTCTATGCACACAATTTAAACTTCTTCACTGCGATGACCTCTTCCTTGCTTTTACTACTAACCGGTGATTTTATTCTGCTCGGGGAAGACCTCTGGCGGGAAAGAGATATTCAACCCTCTCAGTATCATCTTTTTAACTAGTTCATCCTTACTGTCCCTCTGCAGTTTAATTCAGCCTTGGGGAAATCTCTCGTAGTGAAGGGGTTGAAGACCACACTGTAAGTGGTTCTGGAGATTTCCTAACACCTCCTTCTTAGCGATTTATTTTGCACATAATGTCTCAGCATCCATCATTCTGTTGCTGAAAGAAACTACGTTGATATCACACGGACATAACTTACAAGAGAATGTTAAGGTGTATATGCAAAAATAGATGGCTATGGAAGAGGTGTACGAGGTCTCCTATGCCACCTGGAACACTGCCCAACTGTAAACATTCAAGCTGGTTGGAAAGGCTGCAATATCGCTTTCATGGTTCGACATCCTCTGCGTGTGCGATGATGACTGGCCACAACTGAACGATGTAATTTCCTCACACGCGATTCTCTCATTCACCCATGTACTCCGGGGTCGCATACGTTCGAATATTTTTATATCTCTCGCATTATCTCACCACTTTCGTGCCTAAAGATTCATGCACGCAGCCATGACTGACTCATTCATTTCCTGACACTTCGTGCATTTCCTTATCACACACGCATTTCACTGCAACTCCCTCATGTTACTGAGCAGTATCCGCGTTGGCAGAGATTTTGTAGAAACTCTTTCTTTGGAATACATTTTCCATGTTACACCGAATATTTCACATCACGCTCGGCCAGTTCTTTTATGTGGTTCTTCACATCTTCACCATTAATAAAATACTGAAGTAATTTGTCTCAAGAGGATTCAGATTTATCTGTATCAGAGTCTGGTAGCAACGTGGAAAGTATGATACCACATAAGTAAAATGAATTCAAACCATACCTCTGGCAGTAAGACCTACTGTATCACTATGATGTATTCAGAGTACTAGTTACACTTGCCGGGACAGTCAAACACTGGATAATGTTACTGATCCCGACCATGCCGAAGCGAACACGAATGGGGCAAAAATTTACAAAAGGGGTAAACAAATGAACCAATCTTCCCATCGACCTCTTAGCCTACCTGACACACCCATTACTTTCGACGTACGACCAGGCGACGACAAGGAAGAAGAAGGAAGTGGAGAAGGAGAAGAGAGAGAGGGAGAGAGAGAGAGAGAGAGAGAGAGAGAGAGAGAGAGAGAGAGAGAGAGAGAGAGAAACTACTATGTACCGGGAGTGTTACAAGGTGCTGAAAGTGGCAGATAATGTCGTTAAAAGTACGCATCATGAAATAAGAACAAAATTACAGGAAGCATGAGAAGCTGCAGAGAAAAGAAAAATCGCAGAAGAGGGAGAAGGAGTGAAAATAGACGAAGGTACTCGAGCCTTACGTAGGTCTGACTCGTGCGGAGTACCAAGGATCCGTTGTGGGCAGTGGAGTGAAAAAGCAGGGGTTATGAAAGAGTGTACTGCTCAAGTAAATTATTAATTTTAGTAAGAGGTCACGAGAAAGGTATCCCTAAAGGATCATTAATTTTAGTAAGAGGTACCCATCAGTGTATCATCAATTTAAATTATCAGTGATTCAAGTATTGAAGCTAGACAGCTCGAGTAAGGGGCAAAACAGTGCTCAAGGACTAGATACAAACAGTCATAAGGGCGAACAGAGAGAACAGTTTTAGGTGCCTGGCATGCGGGACAGACTTGTGGAGTGTCTCAGGGCACAACAGTACTGCTGAGAGAAACAGACAGTCACACGATCATGGGCTGCAGATAATTGGTGAGTTGAAGCTGGTGAGAATTAGGAGAGGTTGTGAGTGTACAAGACAAAAGAAAGTCACATGCCCTAAACGTCAATTAAAAACGCTAATTAGGTTCTATTCGATATCCAGCAAAATTCAATGCAAGTCCCAGGTTGTGGGGATAATTATAGTGGTTATTCTTGTTATAAGAATTCAAGTAAACAAATAATACTCAAAAGTGAGTCATTATGTTACAGTTAATGTATTTGTAATTATGTGTAACTGAGTTAAATCTCCTTGTATTGAGTGACTTGTTTCCACTGGTGTTGCTAAAGTAATGTAACAGTCTTGTACAAATTTCTTCATAGCAAAGTAGGAAATGTACTTGTGTTTTGGAACCTCAGTGTGAGGAAGAGTTTTCCTTGTACTCCAGGAGGGAACTGGGGACAGAAAGGGATACACAGTGTTACATTGTCCTAATTTTAATGCTACATATTCTCTCTGGACTTATCTTCGCACTCCCTAATGCTACTGTTCTCACGCTACCTGTTCCCATTATTAGAAGTCATATATCGTGCTCATCAAAGATGAGTGTGAAACATGTAAAAGATTACTGAGGGAGTGTACAGTAGGGCATGACAGAGTGAATCATGGTTAAACTGTATACTGTATGACTGTTATATCAGGAATAGTCGGTGTTCATCCAACATCACCACCCAACTAATGGTATATTTTATATTTTCTGATTCCTGTACATACTGATGGATCACACGATATCGCCATATTATTAAAAATATGAATCTCCTTTAATATGTGTGGCCCCGTTAGTCTGCTCTGGCAAGACATGCCAGCCAAAATAATTTTCCACCCCCCTTACAGCATAAGCAATTCTTTTCTCTTCTTAGCAGACAAATGTATAACGGTTTGAATTCAACTGCATCACTTTTACTTGCTTTGAACATTATTGCGAATGTGTGGCCTATGTAGTGACGGAGTGTGGCACAGGAAGGAGGTACTGGAATGTGAAGAACTGTGGCACAGGAAAGAGGAGGTACTGGAATGTGAGGGAGTGTGGCATGTAGGACGATTGCCGAGTCACAAAGACGATCAGTCCAGTCAATTTTCTGAGTAAGAAAATAAAATGGCACCAGCACAAATCACACACAACTATGTATCAGTACAAAGTAATTACACATCCTTGCTTACCTTGACAACTCCACACTCTCATACACTGTTGGGTCAAATTCTTGTTGGCATGGAAAACTTCACAGCATTTCTTCCTCAGCGTCTTTCGATATACTATGTTGATATTGGTCTAAATAATATACAGTAAAAGTGTACATGCTTTTATAATATCGACAAACCCAGCAGATCGCATCAGTCAGTAACATATGAGGAGAATGATGTAAACAACAAGGGAGGAATCGAATCACTAAGGAAAAAATGCTAGGAAGTCTCTCATGCCAAGCAGAATATACCTCTTTGTTACACCACCTCCACAAAAGGTGAATCTGAAATATATATATATATATATATATATATATATATATATTGTTACGGAACAGAGAAAGATAATGTACACTTTAAGTGAGAATACTAATAATCACTACTGTCCCGTGAAGTTCCAGGTTCAAAACAAAAGAGTTAGGTAAAATTACAAGTTAAAGTTTAATGCTCAAACTAACAACAAAACATTCAGGACTCATAAGGATAATGTAATGGCAAAAACAGGTTGAATATATGGTTAACTGCAATAGCCTCTATTAACACGAAATTAGCAAGAGTAAATTTATCTAAGTCAGCCCTGATAAAATGAGATACCAGATAATACTCAGTGAATGCCAGATAAATTATTGCAGATACAAACTATTATCAAAAATGACTGACATAAAACCCAACATCAATCACAAAGACCTCACTAGGCCTAAGAACTAACCCTATGCTACACAGCACAAGAAAAAAATACAACAGTTATACTCAAATTACACACAGCTGCTAGATGTTTGGAGATTTCTTGAGCACTCACAATAATAATATCTGTACAGGGGAGGACAGAGATGTGATCAAAATGAGGAGCAGATCTAAGTGGCCATGATGCAGAGACTGAGCTCATTATATAGGGGCCAGCAGAGCTTGATACAACTTGTAAGAAGGACGCGCAAATGAAGCCATGGGGACAAAGAGATGAAAATCCCGCACTGAAACAACAGAAATGACGACTTACTCTACTATAACGGTAGAAGGGGGGAACTGAGGCAGAACACGCTCGTGATCGAACATGCAGCATACTGTGCGTTAAAATTACACAAAGGATGATGAAATCATAGGCTATGTAACACCTCCCCACAAAGAAAAAAGAAATTTACAAAAAAAATTTCTTATTACTCTAAAACAATCTGTCTAAAGTCTAGATAAGCAATCTGCAATAACATTTTCTTTCCCCTTGACATGTTGTATGTCTAATGAATACTCCTGAAGAAGTAGACTCCATCTTGTCAATCTCTGATTTTTATCTTTAAACTTACTAAGGAATTTCAGTGGGTTATGATCGGTATAAATGACTATGGGGTCAAAACCAGAACACAAATAAAATGAAAAATGCTGTAAACCCAAACTCAAGGCCAAAAGCTCTTTCTCAATAGTTGAGTAGTTCTTTTGAGGTGGAGTGAACTTCTTACTGTAATAAGATACAGGATGTTCAATACCCTGATCATCCAGCCCCAGCTCCTGTATCACTTGCATCAACAGCCATCTTAAAAGGCTTAGCAAAATTTGGAGTAGCGAGCACTAGCTGACTTAATAGAATAGCTTTAAGTTTGTTGAAAGAGGATTCACAGTTATCAGTCCAGACAAATTTAACTCCCTTTTTCAGTAGGTCTGTAAGTGGTGATACAAGAATAGAAAAGTTAAGAACAAATCTCCTGTAATAACCTACCATTCCCAAAAATCTTTGTAGCTCTTTCCTACTTTTAGGTCTGGGAAGATCACTTATAACCTGAACCTTAGCTCCTGGTGGTGCAACATGTCCATCACCAATTACATACCCAAGGTACTGAACTTTAGCTTGACCAAACTCACACTTTGATAAATTAGCTACAAGATTAGCCTGAACCAAACGCTCAAGAAATTTACTGCCATGGCATAGGTGATCTTTCCAGTTGTCACTGAAGATTAATACATCATCAATATAAACAACACACCCTGCCAAACCCTCTGTTACAACATTCATGAGCTTCTGAAATGTGGCTGGTGCATTCTTCATACCATACGGCATTACAGAACATGCAAAAGCCTTTCCTAGTGTTACAAAACATGAGATCTCCCTAGCACGTTCAGTCATAGGTACTTGCCAGTATCCCTTTAACAAATCAAACTTACTTATGCACCTAGCCTTTCCGATCTTGTCTATGCAATCTTCCACACGAAGGAGAGGGTAAGTGTCTGTTTTGGTTATCTGATTAACACGTCTGTAGTCAATGCAAAGCCGCTGTGACCCACCTGGCTTAGGGACTAGAGTGACAGGAGAACTCCACTCGCTCTGACAGGGCTCAATCATCTTGTGGTCCAACAGGTAGCCAAGCTCCTTCTGGATGAGAGGAACTTTCACTGGGTTCACACGGTAAGGAGGCAATTTAATTGGCTTTGCGTCTCCAACATCGACATCATGCATCAACACAGTGGTTCTTCCTGGAGTAGCACGGAACACTTGCGGGTACTCCTGCAGTAATGCCGAAAACTCCTGCCTTTCCTTAGGTGGTAGATGAGAAAGCTTAGTCTGGAGATCATTCATGATATCAGGATTCTTCCCCAAACTATCACTCAGGCTCATGCTGCATGGGAGAGCTTCACTTGCAGACTCGGGTGGAACAGCTACAGTGCAGACTGGGTTATTTTCGTCCCGCCTGTGATATAACTTTAGCATGTTGATGTGACATAGTTGCTTGCTCTTTCTACGATCTGGTGTGGCGATGACATAGTTGACATCACTGAGTTTCTTCTCCACGAAATAAGGGCCACTAAACTTGGCTTGAAGAGGTTGCCCATGAACTGGTAGCAGAATCAAAACCTGATCTCCTGGCTGAAAGTGGCGTAACCTGGACTTCTTATCATACCAAGTCTTCATCTTCTCCTGAGCAGCTCCTAAATTCTCTCTCGCCAGCTGTAAAGCAGTGGACAGCCGTTCTTTGAACTTCATCACATACCCCAGCAGGTTGACGTCATCTTCCTCCGACAGCCAGCATTCCTTGAGTAACTTAAGGGGTCCTCTTACTTCATGGCCAAACAGTAGTTCAAAAGGTGAGAAGCCCAGTGATTCATTTGGAGATTCTCTTGCAGCAAACACAACGAATGGAAGACCTTTATCCCAGTCTTTCTGATGTTCCAAACAGTATTTCTTGAGCATCGATTTGAGTGTTTGATGATATCTCTCCAACGCTCCTTGGGTCTGGGGATGGTAAGCTGAAGACGTGATCTGGGTGATGCCCAACTCTTTCAGAGACTGCTTGAAAACGTTTGACATGAAATTACTTCCCCGGTCTGACTGTACCTCCTTGGGCAGACCAAACTTTGTGAAGAACCCTAGCATTTCCTTAACCAAGTTCTTTGCTGAGATGTTTCTAAGTGGAATGGCTTCAGGATAACGAGTAGCCATATCAATCATGGTCAACACATAAGAAAATCCTGAAGAAGTCTTAGAAAGAGGGCCCACAATATCTACCAACACACGGGTGAAAGGCGCCTCAAAAGGAGGAATGGGAACTAGAGGTGCAACCTTTTCGGTCTGATTACACTTTCCCACAACTTGACAGGTGTGACAAGACTTACAATACCAGGAAACATCCCTGAAGATACCTGGCCAGTAGAAGTGTTTCAAAATGCGTGCCACAGTCTTCTTCACTCCAAGGTGTCCTGCCAAACTGGAATCATGAGCCACTCTAATGATATCCTGCCTACAAACACGAGGGATGACAACTTGATGTACAACCTCCCATTCACAGTCGGCTGATGCTGTTGGGGGTCTCCACTTCCTCATAAGTACTCCTGACTTTACATAATAACAAGTAGAAGCACCGGCTGACTCTTCTTCACTGTAAGCAGAGTTAGCTAGACCTTTCAACTCAGGGTCAGCAACCTGCAACTCAACCAACTCTTGACGAGACAAATTATCAACACTACGGGGTACTGCCTCATCTGGTGAGTGGTCCAAATTAGCAAGAAAAGTGTCAGCTAGGATAACATCATCATCATCATTATCCTCTAAATCACCAGTAACTTTAGACTTAGCCCTAGTGACAGCACATGCAGGGAACACATCAGGGACATCGCAATCCTGGGTCGCAGCCACTGGCTCACTAGACAACTGAGGAGCTGGACACACTTGACTTCCACCAATATCATTTCCAAGTAAGAAAGTTACACCTGACATTGGGAGTGTCTCAACCAACCCAACCATAACGGAACCATTAACAAAACCAGACTCTAAATTCACTCTGCACAGAGGGACAGAGAAGTAATTATTCCCTACACCTTGTAAGATTACAGTTTCATCAGAGGAATTAACATTAGAGCCTAGAACACTGGTCAGCATAAGGGATTGGCAAGCACCTGTATCACGATATATTTTAACTGATTTCCTGTCATTACTGTCCAGAGGACTGACAAAACCATCAGACAGGAAATTAGCACATGAACTCTTGAGAGTGTCACCCACGTTACTGCTCAAAAGAGGAGCTCCATCATGAGAATTTAAGTTACCCCTCAAAGCAGGTTCAGTTAACTCAGTTAAAGAATTCTGGGAACTCTCAAGAGTGGACACTAGACCAATTGACTGAATATTTAAAGACTCCTTTTTGTTCACATCACGCTGTCTCCTGAAACATCTCTCCGTAGTATGACCAAGCTTACTACAATAAGTACATTTACTTTTCTGAAATCTAGAGGTGAAGCTGGTATTTACTTCCTGAGAAACATCATCTTTATTTTCTTTCCTGTTACCTGTACTCTGAGTAGAGGCAACGTACTTACTCTCAGCTTTCCCTTTTTCTCTAGAATATCTCTTGTGAGTGAGAACATACTCATCAGCTAAAACTGCAGCATCAGACAAATTATCTATTCTTTTCTCATCAAGATATAGGCTTACATCTTTACTAATACACCTTTTGAAGTCCTCCAGCAAAATCATCTGCTTAAATTTGTCAAAATCAGAATCCACATTCTTAGAATTTAACCACTGCTCTAACAAATCTTCTTTGATTTTTGCATACTCAACATGGGATTGCTTATCTTGCTTGTAAGTTGTCCTAAATTTTACTCTATAGGCTTCAGGAACAAGCTCATAGGCCTTAAGAATCAAGCTCTTAACTACATCATAATTATCAGATTGATCCTGAGGCAAAGATGCATAAGTTACTTGAGCTTTACCGGTGAGAACAGTTTGAATGAGTACTGGCCAATACTTTTTGGGCCAATTAAAACCTGTAGCTACCCTCTCAAACAACTGAAAATACTTTGTTAAATCAGATTCATTAAAAGGAGGGACAAGTTTTACATTTTTAGCCACATCAAAATCATCAGAGCTAGATGATCCAGTTCCACCTTGTTTCAAGCGATACTCATGGTCTGCCTGAATCCTAGCAAGTTCAACTTGTGCCTGAGCCTGTATCTGTGCCTCCTTAACGCGAGCCTCCTGCAGGGTTAGCTGTAATTTAGCTAATTCAATCTGCATTTGCTCATTTGGAGGGGTTACATTAAACAAGCTTTCATTAATCATGTCAACAATTTGATCTTTAGAATGATGAGAGCGAACAGCAATTCCCAATTGTTGGGCAACAAGCTTAAGTTCATTCTTTGTTCTGTTTTCTATATCACACACTGTTTGCACATTTGACAAAAAATCTTTGGCTTCATCAAGTGTAGTAATAGTAGACATAATGAATAAGTAACAGTCACAAAATATCAAGCAATATCCTTATGATAATAACCTGAATATCCTGATATGAGGTCGCCAAATTTATGTTATGGAACAGAGAAAGATAATGTACACTTTAAGTGAGAATACTAATAATCACTACTGTCCCGTGAAGTTCCAGGTTCAAAACAAAAGAGTTAGGTAAAATTACAAGTTAAAGTTTAATGCTCAAACTAACAACAAAACATTCAGGACTCATAAGGATAATGTAATGGCAAAAACAGGTTGAATATATGGTTAACTGCAATAGCCTCTATTAACACGAAATTAGCAAAAGTAAATTTATCTAAGTCAGCCCTGATAAAATGAGATACCAGATAATACTCAGTGAATGCCAGATAAATTATTACAGATACAAACCATTATCAAAAATGACTGACATAAAACCCAACATCAATCACAAAGACCTCACTAGGCCTAAGAACTAACCCTATGCTACACAGCACAAGAAAAAAATACAACAGTTATATTCAAATTATACACAGCTGCTAGATGTTTGGAGATTTCTTGAGCACTCACAATAATAATATCTGTACAGGGGAGGACAGAGATGTGAACAAAATGAGGAGCAGATCTAAGTGGCCATGATGCAGAGACTGAGCTCATTATATAGGGGCCAGCAGAGCTTGATACAACTTATAAGAAGGACGCGCAAATGAAGCCATGGGGACAAAGAGATGAAAATCCCGCACTGAAACAACAGAAATGACGACTTACTCTACTATAACGGTAGAAGGGGGGAACTGAGGCAGAACACGCTCGTGATCAAACATGCAGCATACTGTGCGTTAAAATTACACAAAGGATGATGAAATCATAGGCTATGTAACAATATATATATATATATTTATATATATTTGCTGTTGTGAATAAAGCATTGATTCTTGCCGAGTGGTCAGATTGCATCAACATGTCACCAGTGTTTACCAAACACTCTATTTCCAGTCAACAGATGTTGCATTGTGTAGTTTCTCACGTCGAGGCGAGGGAGGGGAGGGGTGGTGGGAGGTGAGGAGAAATGTAAAGAAAAGAAAATGTTTTACCTTAATACAATTTCCGGCTCAATAATACAGACTTCTTACATAAAAGGCCACAGTACAGACAATGACAAAGAAATATCTTAATGAAATGTGGACTGCACGATCGAACGGACGAGAAAACGGAATATGATTCACTCACCATAACACTATATCAGTCAGCTGAGAGTTAACTGTTGTGCAGTCTGCCCACCTGTTATAAATTTCCTCCTATGCTACAGGATGGATGTGACAAAACCTGAGATGAAGTCAGTCCCGGATAAGAGTACGGTACGTGACATCAGTAATGGTAAAAAGCTCCTACTTGATCACCTGACCCCGCCATCCTGTAGTATTTGCTGTAAACATTGTTGGTTAACATTTGTTTATCTGATAATCTGGGTCAAGCCTATCCAGATCAAAGGTCATGATGTGCAAAGATCCATTCTATGATCAAAAGATCAAATTAAGTTAAGCTTTCCAATCATACATATTTTTATGTCCTTGCGTCCTACTTTGTATGGGGTATCAACCAAGGGTTGGAAACTCATAGCCTTCAATGGTAATCGCCTGGGCACTGATATCTACTGCCTCTAATGGGACAAACCACTTTTAATTACATCACGTGCAGACCTAGTTCGACGGTAAACGTCAGCAGAGGATTAGAGAAAATCTGGAACATGTGCCAAACGTTTGGGAAAAAAACAAAGTCGTTATAGATTTATATGCATTGGTTTCTGCAAAACGGTTGGATTTTATCTGCAAAGAATGTACAAAATACTGTTATGGTTAAGACAAGGTACGGACCAACATATAACCATTCTCAAATAACAGTTCCTGTAAAAGCCATACTTGTCACTATAAAGTACAGTATTAACTACTGGAGGAAAATGTTGGGAGGGGGAAACAGGATGTATGCTACAGCTTTAACCTTATTTCAAAGGATACCAAATTGCCTGGTATTTCACCGGACACGGAGGAACAGATAAAGGATTCAGTACCACCACATAACATTACAGTCTCTCTCTCTCTCTGTCACACACACACACACACACACACACACACACACACACACACACACACACACACACACACACACACACACACACACACACTCGCAGTTAATCACCATCAACCCAAGACTTTTCTCACCCACTCACAAGCCTACACAAGCACTGTCCCACAACCACATATATAATCACTCCTCCCATATCCCTCCCCATCCCTCTCCCTTCAAACACAATTCCTGCTCCTGCCCTCTCCTCTCCCTGATGTCTCCTTCTCACAACTATTCTATCTCCTACCCCTTCCCCTTCCCCTAAACAATATAGTCCCTGCTCATTGTCTCTCCTCTCCTCCATGGATCCCCTCACAATCGTGCTACATCCTCTCCTACGTCTCATCCCAACACATTTCTTGATCCTTCTCACTCCCCTCACTTTCTCATAACCTTCCTCCTCTTTCTCCTCCCTATCATTCTGTCTCTTTTCCTCCTCCCTCCTTCAAACAATCTCCGCTCCTCTCACCTCCTCCTTCCCTCCTCCTCTCGTACCTGATTCTCTATTACCATTTCCTCTCCGTCCCCTAAACACAATACCAGCTCCCTGCTTTCCTCTCCCCCATCCTTCCTCCTCCTTCTACTAGCCTTTCTCCTTTTCTGTTCCCTCCCATCACATAGTTCCTGCTCCACTGTCCTCTCTCTCTCTCTCTCTCTCTCTCTCTCTCTCTCTCTCTCTCTCGTCCCTAACTCCTCCGCTTTCTCTTCAGCATTCTGTCTTCCTCCCCTCTCGCTCCCCTCACACATAGTCCCTGATTTACCAGTCTCTTCTCCTCCATCCCTCCAAGACCCTATCCTTCTATCTTCCCCTTCGCCCACTCCTCCTCCCCATTCCTCAACTCTCCCTCCCTCGCCATACTTATTGTACCTGCAGCCAACTCCATCTGCCTGCCATTAAAGAACCATTAATATCGCAAAAATGCTGGAGAGAGAGAGAGAGAGAGAGAGAGAGAGAGAGAGAGAGAGAGAGAGAGAGAGAGAGAGAGAGAGAGAGAGAGAGAGATGAGGTAAAACTGAAGGAGAGATGTGATGAATGTGGAGAAAGTGGAATAGATCTTGGAGTGGGAAGAAAATGGAAATGTGAGAAAGTAACGACGATGGAGGATGGAGGAAGGGAGGAAAGAAAGATGCACGGCAGGGAGTAAGGAAGAGAGAGAGAGAGAGAGAGAGAGAGAGAGAGAGAGAGAGAGAGAGAGAGAGAGAGAGAGAGACGGAAGGAAAGAAGAAAGAAAGGTAGATAAGTAGGTTGGCAGGTAGAAAGCAAGGAAAGAAAGAGACATGATCGATGGATGGATGGATTGATGGAAGAAATGTATGTAAGTAGGTTGGCAGATAGAGAGCAAGGAAGGAAATGGGTATGTCGGATGGATGGACGGACTGGTGACCAGACTGATGGATGGATGGATGGATGGACGAATGGAATGAAGGATGCATGGATGAACGGAGTGATGGATGGATGGATAGATGAATAGATTGATAGATATGAAGAAAGGGGATGGATGGACAAATGTATGATCCACTCCATAACGATGGTTAACGAAATAGGAAGCAGTGACTTTCGATATCCCCTAAAAATAACCCCCAAAGCATATGGGAATTGCATTATTTTTCCTTTAAATAAACTAGTTTTTATACTCCGAAAATGTAAATTCTATCTTTTATTTCTGTGTGTGTGTGTGTGTGTGTGTGTGTGTGTGTGTGTGTGTGTGTGTGTGTGTAGCTGGACAGCTAGAAAATCCTCAGAGGAAGGGAGGTGATAATATAACCAACACATATTTGAATTTCTAACGATCTCTCTCTCTCTCTCTCTCTCTCTCTCTCTCGTTCCAAATCCAATTCCTGGTCTGCGCTTCCTCCTCCTCACGCCCGATGCAAACACTGAGAAAGAAAGTGAGGTCCTGAACTCACATAATTCTTGTACTGGGCCTCTCTCACTTTCTCCTCCCTCTCTTTCCCTTCTTCCTTATCTCCTTTTATTTCCTCCTCTCCTTTGTTCGCTTTCAGTGTGTGCCTCCGTTCTTCCATCGACAGTTTCTTTCTTCAATTCGTACTTTCCTGAGTCTCCCATTTCCCGTCTCTTAGCTTCCTTGTCTTTATCCTCCCTCTCCTTACGGTCTTGTACTTTCGTCTGTCTTTTCCATCCCACAAGTCATTCTCTCTCTCTCTCTCTCTCTCCTTCGTGCGTTAATTCCTCATCCCCACATTCCTCCTCTACTATACCTTCTACCTTCTCCTTGTCTCCTCGCTACTTCCCTTTCTCTCTTCCTCTCCTTCTCTTTTCACTAAATTACCCTCGTCTATCTATGCCATTCCCTTCCACATCTCATATTTATACAGCGTCCACAGCCTCCCTATTTTTTCACGACTCAAACAACTACCGCGTTCTTCTCATTTTCAAACATTGTATGTCCTGGGCATGATGTTGCTAGTTCTCTCACTTTCATTCTTTACCTTCTCTTCTTTCTGGATCTTACGTCACACCATTTTCAGGTAAGAATAGGGGCAGGGGTGACGGGCGGTGGTGGTAGAGGTGATGATTTCCCTACTGCTTTTACTTCTACCTCGTTTTAAATATTCCTTCAGCCATCTCACGCGCTGGAGAGGAAATCTTTCATGTGATAAGACCTATATAACCAGGCCAGTCCACAGACCTACAGTAACTCCATATCCCCCAAATGGAAGAGGATGGTTTGCAGAAGAAGAATAACTTTTGCCTACAGTCCAGCTAGTTCAAGCTTCACACAAACTGGAGTAACAACAACAACAACAACAACAATCATCTCTATATCCTTCCAAGGCTGATTTTTTTTTTTTCCTCACACATTCTTCACCTTTCAGTTTCAATCCCCTTTCATCTTCTGTATTCACCACACCATCTCCTTTGCCTTCATCGACAGAAATCACTCCAATTTCTGTCTGTAATTTTTCCTCCTATTAAGTCCATCTAATCTCAGTATCCTATGCTTTCTTAATTCCAACATTCTCAATTTCTTCCTCAACAGAAATCAAAACCATTTGCCTCTGATTTTACTTCCATCGTCATTTTGTTTTATTTTGTCTTAATTTTCTTCAACTAAAACAAAAAACATTTTATTTCCACTGTATTTCCCTCCCTCTCTCGTTCATTTTTCCTCCGTTTGTCTACATATATCCCTCAGATCCAATTTCCTCCTGGCCAGGAATCACAAGCATTTTCTTTTCATACCACTGGTATTATCTCCTCGCATGTATTCCAGTTGGCTACCATTTTATCCCTCCATTTTTTTTTTTACATCCCTGAAACCATATTCCTAGGCACAAGTCACTATATTTTTATCTCCGCCAACGAAGATGGAGGAGGTTATGTATTCACCTATGTTTGTCTGTATGTCCAGACAATATCGCCAAAAGTTCTCAATGAATTTCAACGAAATTTTGTGGGCTAAGAAAGATTTTATTAAATTTTAGGGTGGGTCCGGATCCGGATTCTACAATAGCATTGGTTGATGTATGCGGTCTCTGAATGCTTCTAGTTCTTTATCACTGTGTTTCCCTTCCCCCCTCATTTCTCACTGTATTCTATATTCCCGTCATAATGACTTTCTACTTCAAAGACAGAAATCATCAGCCAATAGTCGAGGATTGCAAAAAGTTGTGCAAAGGGAGATGGCAATTACAATAATGCTGGAACCTCAAATCGTCACTCACGAACATCGGTGTAGGCGCCTCTCAATGTACAGGACGATCGAAAACCACGACTGTAGACTGATTCTTACATTTGATTTTCGGGATCTCCTACGACCTTTTTGTGACGAATATGGTTACTGCATGCGCACTATGGCGGATGGGTCAAAGAGGAGGATGTGGCCCTTTCAAATCACCACCACATGATACGTTAGATCTACTTTGTTTATTAATCGGATTTTAATTGAAAATATACAAATAACCGAACACATAAAATGTACATTTCCACTGTAAGGGATTATATGAACTCAGTCATGCTTTTGGTAACAATCACGAATGTATGGTTAAGAAGTGCCGCCTCCAGCCAACAACATGTTTTCTTTCACTACATTACCCTCTCACCTTCACGTCTGCAAAAACAATACCATTTTCTTCATATAGCATTTAATCTTCATCGTCACTTCTCCAGTCTCCAATAACCTTTTCTTTTACTGTATTTTCCTCTTCATTTCTTTGACTACAGTATCTTCTTTTTCTCGCATTCCTCTTTCTATTTCACATCTCCAACCACGGCAACTTCTTTTTCATCTCATAGCATTTCTCTCTCCTAGTCAGTTTTCCTACTGTAGTAGCTTTTTCTCACAGCATTTCTCTCTCTCTCTCTCTCTCTGGGGGGCGCGGTAGCACAGTGGTAGCGCGCTGAGCTTGTGATCAGGAGGTCGCAAGTTCGAGCCTCGCCCGGGCTACCGTTGCTGGGATGGGTAGCTCCCTCCTGTAACCCCAGCGGGGCTATATGGCCTTAGTTGCCTAGCTCGGGGAATTCATTTCTCTCTCTCTCTCTCTCTCTCTCTCTCTCTCCTACAAGTACAGTGCTTTTTTTTCCCACAGCATTTCTCTCCCCCCCATCACTATTCCAGCTGCCAGTAACTTTTTCTGCTCACTCTATTTCCCTCCCCTTCACTTCCCCATTTTTTCCTTTTTGTTATCCTGCCATCAGCTCCATTTTCTTCCCTGACAGCAATCAAGCCGTAGTTATTTTCTTCCGACAAATACTATTGAACTGTCAGGGTGGTGGGCATCTGGATCTCACTTTCTCTGATTACATTTGCCCATTCTTTTTTTTACCTTGCCTTCCCCCACCATCTTTTAATAACCCTCTCTCTCAGGCAGACGGGACCGTAGATGAGAATGGGAATGGGAGGAGGAAGAGAGGAGAGAGAGAGAGAGAGAAAAAAAAGAATGCTGCTAGGATGAAGGGGAGATTGGGGTGGATTGGAATGGAGTGGAGGAAGATGGAAATACGGGAAGTATGAGGAGAAGGACGGGAAGCTAAGATGGTATGGAAGGGAACTGAGGTGGGTCGCTGAGAAAGAGGGTAGAGAGAAACTCAGAAAGATGGAATAGATATTTACATTGAAAAATAATAAAATTAGATGCAATGGGAGTGGAGTGGACTGTAGTGAAGTTAGGATGGAAGATAAACTAGGAGTGGCAAGGAAGAAAGGAAAGGAAGGTGAAGTGGAGGGGACTTACGTGGTATGGAAGAGGACAAGCGAGAGTAGTTGGCTAGGATGACAGAGAGATTGAGGTGAGTAGGAAATGAAAAGAGGGAAATTGGATGGCAGATACTTTATAACGGGAATTAAGGCAAGAAGGGAGGAGAGAATGGGACTGGAGAGAATAATGGAGATGAAACAAAAAAGGAATGAAGAAGATGAGAATGGGAATGAAGGGATGAACGGAGATGAGCATGGGAATGACAGGAAGAAGAGAAAAGAGGGAAGAGCTGATTGAGATGAAGTGGGGAGAATTAAGGAGGAAAAGATAAGAGAGGCTGGGATGTAAGAGAGATTATGGGATGGACGGAGAAGAGCAGAGCTGGGTGAAACGGACGGGACACTGGGGTGGGTTTGGAAAGGAAGAGGGTGGAGTGGACTGGGTTAGGGTGAAAGACGGTAGGGTAGGCAGGGATGGGGTGACGTGTTTGCCGAGGCTGCTTGGAAGATTGAGTAAGATTGCTTTCTCTTGCTCCCCCACATTGCTTATTAATTCCAAGTGAGTGTATGGTGGAATGCATGAGATAAATAGATAAATAGAAAGACTGAGAGAGAGAGAGAGAGAGAGAGAGAGAGAGAGAGAGAGAGAGAGAGAGAGAGAGAGAGAGAGAGAGAGAGAGAGAGAGAGAGAGAGAGAGAGAGAGAGAGAGAAGAGAGAGGGGGGGAGATTGGGGGGGAGGGAAGAAATAAAGAAGATAAAAAGTAAGAGCTCCATCAACACACAAATCTCAAGGTCTTTCCGAGGTGATCCAGCCTGAATCCCAGCCCAGCCAGATGCTTTCCCTAAGCTCAAGCAAATCATCTGGCGGCAGTAGAATAAACTTTAAAATTACGTTATGGTACTGAGAGTTAACTTCGTCTACAAGGGAACGTCTTTTTGTTCGGGGAGAGGGGGTTATTCCTGCTGTTTCCAGACAATTTCATTCACAAGAAAAGGGTTAAATTTCGACCACATCTAACACTAGTTCTAAAAGTCTCTCCTGAGCTGAACAGAGTCGTCTTGATAAAGCAAGAATAGGTATAACAGACGTCAACACTGCACAGGGAGTTACTGGATGTTGTATCTTACCCATTCACTATGAGATGTATTGAATGTACACCTGCAATACGAGGACGTTGTTTTCATTGTATTCTTACCATCTCCAGAAGAATATACTCATCTTAGGACGAGACTTCAAACTGTAGTGGCTAATCACAGCCTTCACTGCTAGGCTACTCTCTTAAGCCGAATATAATCGTGTGGTAGTTTTAAAAATAGCCCTAGGCTTGAATGCGTGAACTGAAGAGATTCCTACTCCCTATTTCCACGGGGAAGATAACAGTGGCAGAAACTCTGTACTCTTGTTGTACTCTTGTTTCCCGTGTCAGTTGCTGGGAGACAGTTCTGTTTCACAGGCGGGCTGCCTAGATGGAAAAGGTACATTTCCCGGCATCCAGAGTAACTTTTCAGCCTTATATGCGATGACGTCTTACTTTAGTCTTTATGTCACCAGACGCGTTGTCTCAAGTTTGAAAAGATATCTCGCACTGGAGGGGATAATGAAGGTTATATCAGATCTCTCCAGCTCACAAAGTCTCTCATAAGCAAAATGAAATATTCTGAAGACAGCCAGAATAAAACATCGAAAGATACCATCGTAGTTTTGTCGTAGTCTTCTTTAAAGTTCCCGGCCAGTTCTTGTATGCACTGAAGTCCAGGTAGAATGTGACGAACTCACAATTGTTGCCTCATCGTATCGTTTCTAAAGGCCCCAGCATACTTGTATGGACCGGCCTTGGTAACCTAATGGCGGCTCTCCACGCTGCTCAATCTTTGGAAGCCTCCCTATTCAGTACCTTATCTCTGAGGTCACACTCTATGACTTCGTCCCATGTCTTTCGGTCTGCCTTTCGTAACCCAACTCCTGAAGTTCATACTTCCGTACCCAATTGTCATCTATCATCCTTTCAACATGCCTAAACTGTCTGAATCTACTCATCATCACATCACCTCACTCCAGTCTCATCCATCCTCGAAACTCCTCAGTCGTAATCTAAGTCCCTCCAGGCCTCGCATTCAAGGACGCACTATACATGTATCTGACCATTGTCATTTCTGTGCATTTGATCCAACGAATATTCTCTTCCATTACTGCCAAGGTCTTGCTACCGTACAACATTGCACTTCGAACATATGCCGCATACAAAGATCCCTTAGCACGGAGGGAGACTGTAGAAATTCCTAGAGAATTCTGCCAAATAATTTCGATGCCAATGCTTGAATGATTAATGGTGATTTCTCCACAGTAGAAATTTAGAGATATATTTTATCACATTGCTACACAAATACTATCACTGACATTACAGAAACCTTTTTTTTTTTTTAATTTTCTAATTAACAGCTCTACAACAACAGTAATAATAATAATAATAATAATAATAATAATTATAATAAATATGGTTGGTGGGGGCACTCACCATCCACCCACTCTATGTAGTGTTGCTCTCGGATGACTATCCTTTCCTTCCTTCCTTCCTGTTCTGTCTTTACTCCCTTCATTTTCTTCTCTTCCTTCTGCCTACGGGTAACTACACTCCCCGTACTATCTTTCCTTCATTCTTTCCTCTTCCTTCTGCCTATGGGTGACTCTACACTGAGTGACAAGCCAAATGGTTTCCTGTACACCAGGAAACCATTTACTGTGCCGGGTGGTAACCATATAACCAAATTATGGCGCCTGATGGTTCGGTTGGTAATTAAGGTGCTCCAGTCGGATTGAGCCTGTGCAGGTTTCTATCCAAGAAGTGGTTGGGGTTTATTGCTCACGTAATGCCTCTCAGGGATGAGTGAGACTGGTCACTCTCATCTTTAATGTCAAGAACAACTTGTCTAGCCTAGGGCTCCTGCGCTCCTCATGGGGCAAAATAGGATTAGATGATGATGATAATAATAATAATAAGAAGAATACGTAGAAGAAGTCGGTGTTCCCTTTCACCTTTTACATACATATAACAAAACAAACTCTTTTGTTGCAACTTTTTACTTGCAGTTTAACATTTGTCATATTATGACGTTTTAAGTTTGTGCTCCCCATCCGTTTTCTTTTACACATCTCCTAACCCCCTTTTTTTTTTTTTTTTTTTTTTTTTTTTTTTTTTCTGCTTCCAGCACAGCATTTGGCATTAAAAAAAATAATGGAAGAAGTTCACAATGAAAGTTTCTCGAGTAATTCCTAGTAAGTTCTCTACATATCAAGTATAGTGTTTAAGCTATACACTTTCCGATAATCCTTCTAAAGAGATAGGTAGACCATGAGGTAGACGAACAAACACAAGAAAGCAGAAGGACGGACGAGAGAGTGAGAGACGAAATCTGATAGAAAGCTGAAATAATGAGTACTTAAAGAGGCAAGAGGCAGAAAGAAGGTGGCGGAGTGGAGAAAGGAAGAGAAGAGGAGAGAAAAAGAGAGAGGGACTCAAGGAGCGAGGGCCAACGTGAGGAAGGAGGTAGCCTGCAAAGAAATGAAATGCACTGGTGTATAAAGACAGGAATGAGAGGGATCGCAACAGAAAAAGGCAGAGGGGATTGTACGGGAGACCACAAAGGGGAGAGGTGTTGAGAAACGACAGGGAAGAATACAAAGCAAGGGAACCAGAGAGAAGTATGGATGGGTGGAGCAAAAGAGACGGTAAGGAAAGAATCCTAATTGGAAAAAAAAAATATATTGTCAGAGAGATAAACGAAGGAGATCGAAATGGGATAAGAAAGATGAGAAAGTGAGAAAGGCTATAGAGAAAACAGAGGTACTTAGAGTGAGGGATGGCGAAAACGTGAAAGGCGAGGAGGAGGTGAAGACAAAGGAGGCGGGGGGGAAGGGCAAGCAGAGGAAGGGTACTAGAAAAGAGAGCAGACTGTCAAATGAAAAGAGGGAGGTGGAATAAAGAGAAAGATTATACAAAGGATGACAATATAAACGGTCAAAGGAGAGGAGGGGGGGGGGCAAGGACGGGGCAGAAAGGAAGAGCCATAAGAAACAGACAGCGAGGTAGGGAGAAAAATAACAGAGTCGAAATAGGAGAGAAGCTTGGAATAGGGGCGGAAGAGCATACAGCGTGAGTGTCAAAGAAAGGAAATGAGCGGGTGGGGTTAAGAATGGTGGGGCGAGAAAATGAAGAATGAATAATGAGATGCGACAAAAGAGAAAGAAGCCAAAAGAAAAAAAAAAGAGTGGGAAAAAGATGGCAAGCAAAAGGGAAGTATTTATAGAACTGAGGAAGAAGAAAGAAGTTGTGGCAGAGAAAGAAAAACGAGGCAAGAGGAAGTCAGATATGAGGGGGAAGAGCTAGGCAAAGAGAGAAGTAAAAAATCGGAGAGGCGGAAGACGAATGTAGAAACGAAAACAAAGAACAATGATGTAAGAGAAGCAAAACAAACGCACAGAAGCAACCAGATAGGAGGAGGAATATGTCAGGAGGCAAATAAAGGGGTATAAAAAAAGAGCAAAAAGCGAAAGATGAGAGAGAGAGATGGAAAAATGTAAAGCCAAACATGCTGAAGTTCATTCAAAGGACAGCGCCCCAGTGAACAATATTTAAATGGCGAGATGTCTGACAATGCTAAGCCTGACTTGTCGCCTTGGCATCATCCAGTATTTACCCTAGTAGTATAGGCAGTCAGTTACCTATATGAAACTACCAAACACCTTCAAAACCAAACTGAAGAATACTACTACAACAAAATTATTCCTGAAAATTATTTGATTGGTACTGAGATTTTTTTGTTGCACAAAATGATTGAGATCATTCATGAATATTTTCCCTGGGCTACCGTTAAGTACTCTTCCTACTGCCAAACTATCTTATTTATGAATGGCGTCTCGTCTTCTTGGGAATAAGAAAACAAACAGGGAAACAAATTACCGATCTGAACGAAGACTGAGTGCACCCAAAGTTCAGGTGGTCTGATTCAAGAAAAAATAAATTAATTAATAAATAAAAATGGGGGAAGGAAGAGAGATAATGTAGAGCAGGAAGGGATAAGCAAGAGGTGAGAGTCTGTGAAGAAACAGTAATCACTGAGGATGAGAGGGGATCACAAAGAGAGGGAGGGGCAGAGGTAGACGGAAAGAAGGAAAGGAACAGTGGAAGGAACACTAGGAGAGAGGAAATATTAATGATTCGGAGGAGAGGGGAGGGAGGAAGAATGCACAGGAGAGAGATATTAGTGAATGAGAAGAGGAGGCGAATTAAGAATAATGAGAGAGAGAGAGAGAGAGAGAGAGAGAGAGAGAGAGAGAGAGAGAGAGAGAGAGAGAGAATATGGAATGAAATGAAATGACTGAGAACCATGGGATGGGAGGAATGAGACAGAATGAAGAGGGAAGCGTGATGAAGGAAAAGGGGGATGGAGTACGGATAATGAGAGAGAGAGAGAGAGAGAGAGAGAGAGAGAGAGAGAGAGAGAGAAAGTACAGACTATATTAGGGAGGGATGTTCAGGGCGAAACCGAGTTTGACAAATTGTTATGCTGTTCTCTCTCTCTCTCTCTCTCTCTCTCTCTCTCTCTCTCATCACCAGCGTCTGCCAGGTTTCCACGAAGTGCTTAACAAGAATTCATCAGACATTTGGGAACTTTTCCTATGCTTCCCCTTCTAAATACTCCGCACGAACTTACTCAGAAGTTACGGCGGATCCTGCGCCGATATCCAGTCTTTCTGTAAACTCACCCTGCCCCTTGTAAATATACCGTATTTTAGCTTTGCTTCCTGAAGATACTGGAAATAGTTTCCGATCCTATCAGTGCCTTTTTTGAGTCAAGAGTTCGCTGTAATAGCTGTGGACTGTGGTAACTCCATGGAAGACTCTGCTTGTTTCCGAAACATTTCTTCATCAAGCTTATCTTGCACGTGGGGAAGGAAAACGAAATGGTAAGTGATCTAAATGGATGGATAAAATATGAAGACATATACGAGTGCACATGACAAAGGCTGCATTTTTTTTTTTAACCTGGCAGTCACAGGAATTGTCTCTACCTTACAGGCATTTTGAAAATTAATGCACTTTTTTTTATTTGTATGGAACTTTAGGCCTGTGAAGTGGGGCCGAGAATTTTAAAGGTGTACATGATGTGTGGCAGAATACAGTATATAGTTCATTTCGCTGGGAACTGTTGGTAGTTCTATTTTTGTGCTTTCCACTCCATATTTCTGTTTTAGTGGGCCTCTTTTTAGTGGGCCTCTTTTTCAAGCCATACAATCCGATGACGTATTTTTCCTTTACATTCCTGCGGCCACCGTACAATTTTATTCACCTCAAAACAGACTAAGTTGTGAAGAGGTTAATGGAGGCTATATCCAATCCTCTTCATACTGAAAAATCTTTTAAGGGAAATTAAACTGTCTGAACATGGGGAAAAAAAAAAAAAGTCACTGGAATAAGGGGTTAACTATTACGATGACGTTTTATTCTTGGTACTTCGAGACGAATTTGTTCAGATCAAGGCTGAAGTTCTGTTGTAAGATGTTATTGAAGTCCGAAGACTATCCTGAGCCGAATAAATTTTTCTGTTTTACAATAATAATATGAAAATTATATCACCGCATAGAAGGTGTTAAACTTCAAATCAATCATTCATTCTACTTAATCAGACATGTGAACGTTAATAACAACATTGTAGGTTATGCCAAGAATGCTGTGTGGCCAAACTTTGGCTACACGCTCATTTACTGGACAATCTATTCAGGCTCTGCAATACACAATAAACATACAAGCAATATACTACACCTCAATGTACCCATGAAAAACCCACAAAGCGAAGGCCGAACTAATCTGGCTGAGGCAGCAGCTGGCAATAATTTACGTTTTTTCTCTTCCTGGTTCGGAACGACGGTAATTATTACTAAAAATTTGTGCAGCAATTTTAAAGCATTTCATACTGTACATCACAAGAGATGCAGAAACAATTAAAAAAAAAAAACTACACTATAAAGTACTTCTTTACAAGACTCGTAAATTAACAAACTACCGTTTTATACATATACTGTAAAATGCGCCATAAAACTCTTCCACTAATAACTTCATACCAGTCATATATGAGACAGCCGTAGCATATATTCAGTATGGTCGATGAGAACTTGTGCCAAAGTGGTGACATGTGAAAGTTTATGGCTCGTAAGGGTGCATATCCACTTGTAGCGTATCCGTGTATCGTAACATCGTTGCGTTTTACCCAGTGATACGATATAGTGCAACAGTGTCCTAAATCGGGTTATCACTCCCCCTTATCATCACTGCATATCCGTATCAAAACAGTGAACACGGGACTAAGATCAGACTCCATATATATATATATATATATATATATATATATATATATATATATATATATATATATATATATATATATATATATATATATTTCTGACTGCAGCAATTAGTTCATATCTGCAGTTACCAGCGGCCTCGTGCATTTTTATTCATTGTATACTCAGTAAAAGGAAAAGAAAGCCACCACGTTGGTGGGTGTTGAAACTGTATACAAGTAGGGACATGTACAGTGGATCAGGGTTGATGGCTGACTTACATTTCCAGCATGTGAGTGGATTGTACAGTCGAAAGCAGAAGTTCGTCCCTCTCAGTGTGTGATACGAGCCTGTTGATCTGGGAACACTGTGAGATAGAGTTGACAGGTATGGTTTGAATAGCTAATATTAAGGAAATATTTCCAGAGATAAATTAAGAACACATACCTTAATGGTAATATTAATTTGCCGCAGGTGGAATAATAACGTTATTGTGAAATGTATGGCATTGATGTATGAAGACTTCGTTACGGACACAGACGCACAGGATTATTTGGACTGGGCTGATGGTGACAGCAAGTATTATATGAATTATTATAGAACGTTTGCAGTCCTGAAGGTGAGGTTGTAAGAAAACTTTTAATTACGATTGTCAGTTACACACTAATCAAATATAGAAAGTGACACTGCGTGTTTCGCGGGTATACGATTTTGTTTTAGCTACAAGTTAAATCACTTCTCTTCCTGACCTCTTTCCCCACCCGTCTTTCCTCTTCCCAGTCATGCTCTGCCATCATCCACGTTTTATCGCTAATGATGAAAATCGTATGTCTGTAGGTACAGTAGTGTGGAAAGTAATCAATATAAAAGTGTTAAATGATCTTTTTCTCCTCCACCGCTATAAAGTTTTATCCATGACATGAATATGAATGTTAGTAACATGAATAAATCGTCACTGTGGTGGTTAGGAGACTTTAATCGTCACCATTTATACAACACTTATATAACCATCGTTAATACAGTGCTCCTTCCCCCTTTCTGTATCCCTCACTCCTCCCTACACCTTCTTGTCATATTTACCTGTATCCCAGCTTGTTATATTTCTAACCCATTCCCTTACCCATGGTATTCCTGCTTCCATAATCCCCTTCCCTCCCACATCGTGTTCCCCACTAGAGTGAGACCTATGAGATACGTCTACGTAATTCCTAATTTATAACAATATGCCATCTAAATACTTTGATCTGAACTCCCTCAGTACATGATCTTACAAGGTCAGAGAATGCAGCCAGCAATACAATCCATATCATTCCATCCCCATAGCTGCTTAACACAGTCAGAACAAAAGGTAACGGCATGGCTGTCCGTCAGCGCCCTGAACATCTGTTCTGCAACTGCCGATATTATCGATACAGGACTGACAACGAATCGGGTGAATAAGAAGCAAACCTTTACCATAAATAACCCTTTCACCGCGACAATCGGATACTTCCACTTACTCCTGCATGCTGCCCGGGCTAACGGCAAGCATATTCCGCAAAGGGAACAATCTACTCATCCAGAGGGGTATAATGCTCTATTATCGTATCGTTATGAAGGGGGATTTGCCAGTTAGGTGCTCGAGAAGTTTTCGGCGTTTCGTGTACAGTAGTTCCCGTAAGTTCCTGTACGAGTCATCAGAGTTGCCAGTTTGCCTGTTGTTTGTGAGCGTAGTTATTTCGTAAGCTATGCATTAATTTAATGTGCTTTTTCTCAACAATGTTTTATTTAAGTGATTGCTTGTTAAATTATGCAATTTAAGTTCGTATGGTAAATGATTTAGAGTCTTATGTAATGTAAGACAACACTGGCATGTTTTGGGCGTCTCCGAATTGGCAACTGTTGTTCTCGTGGAATGTAGATCAGTCTAGAATAATGCAAGCTTATATATGGATGGGGAAGATATTAGTAAGTTAGTCAGTCAGTTTAGAGTTTAGTGAGGTGTCAAGTCAGTTTGTGTGAAGTGCAGTCGGTTTTGGTGTAGTGCAGTGTCAGTGTGGTGTTAGTGATGATTATGTACAGTCGTCAGCACAAATTCGCTGCAAGCCTGCTCGTGTGATGTGGTTGTTTTGTCTGGCAACACTGTATAGGAACTAGTTGCCACACAGGCTTTTATACTCTTTAAAGATGTGTTTGTAAGAATTAGTGCTATAAATCGCCCAGAATACAATGGTCATTATATCTGATTAGCATAAAAGTGAGCAAAAGACGACAGAAAAATGTTGTAGTGATGAAACTTCTGCTCTCTCCCTCGTACCCACCCCATGTCCCTCCCCACCCTACCTGTCAACCCCCCCCATGCTCCTTCATTTCCACTCCCCTCTCTCCGCACCATGTCTACCTTAACCACGGCGCAGATCTACGTAATGAACTGCACTCTTCTCCATTTCCTGTCTATTCCTGTAACCTTTTAGCTCCTTACATTCGAGAGTATCTTGCCATGTCTCAGTCTTTTTCACCCACTCTTTACTCCAAACGTGATACAGTAGTTCGAAACATGATGGGTTCTGATCCTGCTTCATGAATCAGTGAACAGTATGAGGAGGATGGGAACATTTTCCTTGAAACGAGAGAGAGAGAGAGAGAGAGAGAGAGAGAGAGAGAGAGAGAGGAAGTAGGAGGAATGGGCACAAATGTTTGTTTAATTTCGCCTACTGAAATAATAGCCACCAACTGCCAGGCTCACTAAACACACACACACACACACACACACACACACACACACACAGTAATGAATAATACATCACAAGAACGAGACCTCAAACGTTTCTGTATCTAGCGGCTGTTGGTATGACAAGGGGTGGAGAAAAGAATGGGAATCAGACGGGGAGGATGAGAATGGGATTAGAACAGGAAGGAATATTGGTAATTAGGCTTGGATACATTTTATTAAAGCTTTTCGAGCAACTGAGAACAGGACAATATTGGTTTAGTAAACAGTCAAGAGAGAATTGTGATACACCAGTCGGGTTAGTGCCGTGGATAAACGAATGAAGGTAGAGAGAGTGAGGAGAGGAGAAAGTGGTGAGGCATGAACGTGAGTGGGGAGTAGGAGGGGGAAGGAGGGGTGGGGGGACATCAGGAGGAGAAAGGGGGAGAGAGGGGAAGGGAGTTTAGACACGGTTATGAGGAATGTCAGAGTATTACGCTCGTACGTCGTTTCATAACATTGTCAGCTTTTGCACTTTTTTTTATACTGATTAAATACGGTATACATAATATTGTACTCTAGCCAGCCTTTAGTACCATTTTTTAAAAACACGTCGTTAAAGTGTATATAAGGCTACGTGGCAACTATCCCCTTACATTGTTGCCAGACAAAAGGACCCACATCACACGAGTAGACTTGCAGCGAATTTATGCTGACGACTGTACTTTCGGTACTTGTAAAAACAGTGGCAAACAGTGACGGGTTATAGAAGTTTGTATATCATTGGTACTTGAGAAAATAGTGAAGTGTTAAGCATTAAGTGTAATAACTGTGAAGTGTTGTTAAGCATTAAGTGTAATAGCAGTTAGTAAAGTGTGTATAGCTCCAGTGCTTGTGAGAACAGTGAAGTTGAAAAGCATCAAGTGGAATTATTTAGAAAATAAAGACAGTGAACTTTAAAGCGCCAGTGTTTATGGACTTTAAGGAGCCAGTGTTTATTTTCGCCTCAGCTGATCTTGTGTACTGCACACCTAAAGGGTGACCATAGGAAGAACAACTCACTGGGGAACGTCCTTCCTGTACTGTACTACTGCTGTTGGAGCCTGTGGCAGTGTGGGACTGGGACGTAACATTGTGTTACGACGATTATGGTCACCAAATGTATGGTAGGAGGATGCAGCTTTTGTGACTATCATCTGTTTTGGTTTATTTAACCGTAACTGAAGAACTAGATATTATCACCAGGAATACTGCCAGTACTTATTCAGAAACATGTTCTGGATGCATGTCGATCATAATCTTCTGCAACACAACACAAGCAATGATTATTTTTCATTTTCCACTTTCTTTAGTGAAAAGAAGGATGTTTCTGCTTCATATTTTACGTATATTGGGCTTGTAAAAAATAAGGTACTGTAAACAACAGATTAATGGCTTGGAAGGAGGAATAATAAAATGATGAGTAAGTTGAAGCACTGACTGCCGTTCTTTAACCCTTACACCGCAGGCATGTTTCCCAATGTTTTGCGTGTCCCGCGGGGTTATTCGGGCTCCGACAGACTCTCAAAAAATATTTGCCAACTCCTAGAATATTAAAATTACATATGCATATGGCACATACCTTCAGCTTTCTCCTGGGATGTTTGTTGAGCCTTCGTCGATTACCGTAGGACTTGTGGAGACCACTGAAGTTGGGTAACGAAGTCTCCACTTTACACTTCCCGACAACCCATAATATGATTACCACAGCCAGATATTAACACTATAAACACTACTCTATGATTATCAAGTAGTTTGGGATCCATACTCCAAAAAAAAAACACTGTGAAAGCAATGAAAATTACAGCACATATGACCTTCCCACTTGCGCTAGTTCGCTGTTGGTATTCTGTCATTTATTATTCATAAAACTCCTCACACTTTATATTTCTATTACTATATAACACTTATATATATCTGGAGTCTTTATCCATAAGTTTCCTTCAGTAGTATTAGTTTATTGTCACTGAAGTCATTCATTTTTTCATTCAGTAAAATACGTAGAGAGCCACGGATTCACTTTCACTGTTATATCTTCAAGTATTTGTACTCATATTCTTATATTACTAATTACTTACATTTCTATTTACATTTTCTATTGTATTTTCAATATTTACACTTCTATTTTACACTAGGTTATTCACTGTCACTTTCAGTAACATAAAACTATATTACACTGTTCAATCATATGTACTGTACATCCATTGCTTTCACTTGCTATTTACACATTATTTACACATTATTTTCCTTTCCCACTTGCACTTTTAGAACTGCTTCTGGGTGTGGTAATCAAAGAAGCAGGTAACACAGAGGGGAACCTGGCACTCAGCGCACTGCCAAGAGGTGCGTTTGTGCTCAGGTGTGCGTCGGGTGGTATGTCACACACCTGGCACCTGCGAATCGCAGCCTTCCTCTTGCCTGTGGCAGGCATTTGCACCAGTCTGTGCCGATCCATGTACGCCCTCTGCTCAAGTCTGTCGGGAAGTGTTACTGGATGGCGCCTTGGAGTTGCTGCTGTCACCCTACCATATCTTTCAAGCAGCTGCTGAACACAAGTCCTGGCGAACAACCTCAGGGAGAAGGACTTGGGTGGCTTGACCTTCATCTTGTACAGGATGAAGGCGTTCAGCATCGTCATATCTATGAGATGCAGAAAAACTTTCCTGTACCACCTAGTATTCTTCCTGAGGCAGTCGATCTCTCCAATCATCATGTCGGACTTGTCCACCAGCCACATGTTGATATTGTAGTCTAACACAGCATCAGGTTTCCTCACAGATTCGCCTGTCCTACGGTCGACCTTCCCACTGTCTGTCATTTCCCCCTTATGTACGGTGGTGAGCATGTGCACGACCCTCTTGTCATGCCACCGTATTGCCAGCATCTTCTCAGACTTGCGTAGGTGCACGTCTCCTCGCTGCGAGGTTCCTGCCTCTGGGAATTTAGGGTAGTGGGCACGATTACTCTTCACAGTGCCACAGGAGCCGTTGCCGTGCTCTGAAAGGTATTTGGCAAGTTTCGGTGCTGTATAATAGTTGCCTGTATACAGCACATGATTCCCACCAAAATACCTTTCAAGGAGCACTTTCACTACACAGCCTGAGAAGCCAAGGGGGTGTGTTTTATCAAGATCGACAGTGCTGGCTGAATAAATGACGAAGTCAAGGATGTACCCCATCTTACAGTTGTACAGTACAAAGAACATGATTCCAAAGCGATGGCATTTTCTTGGAATGTACTGCACAAACCTAAGACGTCCTCTGAACAAAACCAAGGATTCGTCAATGACAACCTTCTGGAAAGGGTGGAAGAATGTCATAAACTTATCCTTCATTCTGCTCAGAATCTCCCGGATCTTCCAGAGTCAGTCGGTTTGGGAAGGTACATCGTTGTCGGCAAAGTGCAGGTTTCCCATGATGTTCCGGAAGCGATCTCTGGCCATGTACTTATTGAAGGTGGGTGAGGGTAAAAAGGGGTCCATGGACTAGTATTCTTCCAACTCATGCTTCTTTGAGTGTGTTATGAGAAGCATGAGGGCGAAGAACACATACAGCTCCTGCACTCCCAGCATGGACCACTGTTGCATCTTGGCTGCACCTGTACCACTTGCAGCACATTGTGATTCATACCTGTTGGTCTCATCGCATATGTGCTGCATGACTTCGTCATCGAGGAAGGCCAAAAGGAAGTCCACACACTCAGCATCCTCGTCAAGAGTGAAGGCAGGCTGTACTCCTGAGGAACTCTCGTCAATATCGAGATGTTCTGGGACAAAATCGGACCCTTCCGTCCACGCGAAGACGTCCAGGATTCCCTGTCATGGCGGTGTAGGGTAGGTGAGGGTGGAGGGTGGCTGTGAGGCAGATTTATCACGTTCAAGGTCACTCGCACTGACCCTGGGTTGCCGTACAGCACTAGCAGCCCTTACTCTACTAGCAACGCTACTTTTATGGGTCAGGGATTTACCTCTTCCTCTACGGTCTGCCTTCACTGTTGATGCTGGTGGTGACTCCGACAACGAAGACTCCGGAGATAATTCAGCAGAAGAAGAGGAAGAAATGAGTGAAGTGGGGCTTGGGGAACAGGGAGGTGAATCAACTCGAGACTCATGGCGGCCTGGGTCATGTGGGGCCATTGTTCCGGGGCTAACCCGCCGCCTTTTCACTCCCTTCCCAAATTCCTTCCCTTGCTGCACTAATGGCTCCTTTCCCTTGGAGCTAGGGATAACTTGGGACACTGAAGCGCTCATACTAGTAGTTTCTGGCACGATTTCCTCACCCGGCTCATCACACGAATCCCCCAAAGGGTCAAAATCACTATCCATCATCACCATTGATAATTCCGCTAGTTCACTTTCCACTGCAGTCATTTAGTCCTTTCCTGCTTCCCTCATGAGTTTTTCTGGGTGTAGAGGTCACGGGGCCCTTTGCAATGGGTGCAGAAGCGGCAGAAATGGCGGGGCGCGAGTGCGACATGCTTTGACCACAGCGGAGGACAAGGAACTAAATGCCGCGGCTTATCTGAGAAGGCAAGGGTTGACAGTGACAATAGGGCTGACAGCTGCTAACTTACATGCTAATAAATTATTGGTAGAAAATCTCGGTAATACATAAATAGGTAGTTCCAGGTGAATGTAAATGTCACTTAGGCTTCTCCCTTCCTTTCTGATATATATTTTTATTACAGAAATAGATTTCAAGGCATATTTAAAAGGGGAAATTACCGTGGTAATGTAGCGAATGAATGCATGTTAGGTGTTGTCAGGTGATAATTAGCCAATTCCTGGTGTATACCACTATCACTTACCTTATTTTTTTTTTGGTATATATTATTTTGTATAAGTATAGGGCATAGGGCTTATTTCAAAGGATGAAATCTGTGGAAAAATCTGGGGGAGATTTGCTTAGCGCAGCGCGGCCGGGGAGGTGAGAGGACAGGGTAATGGAGGGGAGGTAGGGAGGAGAGTCAGGAACGGGGGAAAATCGCTAAAATGTCAACAACGGATGGGAGTACAGATGAGATGTGGAGTGCTGACTAGTGTTGGACATTGGCAGTACTAATAGATGATACAAGCCACCACTTGAAAGCCTGGGATAATTCAAAATAACACAGAATCACAAAAGTGACGCCCCGCGGTATGATCCATTGCGCCCGAGCGTCACGAAAGTGACGCCCCGCGGTTAAGGGGTTAAACAGTTAATGCCTCTTGACCGCCACTGTCACACACTATTGAAGAATCCAGTCCAAAAAGAAAATGCGAACGTTGTTATATTGTTCAATTCCCGAGACAATAACGAAGAAGGGAGAGAAAACAGACATTTGAAATGACAAGCGAGGAAGTTGGGCAGGGTCAGTACAAAAATACGGTGGGGAGTGGTTCTTAGTGGTGGAGGCTAGAAACTTGGGGTACTGGTGGAGGGGGGAAGGGAAGGGGGAGGAGCGATGGAGACAGTGGAAAGGGGGGGGAGGTGAGGAGATGGCGAGAGGGTGGAGGGGGAGTGTATTTGGAGCACTGTATTAACGATGGTTATATAAGTGTTGTATAAATGTGATGATTAAAGTCTCCTAACCACCACAGGCGTCTGGCAATAGATAGATAGATAGATAGTAAGTACTTTAATAATTATTTAATGTTCATATGCAATATGTCATTTACATAACTGTGGCATGGAACAGCTATCATCATCAGCCTCCATGAGCCCACTGCAGGAAAAAGGCCTCCCCCAGCCTTCACAACAGAATTACATTATTACTGTTAAAATATGGATGATTCTTACTTTCTTTTTCCTCGTCCATATTCCTCTTCACTATGAAGATCAGAGGTGATTTCAGCCTTCTCACAAAGCCTCCGTGCTTCACTGTAATCATCTGACATAAAAAAAATTAAGGAAACAATGTAAAAAAAAAAAAAATAAAATGAAACTTGTTCATCTTTACCATGAAAACTTGTTTCATAAAAAAATTAAAGAAACAATGTTAAAAAATAGCTTAACATGAGGCTTTTTCATTCATGTCATGAATATTTGCTTCATAGCATAATGCATGGCCCTTTATGTACTTATCCAGAGTAACTAAAATTTTTAAATAAAATAATAGGCTGAGATGATGTAAGCCCTGAAAGAATATATTCTTGCTAATGGATATTTAAATTGTATCTACAATATATATATCTACGTGTCAAGTGGGGTTGGTGGAGGATTAGTGCCCCTCCCTGTAAAACAATTAACTCTAAGCCCTTGGCCACCCCGTTTGGGATACATGGCGTCTGGCAATGAATGAATGAAAAATGAATATATATATAAATATATATATATATATATATATATATATATATATATATATATATAATAATGATAATAATAAACTGTACATATTTTTTATACTTCATCACATCAACCCACTGAAGTAGGCTGCAATAACAAGAGAGAACTTAAAAAAAGCCAAACTAAAATTTGGGTTAAATTTGCGCCGATATTATTTTTAGAAAATTCATTTCATACAGTACCTCACAGTAAATATGATCAGGTATATAGAAACACATAACACCAATATTTTTGTGCTTACCAGCTTTTGACAACACTCGTACTTGGAAATGCGACCACTGTGCTGTGTCAGGCTTGCAGGCTTCTCGGATGGCCTTTGTTCTCTTGTTACCATCCTTAAAGGTTGGCCAGTAGCCAAGAGTCTCAGACTGGCTCAGCCAACTACATGGCATGACAGCCACGCCACACTCCCGCTCAAACACAACAACAGCAAATTTGGGCATATGCTGACTCATGCTGAGACCTGGAGTAGCATCAGATAAGTGAAACAAGAAGTTCCAATGAAAAATGAAATTGTTATAGAAGACTAAAAACAAAGATGGCAGAAAAGACAAGGTGAAAGTAAAATGAGAATGCAGGTATGAATGAACACTACTGGTACCACTCTTCCTTTCTCAGCTACCTACGAACTCTGATTTGGGCTAACTGGGCGAAACTACAGATGACACATGGCAAGTCTGAGTATAATTTACATACAACATTACATATGTAAAACTAAATTTCAGTTTAAAATATTGCAAGTGAACCTATAACAATTCATTAAAAACTATATTCATTTTTACTGATACAATGCTGCTAAACATACCGGTAGTACATTATATGTATGATTACATCAGTAAAATTACAAAAAATTATGCTCTTATTAGTAGAGATTGGTGTTGATGAGAGGAAAAGCATAAGCTTTGCTGCCAAGAGGGAGGATTATGTATTTCTCCTGAATTTCTTTATAGGAACATACTAACACTGTGTCACTTTTTCCACCTATCACATATACACCAAGTTTTCCTGATTTCAGTGGATATGTGTAAAGATCCTTATACTGCTTGTAACACTGATAAAGTATATGAATTTTTTTTTTCTTTATTCTGTACAATATTTACAACTTCTCCCACTCTGTTGTTTACCATAATTCCTCTGTTGCCTCTGTCAAGCTTAATGTTAAATTTTTCTAAGGTAAGAACTTTGTACTGATTGAAGTTAGAGTGTCTCATGTCATTCATCAGGGGGCCATTGTTATGCTCCATTTTTAGTGTTGGGAATGTTCTTCTTTGCTCAGGCATCCTTAGTGCTTTTTTTTTTTTCATTTATTCTATTTACAACTTGAGTAAGTTCACAGTTTGGTTTTCTCAGCATTTTTTGTAATAATCCTAAATAGTTTTCAAAGGGAAATGCAGAAAACAGATCAAGTTGTCCAGATTTGGCCACATCATCTGCTAAATGTATCTGATTATGCACATTATAAACTACATGCCTAGATCCATACAACTGTTCAAAATGTTGCACAAAAGCATTCAGTGTTCTTGCTAGTTCGACATTGTCAGAAGCATTGGGGAGTGACAGCAAAAAAATACTTACATGGAATAAAAGAAAGTTTTTGTACATATTATCATCAATAACCTTTAGCAGACAAATTGGCCTAGTGTACAACAAAAATGATCAGAATTCTGTAGCTCTGAATCTTTCTAAATCTTTAAGTGATCTTGGTTTGCGTGAGAACTCCATGGGCATGTACGCTGAAATTTCCACAAGTTTACATGATATACGATTTTTGTTACTTAAGCCAATTCTTGTTGGAAGAGGTCCTTTACAAAAAAGATATAGCAATTTCCTCATCACACCAAGGTAGATGGGGTGCATAGGATCTAAAACAAACTGTGTAACCAGACCAATGTCAATAGATGTAAGTGGACTTGTACCTTTATGATACTCAGCATCATTCATGGAAGTAAAGTCTGCATCACTTCTTTTTGGAGCATTACTATCAGGAAGTGTCATAGCTCCATCATGTTTTCCAATTTGAACATATCTCTCACAACCATTATATCCTGTATGAGAAACAATACATTTCAAGAACTGGCATGCAGGAGTATCACACACAAAGCAGTGAATAATAACTGAATACTTTATTCCTCTGTATTCATAACCATCTTTTAAAATGTGAATTTCTGACAAGAAGTCCACAAGATAAGCAGTCACATCATTAGGTTTAGTGTTTCCCCGAAAAAATGCCAATGGGAAATGGTTTTGAAGCAACTTCTGTAGTGCCACACATTTGATATTCATGTATGTGTTTAGTAGTACTGTAATTTTAAGTTAGATAGGATGTAACCTGAATATTAGTTTATAAGTTCCTATCCTAAGTAGTAATTCATATATTAATAATTACTGTACGGCTAACTCTATTTTTATATTATGTATCTCTGTATCTATGCAGTGGGTGATGTAATTGTGGATGTTGAGCTATGGGAATTCCCCGTCTCGTGGAGTAACGAATAACATGCGCGCAGCTCTACCCCTTGTTTGTGCGTCGTTGTTGGGCGCCGAGTTTAAACCTTAAACAGAATAATGATGAATATACAATTCTTTCCGTAACCTAGTTGTGAAATGTTACTAATGAAGCTGTTAGAACCCAAATATGTAAGATTAGCAGTCCAAAAGGCCTAAATAATGTCATTTGTGAGGATTTAAAGTCCCGTTTATCTTGGCCGTCACTAGATGGCATGAGCTGCTCTCAGATTCAAATTGAGATAGTGATAGAATCAGTATCTAAATTAAGTAAGGAATAAATCCCAAATTTTCCCCAATTCAATCAAAAGTTCTGTCGTCATGGGTACACTGCTAAATAAATTGTAAAGAGAATTGAAACCCACCATATTTCAAAAACACCATCTCATTTGACTAAGCAGTGGCTGCCCAACGTAGTCACTCGAGCCCCAGACGTCGTATCTAATGGACGTTTGTTCAGGTGAGCTGTCCACATTTCTTCTTCCTCCCCCTCTTTTTCTTTGTTTAATCCTTACTTGTTATGGACTATATGAAGTAATATTGTTGAGAGTTTAACGTAGTGACTCGAGCCCCAGATGTCGTATCTGATGGACGTTTGTTCAGTCCCCCAGACACCGGCGACGTCCGTGTGAGCACGACGTTTTTCCCATAGTATTGCCCCAAGGACTTGAGCATACACACATTACACTATCCATGAATTATTATTATACAACCCAAATGTATTAGTATTATTGATCTATCAAGTGAATTTTATTTTGTAAATAAGAAATAGAAATTTGAAAGTGATGTAATCTGGTAACGGAAGAGCGTAATTCAAACCATTAACCGTTTTCTTTCTTGTAACTAAGGAAGTTAGGAGTGTGGAAGGGAACTTAGTGACTGTGAACAATGATGTAATTTTGAAATGAACCTCGAGGCTAAACAAGCCAGAGTGATTATGTAGTCTTGGTGATTGTACAATGTTTGAATAGTACCTCGAGGCTAAACAAGCCCGAGTGATTACGTATTCTTAGTGATTATGTTTCTTTTCTGAATTATTCCTCGAGGCGAGACAAGCCCGAGTGATTATATATTTCTAGTGACTATATAGCAATGATGATTATGAACTGTAAATAGTACTGAATTGATATTGGATTCTAGAAAATTACATGAGAATATATAATATGGATGAAAAATGAACACAAGTAATCATTCTTATTGGTTCGAAGCTATGTCAGCCCGAATAGATAACCCATGCTCGTAAAAGGTCCCTGTCTTGAGGCTATTGTCGAGCCCAAGAGTAACTGACAAAAGAAAATGTGATACAGTGACTTCATACATCGCTTGAATGTATCAAATTGTTTCGTCTGGTAATAATGTTAGAGGAATGGTCATCCAAAACCTTGGTAACATGTACAATCTTCTCTCATACTAAAAAAGGGTCATGTAATTAAAAATGTTTTGTGGTAATTAGCTTCAAGTTATTAAAGTAGAGTACAGTATATATTATTTCCTTTTCTTTATTGGTGTACCTAATCAAGGAAATTATGTCCTCAAGCCAAATTCACTCCCCTTCCAATTCAAGATTCCTTCGCTGAGGGAACGACGACCACCCGTGGTACTGACTAAATCTAAGCTCGGCCAAAAACTACAAACGCTACCACAATTCTTTCTTTTAAATGTTTACCTTCTACTATACTAAGTCGAGTACCACTTATATTAACCATGGATGAGTTGATCAGTGCCAACAACAGGTAAGAATATAAATATCTAGCATTACACTGGATGAACAATAACGGTGGGGATAGTAAATTCTTACCGTTACATCTGGTGAATACCGGTGGGATAAAAATTCTTACCATTACACTGGTGTCAACCGGTGGGATAACATTTACCAGCATTACACTGGTGACAACCGGGATGGATAAAAATTCTTATCATTACACTTCCATGTTTCTTTCTGTGGAAAACTGAACAAGAATGGGCCAAAACTGTCTTGAAGAACTTTTAAATAATGGGATTCTATCACAGTTTATTTTCAAGTAAATAGTATCTTTTGCACATCTTTCATCCTCATTTCAAGACTCCAGATACTCCTTCAGAGCATTAATCACTCCAAAATGAAAGTATGTTCCCCCACAAACATGCTTAATTTGTTCAGATATATTCACTGGAGTTTTGCAAAGAGTACAAGGATCTAAGGGAATAATATACATGAATTATGCCAAGTAGGTCTCTGAGTGCAGAATGACGAATATCATGTCTCAATGCCCATTCCTTAATGCAGTCCCGGGGGTTGGCCTCACTACTTTCCTCCTCTTCGCTACCAGAGTCATCACTAGAACTACTGACAACTTGTATTATTTCATCACTAGCAGCAAACTCTGTGTCACTACCAGGACTCTTTCTCTCACCAACATCTAAATCACTGATTGCCCTGTTACTGCTGGCAGCTCTTTCTATATTTGTTTAGTGTGTAACTGACAATCGTAATTAAAAGTTTTCTTACACCCTCACCTTCAGGACTGCAAACGTTCTATAATAATTCATATAATACTTGCTGTCACCATCAGCCCAGTCCAAATAATCCTGTGCGTCTGTGTCCGTAACGAAGAGTCTTCATACATCAATGCCATACATTTCACAATAACGTTATTATTCCACCTGCGGCAAATTAATATTACCATTAAGGAATGAGTTCTTAACTTATCTCTGGAAATATTTCAAACCATACCTCTCAACTCTATCTCGTACAGTGTTCCCAGATCAACAGGCTCGTATCACGCACGCTGAGAGGGACGAACTTCTGCTATTGACTGTACTAAAACAGTGCACACAAAAGAAAGATAACGGGAAAAAATCACAATCACACGCTCACAATTTTAGCTCTGTACACTCGACCGTCCACCGCAGGAATGAGCATGCAATGTGTCGATGTCAGTCATGACGCTCCCCATCCACACTGATGCAGCAAGTGCTGTATCATCCCTTTGATGTGACTGAGAAAAAACGACAAATGGTGGATCAAGCCCGTTGCGTATCTTTGTATCACATTTTGACATGCAATGGTGCAACGTTTGCCCGTCCATACTGAAACGCAACGATGTTAAATTACGCGGATACATAACAATTGGATAACCAACGTAAGAGGAACGTTAGATCTTGAGGAATGGATTGACAGGTCTGTCCACAGAGTCGGGCACATTTCGAAGTACCTACTTCCGATATAAAAAGGTATCATTCATACCATTTGTCTATTTGCATTTGATTACTATGCATCCATTTGTCCGTGCTCCGTGATCCGTGTCCGCGTCCGTGTCCATATCCATGTCAGTGAAAAATCGAACATATGGAAAAAGGTAAAGAGGCATCCATTGATCCGTTCCGTATCTGTGTCCGGTCCGTCTCCGCGAGGAATCATGCAGTGAGCGACTTTTCACGGACACGGATGACTGTGGAAGTTCTAGGGTGCCCAGTGACCTACACAGAAAGTCACACAATATCACAGTTACTAGTATAACAATCGTGATTTTCTACAGCTTCCACCATGCCTGCAAACTCCAAACTGACCAAGCAAGATTGACATGAGGCCTTAGTGGAACAGGTGAGGAAAAAAAAAAAAACAGGTATTTATTTTTATTTTATTTTTGTTTATCTTTAAGAATGTCATTAATCCACCACCAGTGTTTTATTTTCTTGCCATTCTCATGGCGTCTGTGAAGGATTATCCTGGCCAAAAGGAGAAAATGGTCATGTTCTTCAAGTGCTTGAAGCAGCCGCTGCGACATGATGCCTCGCTGTGACTGGCCAAAACACGGACCTTGAACGTAGTCTTCACGGAATTACGCACGTATACGTCACGGGTACACTGACATGGATAAGGACGCGGATGCGGTCACGGATCACGGATCACGGAGGACGGACAAATGGATGCACGGCCCAAGAGATGGTGGTGTGATGAAGCGTGGTAGGTTGGTTGACTACTGAACAGGATTTTGAGCCCGTGTTGTCATAAAATATGGCACAATTATTTATCTGTTAACATTTAACTGGTTTTAATTTTCCCGATACCCTAATATTCTGCTGTTATGACCACTGTTCGACTTGTGCAGTAGGAAAGACAATGTGTCTGTGAAATAGCTGGTTGCATTCAGTCACATCCATTATCTCGGTCACCCTCGTCAAAGCTGCAATTTTCTTATCAACAAAATGTTCGCCATTTTGTCCTGCACAGAGGAACTGCTGAATAATCAGAGACATCCCAGGAGTCGACAGCATCCTTCCCTACACCACAGTTCTCTGCTTCTCTCGCCTATTCTTCATCCTACTTGGTATCACAGTCCTTATTTAGCTCCATTTCTTGTATATCCTTCCCATTTCTTGCGTTTCCTTCTTTATCTTCTATATAATACCCACACAAAAGCAGATATTATGTGTTACGTAATGATTCTCTCTCTCTCTCTCTCTCTCAGCGTCTGTGCGTGCATGTGTGTGTGTGTGTGTGTGTGTGTGTGTGTGTGAACAAAATAACTAAAAAGCATTCATCCCATTGTAATTGAAATGCGTGGCTTGCAAATCAGTGCCCCTGGAGACGATGTGAGATATGAACAACGTAGTGCCCCCAGAAACACAGTGAGAGAGAAACAGGAAGAACAACGTAGTGCTCCCAGAAACACAGTGAGAAAGAAACCGTGTAGTGCCCCCAGAAACACAGTGAGAAAGAAACCGTGTAGTGCCCCCAGAGACACACCGACACCCCTACCCGGACCCCACGGCGTAGCCACACCCACACTAGGGGATCCAATATGACAACGGCATAAGCCAGCCCGGGCCATGCGCCCTTATCACACTCAGCCGTCGCACCGCCACCATAGCAGACGGAGGACACTACCATTGGAAAGCAGGACTGCTGAATCAGACTGGGGTGGAACTGATATTTCAGTTTCTGTCAGCGCCCCTCTGGAGACGGCCAATTGCCGCTCCTGCCTTCGTCAGTCGGCCAAGCGTCGCACTGAAGGTGTTTCTGTTGAGACGGCCTATTGCCGCTCATCTTTTCTGCCTCAGGAAATGGCCGATTACGGCTCCACCCTCCTGCCAAAGGAGACGGCCAATTGCCGCTCTGGAAGCACCGCCCCTGAGACGGCCTATTGCCGCTCAACCCTCCTGCCAAAGGAGACGGCCGATTGCTGCTCTGGAAGCACCGCCCCTGAGACGGCCTATTGCCGCTCAACCCTCCTGCTGAAGGAGACGGCCAATTGCCACTCTGGAAGCGCCGCCCCTGAGACGGCCTATTGCTGCTCAACCCTCCTGTCGAAGGAGACAGCCGATTGCCACTCTGGAGGTGCTGCCCCTGAGACGGCCGATTGCCGCTCACTCCTCCTGCTGAAGGAGAAGGCCGATTGCCGCTCTGGAAGCACTGCCCCCGAGATGGCCTATTGCCGCTCACTCCTCCTGCCGAAGGAGACAGCCAACTGCCGCTCTAGAGGTGCTACCCCTGAGATGGCTGATTGCTGCTCACCCCTCCTACCGAAGGAGCCGGCCTATTGCCGCTCCCCCCTCCTGCAGAAGAGACGAGCCCACGGCCTCTGGAGAGATGACCAGAGGTGTGCTGACTCCCCCACACAGCCATGGCCTGTTGCCGGGCCCTACGGCCAGACAGAGGTGCTGACATCACCCCTGCGTGAGACAGACGCCCGGCTCCCCAGCACCAGAGGGACCCCACGAGGCCTAATGGCCTCCCCTGGCCTCCGGTCCTTATGCCTGGCCCTAGAGAAGACTCACCTGTCGGGCCCCAGCACGAGACGGTGCCGCAGCCCCCACCTGACGGCGCCCCTTGATTCTGGGGACCGCAGCCCTCATTCTCCTCGGACCCTCCCCCGGACTCCCAGGCGCAACCTCTCCACGCCCAAGAGATGGCAATGGACCTCCACCTCTGTCTGAGACAGGAGTCAGAGACTCCTAGACCTGTTTGGCCCCAGCCCTGATGGCCACACCCCTAATGCCAGCCTGGAGACTACGGGCCTGTGTGCCACGTGCAGCCCTGGATGAGAGAAGACGCCCTTGCAAGCCGTCTCATGCCCTCTCGGCACGCCTTTCCCTGGTAGTGCCCCTAGCCCAGCTAAATAGACGCTGGCTTGTCTCCGCGGTGCCCCCTATGACATGAGTGAATATCTGTCAAGTGTGGTATTGCCCCAAGACTAGTGACGGAAATTATATTGTGACGTTGCCCTAGAAAACAGGTTACAGTGATATAGTGACTAAATGCATGTCCAGTAGCAGGGCAAGTGAAATCACGGGCGAGTGAGTAAGGATGAGAACAGTGAGTGAATCTAAGTGACGCCCTCGTAAGAAACCAGTAAGAACTCTTCCCCTGAGGAAGTCTCTGTAGTGAAAGTATATATATGTCCCTTGCTGTCAGGAAACCATAGAAAGTGAGAATAATATCCGTCCCTTTGTATTCCCGTAAATACAGTGAATATCCAGTGTCCTGCTATTCCCTCTCTCCCTACAACATCTCCTCCCCATAACTAACGTAATATAAACGAGTGATAGATCAAATGTCAAAACCCTTTTTCTATCAAGTGATATTAAGAGTAAATTAGAAAGACATATCCTTTCCCAATATTACCATAACTCTGTTCCGGCTCGTCACGAGTCCTTCCCCTCCCCCCCATGTGAACTCCCCCTCCCGCGCTCTCACACGCGCCCGTGTTCCCTGTACACCTGTTCACTAGACTTTCTGTATTGGCAACCGTAGTGGTTCAGTCAGTATCCTGCAAGATACTAATATCCTAAGTAAGGTTTTATTTCTGTGTCACTATTCGTGTTGTAATATCTGTATTTTGTCCTGTGTCTGACTGTGGGAATATACGTGTAAAAGGTTATTGCCTAGAGTTTTTGTGTCCTGCCTCTCTTTCATTGCACTAAGCTCCGGTCACGAAAGAGGACCCCGCTACACGTTAGGTGTTTTAGGACCGAGGAGTCGGGCCTTTTTCACCTAGCATTACATTAATCAAACTTAGCGGAAGGTTGATTGTTGTTGTTGTTATAGATTGCCTCGCCTTTTGGGAGGCCTGGACCATATATTAGCACAGCAGGAAGGTTGATGTTAATGAAGGGGATGAGCTATCGCTTTTTTTTTTTTTTTTAGAATAACTGGTCAAATGTCAATTTACGTAAACAGTTTCAATCCGATTTGGACCAAAGATGGTGGAATGGTTTGGGTTAAGGCAAAAATCGAAGTAGGTCAGTTTTGAAAACATCACTCAAAAGTCAATGATTAGGAGCAAAGTCAATTTTCATCCCGTGTGTTTATATGTGAACAAAATAACTGTAACAGTTTTAATCTGATTTAGACCAAACTTGGTGGAAAGGTTGAGAGTCAAAGATGCTGACCTACTTTAGTTTTAGAACATTAGATCAAAGGTCAAGCTCACATGGCAAGGTCAACTAAAACAATTTTCATCCAATTTAGATCAATCTTTGTGGAAGGGTTCAGGGCAAGGCAAGAAAGAAGAATTTGGATTTTGAAAACATTTAATTAAATGCCAAGGTCACAGGCCATGGTCAAATGTGCTGGTAGACACACTCAAAAAATTATTGTTACACCTGTGCGATACAAACTGACACCATGAATGAACGTTTGATAACAGCCTTCCTCCAGCTCTACCAAGACGGCTGGATTGTTCAGTATGAAACTCATCAGACCCCTCTGTAACGATACTTATTTGAGTGTGTATACATAGCAATGTCAATTTAAATTGTTCCTATCTAATTTAGACCAAATCTTGTGGGAGGGTTTATGGTAAAGCAAAGTTGAAGGGATTAAATTCTGAGAGCAATTTGCGAATGTGAAGGTCAAAGCACAAGGTCAAATGTTCGGTCATTAGATCAACTGGTGGGTGTGTGCCCCTTTTTGCTTCTCGCAATTTCTTTTTAATAATAAAGTGAGCTGTTCAAAACGCTGTAATAGGGTGAAGGACAGAGATTACATTAATTTTAACCTCAGCGTCCCACTTCTTGCCACTCCACTACCGACAGCAACTCCTCATTCTGGCACCAACACCTAATGAATGGTTTAGCTGGTATGTGAGCAAGGCAGAAAGGAGTTATATAAGCAATAGCAACGAAAGTTGGTGGAAAGAACAAGGATTTATCAACTACCGATAACTCTTCTTTCTCAATCTAACATCCACCACTGACCTGATGTGTATCTCATACCCCCTGCTGCAGCCTCCATAGCTGCTTCACGTCAGCTTCAGGCATATTACTCTGAATCGGGAAAGATTAAACCCAATCTTCTTACAAATATCAAATATCTATGGATTATAGTGTCTCTCAAATAGCTTTCCTGTACTGTACATCAAGCTAGTCACCCGACCCTCTCGGTGTGACAGCGCCTACTTCAGTGTATCAAATGACCACATATCAGAACGCCTCAGTCGGAGCGATGGCCTTACCACACGAACTGGTTTAGTCCCCAAGGGGTCACTGGAGATTTTCAATACTGTAATGCCACCAAAGGTAGCACACTGGTCATTCCTCAAACATTTTAAGCGACGGCAGTTTACCCCAGGGTCTTATTACGTCTCAGGAAGTAACACAGGATTGCCTGACATCGTTTAATTTATTGACTTATTTATCTAATTAATTTATTTGTTTTTAAGAGACTGTTGTCTGCCATATGCTTCCTGTAGTGCTGGCCTGAGATGTTACAAAGAACGGGTAGTTAGGTAGTATGATGATTAAACAATAGCCTACACAGTAATTATGCAGTACTATATCTTTTGTATGTCTCAAACATTAAAAGATCCACGAAATGCTGAGTAAATTAAACTCAGCATTCCAGTACTGCATTTTCTTCTCTAATCTTGTTACACCAAATGCCTCAGTTTAACGTAGGGAGGATTTCTAGCAGTGGAAGGGGTTGACAGATCCAGCACGTGCCTGTTGTGTGGAGACAACACGTCAACCATTGTCAGGCTATTACATTTATCCTGGTCTTCCCAGGCACCTCCCCCTCTTCATGTGCAGCTCACCTAAACTGTGAACAGCTGCACGGGATATGTAGGCCACCCCGAGATGCAGCAGCCATCACGTCACTATAACACACACACAAACCTTGGGTGTAACCTCCTCTCCAATATCCTGCTTCCTCACTGACTGTGGCGTACCGAGGGGGGTGCCATGCGGCCATGGTTTCCCCCCCTTTTGCAATATATATATATATATATATATATATATATATATATATATATATATGATGTGTTATTAGTTTATTACAGTTGTAGAGTTGTTTGATCGAAATGTGAGCGTTCGAATTTTAGTAGTACAGTATGAGGTTATTGGAGAGACTGAATCATAACTGAATAGCACAGAGTACTTAAAAATGACTTTAGAATATGCTATATTTATGTCGTATACCCATTCCATATGGCCTCAAAATGATCATAAAATTGGCCCAAATGCAAAATTTTCTCGGGGGGGGGGGAGGCTCACAACCCCCCGAACCTCGCAGCCGTACGGGCTCGCTGCGCTCGCCAAAGACATGGGCTGCACAGTTAAAAAGCTATTAAAAAAAAAAAAAAAATCCCCCCCCTTTTCAACTTTCTGGGTACGCCACTGCTCACTGACTCACTCCAACACCCGGCACGGCTCACCACACCACCAGCCACACCATTTCAAATGTCAAGGAAACAAAACAAAGCAGGTGAAGGAATGGGGTCTGTTTTTGTGCTATGTAGGGACACTTACCATTCACTCACTCCCAGAAATATTACCTTCAGGTGGTTCTACACTGAGTGACAATCCATATGGCTTCCTGTAAACCACAAGCCTATTTGCTACGACTCGAGGGGTCATATAGCTATCAAATGGACGTCTGGTAATCTAGTGGGTTAAGGCACTGCAAACGCATGTGGCCAATAAAGGCTTGGACCAGGAAAAATGTTATTGCTCACAAAACGCCGTTCAGAGGCAAGTGCGTGGTTACTCTCGCTACAAATAAATATATGGACTCATCAGCCTAACCCCCTCAAAAAATGTTGATGGATTGATGAATAAATTCAACGCCTTCAAAACGTTGACACTGTTAAATTTGTTCTTTGATAGTGTCGTACTCTCGTGGGTTAGGAGTTTCATGTTACACCGCTCTATACCAGTGTTCCTGCTTATAGCACGTTATCATTTTCGTGTGTGCAAATCATTTGTAAAGTGAAAACGTACATGTAACCTCTAAGGTAATACAAGCTGACCGAGGCATAACTGATCACCAAGAAACCGTGTTCGAAAGTGTCAAGTGACCACGAGGATGCGATACTAGGAGTTTTCCTTAAGCGCTTTCCTTTTCTAGTTCATTTCTGGAAATGGTTTCATAATATTAATGTCAGTGATATTAATGCATATTGTTTTCCTTCGATATCAAAGTAAAAAGAATCCTCCCAGACAGTAACTTGGTGAGATATGTAAAAGAAAAGGGGGGGAGGGCTAAGAGAAAGGCTCAGGAAGACTACCAAACCAGCTCCAAAATAGTCCATGAAACTGACAATTGTATAAAAAAATAAACAAGCAGTAAGCTATTCCACCTGGCTAAGGAGGATTCGTAGCATCTCTTTCCTTGCCATTTCTGTTGTCTAATACCCCTACAATATCCTCTTCTTTGATAATGATCAGTACTGGTGCGAAGAATTTTTACATTAAGACGATATAAATGGCACACAGTATGAAGGTGTAACCTTCAAAATATGTCGCTCGAAAGGAGGGCTATAAAGTTTTAAGTAGACGCCAGTGCGATCCCCCGCCCCCCGCACGGCAACCGCAACCCGGGAATAAGATGGGACTGGACTGCACCAGATAATCCTCCCAAGTGTGAATAGAGCTGGGGATGGACGGCCACAGCTTTAACTGTCTCTATCTCTTCTCCTCCGATACTCTCGCACCTCTTCCTTATCACTAGTTCTCTCTCTCTCTCTCTTTCTCTCTCTGCCCATACTGTTCTTTTCTAAGATATTTTATTTTCCACTCTTGTATTCCTGCTTTATAAATCCGCGTCTCTATTCTCCCCATTCGTACTTTCTCTTTTTTCCCGTTTTATATTCCTTTCTCATGTTCCTTCAAATTTATCTTCATCTCTTCTTTCTCCTCTCTCTTTCCCCTGCTTTCCCTTCCGCTCATTTCATTTCCTCTCTCTTCTCTTCTCCATCTTCCCCTATTTTCTCTTCTCCCACTTCATTCCTTCTCATCCTTCTTCTTCCTCTCGTCCTTCTTTATCTTTTTTTAATCCTCTCTTCTCGTCTCTCCAATGTTCCTCTACCAACAATGCATTAAAAACACATGAATATTTGAGTCCTGTAAATCCTGCTCTTCAACTAACATATAAATAGTTCTAAATAATCAGATAATCTCATCCCCTCATCCTTCACCTCTTACAACCTTCTTCCTGACTATTTCTCTTTTCCTTTCTAATTTATCATCGTTTTCACCTTTTTGAATTGTCCTGCTCTCCCTCTTCCTTCTTCATGCTCTTATCCCTGTCGTCATCTCCTCTTAACTACTTCTTCACTCTCTCTCCTCCATCTTCTATTATACTGCAACTTTTTCATCGTCTTGTCCTCATCTTCATCTTCTCTTTATCTACCAGGCAAATGTTTCTCATTAAAGTGAATTTAAACTCCATCCTTGTCCTCTTCAAGTCCTCATCATCTCCTTGATTCCCTCTTCCTCTCCATCATCATAATCTGCTACCTCTCCTTCACTATATCCTTCCATCTTCCTCCTCCCCCACCTCTTGTTCTCATTGCACGTCACTTACTCCCCTTCATTCACCTTCATCACTGTTCTCTTCTCGTCCTCATCACTACCCTGCCTCCCTTGTTCCAGCCATCACTGTATTCTGCTCCCTCACCTTCACCACGCCCCTCTCTCGATCTGCTTCTCTGTTCCCTCTCTCCTCCATCTACTCTCCTTTCTCCCCGTCTCTTAAACTTCATGTCTGTCCTTCTCATCCCCATCATGTCATCGTCATCTCTTAATAATCCGCTATCTCTTCTCCTTCGCCATTCTCTCTCTTCGCATCAGAATCTCTTGCTCTCTCCTCCACTTCTCTTAAATTTCATCTGTCCTCCTTTCTTCCTCATCTCCTTACTTCCCCTGTTCTCTCCATCATCACTACCAGCTCCCCCTCCACCTCCACTCATTAGACCCAGCTTCCGAGATCCGACTCATGTACTGTAAAATCTCCACCTATTCACATGGGAGGGAGGCTTGATGTCATGCATTGGTATTACTCGTGTCACTCTCTCTCTCTCTCTCTCTCTTAGTATTATTTTTAGGGTAGACGGATTCCTCTCACAAATTGTCTGAGTTTATTGGCGGATGAAAGTTTGACGAGCAGGAACAAATTTGTAAAAAAAATCGTACAGTGTTACTTCCACCCCTAAAAAAGTTATTATATTGGGGGAGTTAATGTGGGGTTTTGATAATAATACCCTCCTCGTTTATTGTTATTATTATTATTATTGTTATTATTATTATTATTGTTGTTGTTGTTGTTGTTATTATTATTATTATTATTATTATTATTAATATTATTATTGTTGTTGTTGTTGTTATTATCATTATCATTAGTATTATTATTATTGTTGTTGTTGTTGTTGTTGCTGTTGTTGTTGTTTTTGTTGTTATTCCAACTATGACTTTTAGGAGGTCAGTCTCACTCACAAAAAATTAAAAAGACAAATCTCAGAACTAGTGGAAGGAGGGCAGATAATGGCTTTGATATCAGTATCAGTTGCACAATTCTCTCTCCTCCGTAATGCGATATTTGGGGGGAGCGTTGTCCCCACCCAGTGGTTCTTGGGGGGTCCGCCCCATTCCAAAAATAAAAACAATCGGACACGGCAAAGTGACCACATGGACTTCAGCGAAACTTCTCAAGCCAGTCCGTCTGGTTCCTTGATAATGTCTTGCACCACATAACATTTGCCACCAGTAGTTTTGGGATGAGCCCCCCTTCAAAACTTATAAAAGATACAAAATAGTGGAAGATGGGAAGATAATTATCACTTTGATATTTAAGTGTATGTTGAAGAATGGGCTTCTATCCGCTACCTAATACTGCTACTACTACTACGATTACTACTACTACTACTACTACTACTACTACTGCTACTACTACTACTGCTACTGCTACTACTGCTGCTACTACTACTACTACTACTACCACTACTACTACTTCTACTACTACTACTACTACTGTTGCTGCTACAGAAAATGGTGGGCAATTTCACCAGAAATTTGCTTTTCTCCAGTTGATCAGTGTTTTATTATTGACTGCATGATATTAAAAAGACCGAGTGTTGTGTTGATGTGTATAGCTTACTGTATCTTGATGGATGGGGACATTATTGTCGCTGATGTGATAACAGTCCATATAATTGTGATGATTAACTCTGTCCAAGAGTTGCCAGTAAGCACAAATTATGGCGGTAAATGACTATGTTGTGAACAGTCTATTGTGTTTCCTTAGTTCAGGAAGGAATGACTATCCTTATGAGACCCTTTTTGACATTATTAACTCCTTCTATTGTTATGAAGAAGTTAAGAAGGGGAAGGAATTATTATGTGGAATTTTGGGTGAAGATGTGAGCTGGAGACGAGACCCTGACAAAAAGCGAAAAGAAGTGAAAGATCTCATTGAGCTGTATGAGCGAGTGAAGCAAGCTAAGAAGCCTGTGAACTTTGTGACGGACTCGCACAAAAGGATGCCGCCTATCGGACTGGAAAAGCTTGGTCCTCTTCTAGTTAGTCTTACTGAAGATACAACCAGTATTAAAGAAATGCTTCCAAAGATACTTGATATGAAAACAGAGGTGATAAATACTGCTGATACTCTACGCCAACTGAAAGCTGATGTTATTGACTTAAAAACAAAATTTATGAGTGCTGTTTTGGGTTTGGATGAAGCAGTTCGAGACGTCACAACAGGTGAGGTTAATACTGTTGAAGACCTGACTTCCCTTCGTTGCCCAACTGTTCAACCAGTTGCACCAACTTCGCAGCTAGATGCCACGAGAGGAAATACCAGTATGCCAAAAAGAAGTTATGCATCAAAAGTGGCGTCAACTCCAGGTGTCAGTGAGAGTGGTCGTGCGAATGAAGCACACGGACGGAGAGAAGGGTGCAGGGATGCTGAGTCAAGAATGATGAGGAATGGAGATGAACGACGTGAGAGAATGTTCGGCCAACAGGTATCTTCAGGACGTGGTCGTGGTGGTGAGATGGCTGGTGGTGGCGATGACGGTGTTGCTGTGTCTGCGGCTGCTACTGCATTCAGTGAGGAGGAGGCGAGTTGAGGGTGCGGCTGCAGCGGGTGGGAATGAGCCAGTGGGTGGGGGCAAGGTTAGAGTGGGACGCAGCCCACCACCGCATGGAGTTGACCGCTAAGGATACAGGTGCTATACCTAAGGATGGTTGCCTCGTCCCTGCCAGTAGGAACTCCAGGGCCCCTCCTGACACTACCTCGGAGAATGAAGGGTGGACACTTGTCAATCGGAGGAGAGTAAGAAAGGACAGTCATAAGGTAACTACGAGAGTGACAGGCGTGTTTAGGACTGGTAGCTCTGCAGTTAAAGCAGCCACAAGATTAATTGATATTTTTATAGGAAGAGTAGATAATAACGTGTCCTGTGATGATTTGAAGAATTTTATTTTTGATGTTTTTGGGGTGCAAGTTGTATCGGTGTCTAAATTAGTGATTAGAACTGGTGAGCATCAAGCTTTTAAGGTGACACTAAAACTTTCTGAGAGGGAGAGACTGTTTAACCCAGAACTTTGGCCTGAGGACATTATTGTAGATAAGTTTTTTTGACAGATCCAAGAGACAGGTACAGTAAATATAGTTCTTAGCTGTTTTTTTTTTTTTATAAATATCTTTCTTTTTATTATCGGTAAATACAATTAAGAAAATTTTTTATTTTATTCCCTTTTTAGACTTTCTTTTTCCATTTTATTATGGCTTCTGGTTTTATAAAATTTTGTACGTATAACTGCTGTTCTCTGAGGAAAAATATTGATCCAGTTAGAAAGTTAACATCATCAGGTTATGATTTTATATTTTTACAAGAAACTTTTATAACTAACGATAAACTTGGTATTTTAGATTTTGTTGATGAAGACTATGACTGTGTTGGTGTGGGTGCCACATTCTCCGATAAGGCCTTAACCAGCACGGGGGGCAGGCCAGAAGGAGGTATGGCCATCCTATGGAAAAAAGATGTACATTTAAAAATTAATGAAATAATATTAGAGAAGAATTTTATGGTTTTTAGTGTTAATATTTTTGGTTTTACTATTGTTTTTATTAATGTTTACTTGAAGAGTGATGTATGGGAAGTTACAACTTTAAATAACTATCTTGAATCACTCTCCAGGCTGGATCATTTCCTTGATGCTTTGAATTATGACTGTGTGTTTTTAATTGGTGATTTTAATGCTGACCCTTTTTATGGAAGAGCTTGGAGAAATCTTTCTGATTTTATGAACAGAAATTCCTTACGATGCTTTGATGTGGACAACCTTGACAGTAATTCTTACACGTTCATAGGCTACGGCAACTCTGTGTCTAAATGGCTAGATCATGTTTTGGGCAATGAGCATAACTGTATAAAGATAGAGAATATGGGCATACGGCAAAGCATTATTGGCTCTGATCATTTACCACTGGAAGCCACAGTTAGTTTGACCGGAGGTTTGTCGGCAATTCATTCTCACATATACTCCAGTAATAAAACACAGTTATCTATTAAATGGGATACACTTAAAGATCACGAAATTTGTGACATTAGTCAGTCAGTTGATGCCTATCTACATGATTATTACTCTCTACCCATACATGACTGCTGTAGAACAGGTTGCCGTGACCCAGGGCATCTTAAATTGATTGATGAACTGTATGAAATCATCACGAATAGCATCCAGATCTCTAGCCAAAAATATATGAGACGATGTATTAAGAAAAACAAATTTAATGTAATCCCAGGGGTGGAATCGTTGTGTCAAGGACAAACACAGTGTTGCCAGAATAAAAATATCTTGACTGGGTAAGGCATGGCAGATTAAGAGGTACAACTCTACATGAAGAGATGCTAAGTTCCAGAAAAGAGTTTAAGCGAGTCCTCAATGAATGTAAAAAGAATGAACACAGTGAAATCTGCCGGTCTATTGTGGACAGATTCTATAACAAAAATAAAATTCACTTTTGGAGTGAAGTTAAGAAAAAGAAATGTATTAACAAACTCTCAAATGTTATCGATGGTCAAAATGGTGACTTGGAAATAAATCAAGTTTTTTATGAGAAATTCTTACGTAATCAGCCTCATAGTGTTGCGGATGCGGAGGTGGATATTTGTAACGAGATAAGAAGAGCCTGGCCTCACGAGAGAAAGATGTGTTTGACAATCTCCAGCATAACTCTAAGAAAGCTAATACACCGCCTCAACGCTGGACAAGGTCATGACCAGGTTAATTCACTATTTTTAAGGAACGCCTCAGAGTATTTTTTATGTTATCTTGCCCGTTTTTATAATACGTGCTTTGCTCATTGTTACCTCCCTGGGAATTTACTGAAGGGTACCATCACCCCTGTATTAAAAGATACTAAAAAGAATGTAACAGATTCATCTAACTATCGACCAGTAATGCAGTCATCATGCCTTTTAAAGATTTTTGAATTATTTATTTTAGATATCGTATCCGAGAAGCTCGTTTTAAATTATAGACAGTTTGGTTTTAAATCTGGCTCATCAACCACTGATGCTTGTTTTATTTTAAAAGAAATTATGAAGCGATACTCTAGGTACAAGAGATCAGGCCTAGCCACATTCATTGATTTAAGTAAAGCTTTTGATAGGGTAGACCACTTTATTTTAGGTAAGAAGTTGCTACGGTGTTCTCTGCCAGTTGACGTGGTACTAATGATTCTGCATTACCTAAGAAACCAGCAAGCTAATATTAAATGGCGAGATTCTTTTAGTAATTACTGTTTTATAGAGAAAGGTGTGAGACAAGGAGGAGTTTTGTCACCTTTCTTATTTAATTTTTATATAGACAGCATTATTAATGAGATAACAGACACTGATGTTGGATGCTGCTATGGAGAACTCAGATGCAATATATTAGCTTATGCAGATGACTTAGTACTACTGGCAGAGACACCTGCAGAAATGGACACTTTATATAGTAAACTTTGTGCCTGTATAGATGAACACTTGCTTACGGTTAACAGGACAAAATCTAAGTGTGTTATTTTTAGTAACAAAGTGGATGAGACAACAGAGAGCATTGAGCTGAACGGTGATACACTGCAGGTAGTAAAGGTTTGTAATTATCTTGGACATAATGTCTGTTTTAATTTTAAAGACAATGACGATATTATTTTTAGACAATAATTTTTATGCCTCATTTAATAGTATTTTTAGGGATTTTAAAGCCGTTGACAGGGACACATTTTTATTTCTTTTTAAATCTTATTGTTTACCAGACTACGGACTTCCATTATGGAACCATGATTCTTCTTTTAACTCAAAAAATTTTAAAGCTTTTGAGATTGCTTTTAGCAAAGCATTAAAGCGTATATGTGAAGTACCGATGACTGCCAGCAGTCACATCACGGCAGCTCGGTGTAATCAACTGCTGCTCAGGCATCACACTGCACTAGTCCAAGCCAGGTACTGTAAGAGTGTTCAGGTTGCTAAACCCTATCTTTAGCATTAATAGCCCACTTATCAAGGAGGGATTTTTTATGCAATACCTTTTCAAATACTTCAGAGATGTATATAATGTTAATATTTTTCATGAAGAACTGGATATTCTGAGATCTCGGATTGACTGGATACAAAGGCACGAGGACAGACGCAATCCTTGTATGTTTTATGGCTATTAGCTTAATTCTAGCATGACTTTTATCCCACATTTTATATGTGTGTGTGTGTTTGTGTGTGTGTGTACATGTATGTGTATATGAATGTGTGTGTATATGTATGCATATGTGTGTGTGTGTGTGTGTGTGTGTGTGTATACTGTATATGTATAGTTGTTTTATATATTTTTTTTTAGTTTCACTTTTAGTATTGCTTATAATTTAGATTTTTTAGTTTTGGTAACTTTTATGTACAGTCATATGTGGCCTTTTATTATTATTTTATTAGATTTTAACTTTTTTTTTCATATTTCTTAGTACATGCTTATATAATTTTTTATTTAGTTCTGTAGATTTTCTGTTTTTTATAATTTGCAGATATTTATAATGATTTTTTTTATCTTTATATTTTTTGTCTTAGCATTATGGTTTACTAATTTTTATTCTTTTCTGTGTTTTAAAGCTTAATTTGTAATCTTTTTATATCATTAATTATAGTTTGTATTGCCCTAAGAGAGCAGCAGTGATTTGTTATTTTGATGTACAGTATGTGCATGTGAGTGTACTGTATATGTATATGTATTTATACGTATATATGTGAGTATATTGTGTACAGTCTATAACTTTATCAGTGATTACCAAATTCCATCTTTCGGAAGGATATGCTATTGTTAAGTATGTTCTGTACTGTACACAGGCCTCTGGAATTTCTGGGTTATGTAATATTATGTAATCTGTATATGTACTGTATACTGTATTACGAAATAAAGAAATGATGATGATGATGACTACTACTTCTTCTACTACTACTACTACTACTGCTACTACTACTACTGCTGCTACTACTGCTACTACCACTACTACTACTACTACTACTTCTACTACTACTACTGCTGCTACTACTACTGCTGCTACTACTATTACTACTACTACTACTACTACTACCACTACTACGACTAACTAAGTGTATCCTGAGATATCAGCCCTTCACATATGCCACCACTGCAATGCTGTGGTATTTGCATCGGGATACTGTCATCGTTAATGACGCAGCAACATTATAATTCTCTTTTAGATCGTCATGCATATCGCACGACAGGGTATGCAGTCGCCAGGTTTTCTCGGAGTGCAAAGGATGAAATTAGGCCTGTACTTTGCTATCACAATTAATTTAAAATAAAAATAATAATGATACTACTACTACTACTACTACTACTGATAATCATAATAATAATAATTAAAAATAAAAATAATAATAATAATAATAATAATAGTAGTAGTAGTAGTAGTAGTAGTATTTCATTATTATTATTATTGGCGAGTGAAAGATAAAAATGGTAAATTACTAGTGGAGAAGTGAGAAAAATTGAGCACATGGAGAGAACACTTTAAGGAACTGTTGAATGTAGAGAATGAAAGTAATGCAAGTATAAATGGCTGGGGAATGGCTGGGAGAAGAAGGGATGTGAGAAGAGAGGAAGAAATCAGCAGGGTGGAGGTTGTGGAAGCAATGAAGAAAGTTAAAATGGGGAAAACCCCAGGAATTGATGGAGTGAGTGGTGAAATGCTGAAGCATGGGGGAGAGATAGAAGTAGAATGGATGTGGAAGATGTGCAGATTGGCCTGAGAGGAAGGTAGAGTCCAGGAGGATTGGAAGTCAGGTATAATTATTCCCCTGTACAAAGGTAAAGGGGAGAAAAGAAGTGTGTGGTAATCATAGGGGTATTTGTCTTCTTAGTGTAACAGGAAAAGTATACGGTAGGATACTTATTGACAGAGTTAGGGAAATAACAGAGGAATTAGTTGGAAACGAACAGGGTTTTAGGAAGAGATGAGGTTGTGTAGATCAGATATTCATTCTTAGATCTTTAGTGGAAAAGTTTCTTGAGAAGGGACAGAAGTTGTATTCAGCCTTCATGGATTTGGAGAAAACATATGACAGGGTGGATAGACAAGGATTGTGGAAAGTATTAAGAATATATGGAGTAGATGGGAAGTTGCTGAATGCTGTGAAGAGTATGTATGAAGGTGATAAGGCTGCAGTGCGTGTGGATGGTGAACTGAGTGAACTTTTCTATTTGAAAGTTAGATTGAAACAAGGAAGTGTCATGTCTTCATGGTTGTTCAATCTGTATATCGATGGGATTATAAATGAGATACAAGGTAGGGCAGTGGATGTTGGAGTGGCCCTAGTGAAAGAGGGCAGTGTTTGGAAACTACTTGTATTGTTGTTTGCAGATGATACTGTGTTATTAAGTGAAGACGAAGGGGAGCTGCAAGGCTTGGTGAATGAGTTTGGGTGACTGTGTAAGAAACGGAACCTAAAGGTGAATGTAGGGAAGAGTAAAGTTATGGTATTCGAGAGAAATGAAGGTAGTGAATGTACAGTGAGGCTGGATGAGGGGGAAATGGAAAATGTGAGTGTGTTTAAGTACTTGGGTAGTGTGATAAGTGAGGATGGAAGTTAAGAGGGTGAAGTGCTTGAAAGGGTGCAACAGGGAAGAAAGGTTGCTGGTTCCTTGAAAGCAGTGATAAGAAACGGGGAAGTGAGCATGGAAGTGAAAAAGCTACTACATGACAGTATTGTGATGCCAACTCTAACGTATGGAAGTGAAGCTTCGACCTTGTTGGAAGGACAGAAGTCAAGAGTGACAGCAGTGGAAATGTGTTATTTGAAAGGAGCATGCAGTCACATGGACAGACGACTGACAAATGAGGATGTGAAGGAGCGTTGTGGTGTGGATTTGGATGTGATAAGAAGCGTTAAGGGAAACTGAGGTGATTCGGACATGTGGAGAGGATGGAGAGTGAGAGACTGACGAGGAGAGTGTGTGTGAATGAGGTGAGGGGGAGAGAGGGAGGGGGGAGGCCAAGGACGAGATGGAGGGATGGAGTGGAGAGGTATATTAGAGAAGGGGGGGTGAGCTGGGAGCAGGGCAGTGAAATGACGGGGGACAGGGCGACATGGAGGCGATTTGTTTGTGGCCACCCCTTACGGGATTAAGGCGTCTGGCTGTAGATAGATTAAATTACTACACTTTTACTACTAATACTACTACCACTACTACGATTACGAATATTACTACTACTACTACTACTAAAACTATTATTGGTCGTCTACTTGGTTCCTTGGTTTGTCCACTCTTTAATCCCTCCAGTACGGTGACGTCATTTTCAATATATTCTTCCTGAACCAGACGATTATGGAGAGACCCAGCTCCTGTGGGGAAATAGTTCATAAGATCTACATCTCATACCCCAGCTCGGAAAGTAGCGCCTAAGTTGAATATAATAGTGTAGTGGTAGCAAGAATGAAAATGTGTGTGTGTGTGTGTGTGTGTGTGTGTGTGTGTGTGTGTGTGTGTGCGTGTATTTTATCTATCTATCTATCTATACAGTATATATGGGAGCCTCTGTAGTACAGTGGTAAAGTGTGCGTTTTCGCACACTGGAGAGCGAGGGTTCGCGTCCCGCCAGGGTAACAAACTTTGGGAGCGTTCTCCTGGCCACGTACTGCTTGGTGGACGTAAGGGGTGCTGTGGTTGAACCAGTGTCGCTTACTATAAAAGTGTGCTTGCACCCAGTCGGCTTGCGCGGGCCGATTACAGTTGGTTCACAGCCTACACACACATCCAAAGCCACTCCAACACAACAATTACACTTACAAAGCACTTCACACCCTACGTACAGTCTCTACCACACAGCCTAAGCCACTTGGTAGAGATACATTGGCTGTATCGTCCCCACTTCGGTTGGGATACGCCGGTCCTACAGTGGACACTCAAACGGATGATGATGATGATGATAATGAATATATATATAGGATGTATAGATAGATAGATAGATAGACAGATATAGATAGATAGATAGATAATAGTGGTGAATGGGTAAACAGAATTTCCCTGCATTTCTTGTAATAATTTACGACCATTCTTTTCACTCATGTTTTTCTTTCCCTTCTTGCTCTGTTTTTCACTTTGCATTGTCATTAATGCTCATCTCATTTACATTTTCACTGGTATTTTCTTTTCTGTTTTACTCAACTTGTCTCTATATTTACTCAGGATATTTTTGTTTTTGACCAGACTCTTTCACTGAAGTTTAATTTACACACATGCTTTGTCCCTCATTAGCTTTGTTTTTACTTTTTTCTTTCTTTGGTTTACCATGTGTTTTTCTGTCGCCCACTAGTTACTTTTCTCTTGTTTTTTCTTGTTTTCTTTATTTTTCAGGCTCTTCTAAACTTGTGAGTTTTTGTGCCTTGAACTTCTTTTTTCAATCACAGGTTTGTGTTTTCACTCAGGTTTTTCACTTATTTCCTTTTTTTTTTTTTTTAGGGGGGGGTTACCTCTTATATGCACTAATTAAGCTCGGGGACGGGTACTATTGTTTTCACTCGGCTTGTTTGTTTTCTGTCTGTCTGTCTGTTGTTAACAACTTTACGCGAAAACTACTCGTGCTATTTTGACAAAAATTATAGCGATGATGGGCTATGACCTTCTGAGCTCCTGTTTAAATTGTGGGCCAAATTGGGCCAAGGCCCAGGCTGAAGGCTCCCAAAATGTAAAAAAACGGGGACGGGTAAAAATAGTATTTCCTCATAACTCCTTTCAAATTCATCATATCGACATGAAACCAAAACATAAAGGTGCATCTTTCAATCTGCATCCAATAACATGCCTCATTACAACAGGGGGGTCAACCCCCAGGTAGCGGTAAGGGGGGTCAAGGTCAGGTGGGTCGGGCCTAAAATTTCAGATGGGCATAAAATCCTCAATTTTCACCCGATTTACTCAAAATTTTATAAATGACATCTTTGACTAGATATCCTGTTGTTTGATATGTCAGCACTAAAATAACTGCCGGGGACGGGTTTGCTGTCACTTGGCACCGCTTCTTGTTTTTCCTTATTTTTCACTAAAGTTGTGCACTCATATTTTTTACTCGTCTTTCTTCTACTTTATTTATATTATCCTTTGCCAACTGGCATTCCTCTTCTCTTACTCTGGCATTGGCTTTCCCTGATGATACTCTAGATTATTTTCTCCCCTTTCCTTTGCCCTGCAAACTATTTAAATCACCTCTTACTTCCCGTTAACAACAATCATTCCTAACATATCTTTTCTCCTGCTATCGTTCCTTTTGTACCTCCCCGTCCCCCGTCTCTCTCTCTCTCTCTCTCTCTCTCTCTCTCTCTCTCTCCTGGTATAGTATTACTCCCGTAGCTTCATGTTCAGTATATCGAATAATTCATGGCAATGGACATAATGCTCGAAGGAAGGTCATAAAACAACAAAGCAAAATCCACCAGAATACTAGATAAATGTCGGGATCAAAGTACTGTTTGTCTGCTTGGCACCCATCGTATCCGAGGTTACCATCTTAGGATTTTCTTACATGTTATGATAGTGACAACCACCATTAGCATTTTATCAATGGTCTGATGGCAAACTATATAGGCCTAACATCCCACGATCAACGCATGTAAAGTATATACAGTTCGTATCGTAGTAGCCTATTGCTAAAGTATTAACCACATCAGTGACATGTGAATGTAATAATGCATGGATTATGAAACTGAGAATTGTATATCACCAGTTTGACGAAGACGATAAAAGCATCACAGTGTGGGTGATCAGTGTGCATATTCGTCTGTTTTAGGATAAGTTTTTACTTCAGACGGTTCTCGATTTGTATATACTGTAAGCAATGTGTTGCCTGTGAAACTGCTTCAGTTTGGACAATTTGCCAGTTACACACCGAAGTGGCTTCAGGTTCTTTCGTAATATATTTTAGATAGCGATTTATTCTGCATATTACACGTCAACATCCTTGTTTATAAGTAAGGAAAGATATTGCGAGGAGGAAGGGGAGGAGAGATTGAGAGGATCAGGTGTGCCAACCTTACCGCGTATTCACGGCTTCTGTGCCAGTGATAGCTGTGAAAGGTATCGAAGCAAGGGGTGCCGATAATTATTTTAGTTGGTGTGCATCCTCATCCTTATCCTCGTACTCAACATAGACCATCAACCCCACAACCACTAACACATCTATATCACCAAGCATACCAATACTCCACCATTTCCACCCTTAACTCCACTACTTCCACCACCAAAGACTCAAACCATCTGATAGTCAAGCTTGCCACCACATTTCCTTTACTACCAATAACATCATCTTTCACCTCATCACCATTATCACCAACATCACAAACATCTGATCACCATCCAAACCACCACCACCACCTACACCACCTGATCAGCACCCAAATCATTACCACCATCAACAGCAGCATCCTCGCCGAGGCAGCATTAAGATCGCATCCCAGCTTTAATCCCTCACACAGCTCTTTCTTGGTTTTGAAGGAGCTCACAACTCCAGCCAGAGATCAGTGTATTACTGGTCTCGAATTCCCAAACCTGGTATCAATTACTTGTAACTCAGAATTACGTTTATAAGAAGAACGAGAGACGTGACAAGATTTGGCCTGCTTCTTTCCATGCGCTTCTTGCAGATCGAAATAAAATGAGGTGATATTTATTTTTCATTTGCGATCTGATTTTGCGAGAAATAATTTATGATGATATTTATCTCGCAACTATGATCCATTTCAGCAAAAGCAACACACAAAGGAATATTCTGCAAACACTGTCCTTCCTGCTAAAATAAATCAGTTTCGACGGAGTCCATCACAGCCGGTGAATCAGAGCTGTAACCAGACCTCATTGAAAAGGCCGGTACATGGCAAACAGCCTCTGGTGAAACATTTTCCTGTATGATATAACTATATGCATGAATAATACAGTGGAAATCTCTCTCTCTCTCTCTCTCTCTCTCTCTCTCCTTGCCTACCCACCTATCTCTCTGTTAGTCTGTCTATGCATAAATACATTTTCTATCTATATGGCTATCTTCTAGAGATAAGAAGATTGATCTATTTCGAAGGAAAAGATCATGAATAAAATAAACATAAGAAACTGACTAATGAAAACGAGGGAATAGATAATCCAGAGGGGAGAGAGTGGGAATGGGGAATGAGGATGTGAAGCAGACAGTGGAAGGAAAAAAAGAATTGTTATAGTGAGGGACGGAAGCAGAAATAAAAAAGAGTTGACAGAACTATGGAATGGAAGATATGAAAAAGACGGGAGAAAAAGAATGAGAGAATAACAGGGGAAGGTGGTGAAGGAAGCAGAAGGTGAGAAAGTAACGTGAAGAATTACAAGAGGAACATAGCAGAAGGGTTGTGGGTGTGTGTGTGTGTGTGAATGGATATATATATACAGTATATATATATATATATATATATATATATATATATATATATATATATATATATATATATATATATATATATATACACATATATATATATATATATATATATATATATATATATATATATATATATATATATATATATATATATATATATATATATATATATATATATATACACAGTATGTGTGTGTGTGTGTGTGTGTGTGTGTGTGTGTGTATGTGTACATACATTCATAAAGAGAGAGAGAGAGAGAGAGAGAGAGAGAGAGAGAGAGAGAGAGAGAGAGAGAGAGAGAGAAGGATGAGGGGACAGGCTACATCTTTGGTAAACAAAATACCTGTTATACCATTTCCTTGTGTGATGTGATATGGCGCGGCATGGGTAAATAACTTGTATGGTCGACAAGTAAATTTCTCCTAATATTTCATCTCTTCTACGTCTAACTTTCCTCTGACGGCAAATAATGTCATGGTTTGAGATGCGTGGCATTATTCTCATATTACAGATGGTGCTCCTTGGTATGATGCGTCAGAAATGAAAGTGACAGACATGCCTGAGTGTGAAATACAATAGACGCAGTAGAAAAGCAGGCTAATTTCTGTCCAAGAGTAATCACTGAGGAGAACAAGTCCTCCTACTCTTCCACTGCGTCTGCTTCGCATTTAAAGCAAGTTTGCCACATTTTTTGCTACTACATCACATAAGAGAGTCATCAGGTTGCAGAGATTCATTTTAAAACCTCTCTCAGTGCCTGATGGTTAGGTAGTATAGGCCAGTGGGAAATACAAGCGGTGGAATATTATTGTAGACTGTACAGTATATGTAGGTATCTAGCGATTTCAGAGGTCAGTGTGGGCTGGAGTATTATGGTGGGGCGGTCGGGTCATCACAGGCCAACAATTAAACAGCTCGAGTTCCTTCACCTAAATCTGATGGAAAATTTCGTCATTTGGCTGCCTATATCCCGTAGTTCATTGACAAAAGAATGCAATACATTCTCTCTACATGTTTCCCATAGCACTTCATCGTTACTAGCAGCATTTACTGGTGTTTTAATTTTATCAATTAGCATTTAAGATGGAGAGATGGCAATTTGACTTAATTGGATATAGCCCGGACATGCTGAAAGTAAAATAGCAGGCAAATTTTGTCCCAGACTGTCTACAGCCACAACCAAGCCTCAGTACTGAAACAAGTTGTTGCAGTGACACTCAGCAGGACGGGGACAAGACCATTCAGAATCGGAGCCAGGATGTGAGTGAGGTGGATATCATGTAGGAGTGGCATCCCAGTCAGGCCAGTACAGCCCTCCTGTATATCCGGTGCTCACAGCTCTTATTCATACTGTGGCGTACGACCTTCACACACAAGGACATCCAATTCGACAGACATACAAGTGGCGTACAGACAGTGAAATGAATCAGGCAACAAATGGCTCGAGTTCTAGTGCAGTTACAAGTTTAATGTAGTGAGAGAATTGCGGTTAATATCGCAGAGAGATTTGCAAGGACTGGAACTCCACTCTCAGCCTACCTGAAAATCCTGAAAACACACTGCCTTATTCTTCTCCCATTCTCTACCTGCCTGCACATCCCATTGCCTTTTTACGCTCCCACATTCTTACTCCCTCCTACGTCACCATGAACATCATTCTTTAGCATTTTACTTTCTTATTTACTTATTTACCTGCTCACGGATGGTTATATACTCCTAACTGACATCACCCTACCTACCCGGCCAGTACGAGTCACCTCCCCTAAGCCAAACACAACTGTCTGAGGGTAGTGATAACAAAATATATGACATGTCATTCTACTAAAACGGTTATTGGAGACTACTTCAGCTCCTTCGTTACGTAAGTGCATTCCTAAGCTGAACAATATATTTTAGTGACAACAGGTATAAATTGGAAAAACACATCATAAACAAAGGCTTATCCCGTTAGTCACTTCCCATTACTTGCAAACTCGTTCCTTCCCTATCACCTGCAGACAACTCACTTCCCTCCCTGTCAACACATTTCTCTCCCTACCAGCTCACTTCCTTCCCAGCCAGCTCACTTCGCTGCCTAGCAGTTCACTTCTCCCTCCCTGCAAACTCACTTCCCTCCCAGCCAAGTAACTTCCTTCCTGACAATTTACTCCCCTCCTCCACTTCCCTCCCTGCCAGAGCACTTAACTCCCTTCATTTCATTTCCTTCACTTCCCTCCCTGCCCACCAATTCACTTCACTCTCCTGCCATGCTGCCTGTTTGCAAAACTGACCACTCTGCTTTAAGAACTCACAAATGATTTCAGGGGTTTAATGTACACGTGTGTGTACGTAAATGTTTGTGTATACCTGTGTACCTTACCGTATGTACGCATGCATGTATGTATTTATGTACGTTCCTGGTGTATATGTCAAAATCTAAGCTTAAGATTGTTTAAAGTGTCTTATGCATATTGTTACGGAACAATAAAAAACTGTCCCGCAAAGTTCCAGGTTCAAAAGAAAAGAGTTAGGTAAAATTACAAGTTAAAGTTTAATGCTCAAACTAACAACCAAACATTCAGGACTCATAAGGATAATGTAATGGCAAAAACAGGTTAAATATATGATTAACTGCAATAGCCTCTATTAACACGAAATTAGCAAGTGTAAATTTATCTAAGTCAGCCCTGATAAAGTGAGAAAACCGGATAATGCTCAGTGAATGCAAGATATATTATTACAGATACAAAATATTATTAATAATGGCTGACACCCAAAACACATGAATCACAAAAACCTTACTAGGCCTACGAATTAACACCTTACGCTACACAGCACAAGAAGAAATGTAATAACACTTACACTCAAATTACACAGCTGCTAGATGGTTGGAGACTTCCTGAGCACTCACAAAAATAATAACAACTGTACAGGGGAGGACAGAGATGTGAGCAAAATGAGGAGTAGATCTAAGTGGCAATTAATGTAGAGACTGAGCTCATTATATAGGGGCCGGCAGAGCTTGATACAACTTGTAAGAAGGACGCGCAAATGAAGCCATAGGGGACAAAGAGTTGACAATCCTGCTCTGAACAACAGAAAGAACGACTTACTCTACTATAAGGGTAGAAGGGGGGAGTGAGGTAGAACACGCTCGTGATCAAACATGCAGCATACTGTACGTTAGAATTACACAAAGGATGATGAAATCATAGGCTATGTAACACCTCCCCACAAAGAAAAAGAAATTTACAAAGGAAATTTCCTGTTACTCTAAAACAATCTGTCTAAAGTCTAGATAAGCAATCTGCAATAACATTTTCTTTCCCCTTGACATGTTGTATGTCTTATGAATACTCCTGAAGAAGTAGACTCCATCTTGTCAATCTCTGATTTTTATCTTTAAACTTGTTAAGGAATTTCAGTGGGTTATGATCGGTATAAATGACTATGGGGTCAAAACCAGAACACAAATAAAATGAAAAATGCTGTAAACCCAAAATCAAGGCCAAAAGCTCTTTCTCAATAGTTGAATAGTTCTTTTGAGGTGGAGTGAACTTCTTACTGTAATAAGATACAGGGTGTCCAATACCCTGATCATCCTCTTGCAGCAAAACAGCCCCAGCTCCTGTATCACTTGCGTCAACAGCCATCTTAAAAGGCTTAGCAAAATTTGGAATAGCGAGCACTGGATGACTTAATAGGATAGCTTTAAGTTTGCTGAAAGAGGATTCACAGTTATCGGTCCAGACAAATTTAACTCCCTTTTTCAGTAGGTCTGTAAGTGGTGATACAAGAATTGAAAAGTTAAGAGCAAATCTCCTGTAATAACCTACCATTCCCAAAAATCTTTGTAGCTCTTTCCTACTTTTAGGTCTGGGAAGATCACTTATAACCTGAACCTTAGCTCCTGGTGGAGCAACATGTCCACCACCAATTACGTACCCAAGGTACTGAACTTTAGCTTGACCAAACTCACACTTTGATAAATTAGCTACAAGATTAGCCTGAACCAAACGCTCAAGAAATTTACTGACATGGCATAGGTGATCTTTCCAGTTGTCACTGAAGATTAATACATCATCAATATAAACAACACACCCTGCCAAACCCTCTGTTACAACATTCATGAGCTTCTGAAATGTGGCTGGTGCATTCTTCATAGCATATGGCATTACAGAACATGCAAAAGTCTTTCCTAGTGTTACAAAACATGAGATCTCCCTAGCACGTTCAGTCATAGGTACTTGCCAGTATCCCTTTAACAAATCAAACTTACTTATGTGCCTAGCCTTTCCGATCTTGTCTATGCAATCTTCCACACGAGGGAGAGGGTAAGTGTCTGTTTTGGTGATCTGATTAACACGTCTGTAGTCGATGCAAAGCCGCTGTGACCCACCTGGCTTAGGGACTAGAGTGACAGGAGAACTCCACTTGCTGTGACAGGGCTCAATCACCTTGTGGTCCAACAGGTAGCCAAGCTCCTTCTGGATGAGAGGAACATTCACTGGGTTCACATGGTAAGGAGGCAGTTTAATTGGCTTTGCGTCTCCAACATCGACATCATGCATCAACACAGTGATTCTTCCTGGAGTGGCACGGAACACTTGCGGGTACTCCTGCAGTAATGCCGAAAACTCCTGCCTTTCCTCGGGAGCTAGATGAGAAAGCTTAGTCTGGAGATCATTCATGATATCAGGATTCTTCCCCAAACTATCACTCAGGCTCATGCTGCATGGGAGAACTTCACTTGCAGACTCGGGTGGAACAGCTACAGTGCAGACTGGGTTATTTTCGTCCCGCCTGTGATATAACTTTAGCATGTTGATGTGACAAAGTTGTTCTTCTTTCTACGATCTGGTGTGGCGATGACATAGATGACATCACTGAGTTTCTTCTCCACGAAATAAGGACCACTAAACTTGGCTTGAAGAGGTTGCCCATGCACCGGTAGCAGAATCAAAACCTGATCTGGCTGAAAGTGGCGTAACCTGGACTTCTTATCATACCAAGTCTTCATCTTCTCCTGAGCAGCTCCTAAATTCTCTCTCACCAGCTGTAAAGCAGTGGACAGCCGTTCTTTGAACTTCATCACATACTCCAGCAGGTTGACGTCATCTTCCTCCGACAGCCAGCATTCCTTGAGTAGCTTAAGGGGTCCTCTTACTTCATGGCCAAACAGTAGTTCAAAGGGTGAGAAGCCCAGTGATTCATTTGGAGATTCTCTTGCGGCAAATACAACGAATGGAAGACCTTTATCCCAGTCTTTCTGATGTTCCAAACAGTATTTCTTGAGCATCGATTTAAGTGTTTGATGATATCTCTCCAACGCTCCTTGGGTCTGGGGATGGTAAGCTGAAGACGTGATCTGGGTGATGCCCAACTCTTTCAGAGACTGCTTGAAAACATTTGACATGAAATTACTTTCCCGGTCTGACTGTACCTCCTTGGGCAGACCAAACTTTGTGAAGAACCCTAGCATTTCCTTAACCACGCTCTTTGCTGAGATATTTCTAAGTGGAATGGCTTCAGGATAACGAGTAGCCATATCAATCAGGGTCAACACATAAGAAAATCCTGAAGAAGTCTTAGGAAGAGGGCCCACAATATCCACCAACACACGGGTGAATGACACCTCAAAAGGAGGAATGGGAACTAGAGGTGCAACCTTTTCGGTCTGATTACACTTCCCCACAACTTGACAGGTGTGACAAGACTTACAATACCAGGAAACATCCCTGAAGATACCTGGCCAGTAGAAGTGTTTCAAAATGCGTGCCACAGTCTTCCTCACTCCAAGGTGTCCTGCCAAACTGGAATCATGAGCCACTCTAATGATATCCTGCCTACAAACACGAGGGATGACAACTTGATGTACAACCTCCCATTCACAGTCGGCTGATGCTGTTGGGGGTCTCCACTTCCTCATAAGTACTCCTGACTTTATATAATAACAAGTAGAAGCACCAGCTGACTCTTCCTCACTGCAAGCAGAGTTAGCTAGACCTTTCAACTCAGGGTCAGCAACCTGCAACTCAACCAACTCTTGACGAGACAAATTATCAACACTACGGGGTACTGCCTCATCTGGTGAGTGGTCCAAATTAGCAAGAAAAGTGTCAGCTAGGATAACATCATCATCATCATTATCCTCTAAGTCACCATTAACTTTAGACTTAGCCCTAGTGACAGCACATGCAGAGAACACATCAGGGATATAACAATCCTGGGTCGCAGTCACTGGCTCACTAGACAACTGAGGAGCTGGACACACTTGACTTCCACCAATATCATTTCCAAGTAAGAAAGTTACACCTGACATTGGGAGTGTCTCAACCAACCCAACCATAACGGAACCATTAACAAAACCAGACTCTAAATTCACTCTGCACAGAGGGACAGAGAAGTAATTATTCCCTACACCTTGTAAGATTACAGTTTCATCAGAGGAATTAACATTAGAGCCTAGAACACTGGTCAGCATAAGGGATTGGGAAGCACCTGTATCACGATATATTTGAACTGATTTCCTGTCATTACTGTCCAGAGGACTGACAAAACCATCAGACAGTAAATTAGCACATGAACTCTTGAGAGTGTCACCCACGTTACTGCTCAAAAGAGGAGCTTCATCATGGGAATTTAATTTACCCCTCAAAGCAGGTTCAGTTAACTCAGTTAAAGAATTCTGGGAACTCTCAAGGGTGGACACTAGACCAATTGACTGAATATTTAAAGACTCCTTTTTGTTCACATCACGCTGTCTCCTGAAACATTTCTCCGTAGTATGACCAAGCTTACTACAATAAGTACATTTACTTTTCTGAAATCTAGAGGTGAAGCTGGTATTTACTTCCTGAGAAACATCATCTTTATTCTCTTTCCTGTTACCTGTACTCTGAGTAGAGGCAACGTACTTACTCTCAGCTTTCCTCTTTTCTTTAGAATATCTCTTGTGAGTGAGAACATATTCATCAGCTAAAACTGCAGCATCAGAAAAATTATCTATTCTTCTCTCATCAAGATATAGGCTTACATCTTTATTAATACACCTTTAGAAGTCCTCCAGCAAAATCATCTGCTTAAATTTACCAAAATCAGAATCCACATTCTTAGAATTTAACCACTGCTCTAACAGATCTTCTTTGATTTTTGCATACTCAACATGGGATTGCTTATCTTGCTTATAAGTTGTCCTAAATTTTACTCTATAGGTTTCAGGAACAAGCTCATAGGCCTTAAGAATCAAGCTCTTAACTACATCATAATTATCAGATTGATCCTGAGGCAAAGATGCATAAGTTACTTGAGCTTTACCGGTGAGAACAGTTTGAAGGAGTACTGGCCAATACTTTTTAGGCCAATTAAAACCTGTAGCTACCCTCTCAAACAACTGAAAATACTTTGTTAAATCAGAGTCATTAAAAGGAGGGACAAGTTTAACATTTTTAGCCACATCAAAATCATCAGATCTAGATGATCCAGTTCCACCTTGTTTCATGCGATACTCATTGTCTGCCTGAATGCAAGTTCAATTTGTGCCTGAGCCTGTATCTGTGCCTCCCGAATACGAGCCTGAGACTCAGCCTCCTTAGCCTGAAACTCAGCCTCCTTAGCACGTGCCTGAAACTCAGCCTCCTTAACAGGAGCCTCCTGCAGAGCTAGCTGTAACTTAGCTATTTCAATCTGCGTTTTCTCATTTGGAGGAGTTACATTAAACAAGCTTTTATTAATCATGCCAACAATTTGATCTTTAGAATGATGAGAGTGAACTGCAATTCCCAATTGTTGAGCAACAATCTTAAGTTCGTTCTTTGTTCTGTTTTCTACATCACACACTTTTTGCACATTTGACAAAAACTCTTTGGCTTCATCAAGCGTAGTAATAGTAGACATCATGAATAAATCACAGTCACAAAATATCAAGCAATATCCTTATGATAATATCCTGAATATCCTGATAAGAGGTCGCCAAATTTATGTTACGGAACAGAGAAAAATGTCCCGCAAAGTTCCAGGTTCAAAACAAAAGAGTTAGGTAAAATTACAAGTTAAAGTTTAATGCTCAAACTAACAACTAAACATTCAGGACTCATAAGGATAATGTAATGGCAAAAACAGGTTAAATATATGATTAACTGCAATAGCCTCTATTAACACGAAATTAGCAAGTGTAAATTTATCTAAGTTAGCCCTGATAAAATGAGAAAACCGGATAATGCTCAGTGAATGCAAGATATATTATTACAGATACAAAATATTATTAATAATAGCTGACACCCAAAACACATGAATCAGAAAAACTTTACTAGGCCTACGAATTAACACCTTACGCTACACGGCACAAGAAGAAATGTAATAACACTTATACTCAAATTACACAGCTGCTAGATGGTTGGAGACTTCCTGAGCACTCACAAAAATAATAATAACTGTACAGGGGAGGACAGAGATGTGAGCAAAATGAGGAGTAGATCTAAGTGGTAATTAATGTAGAGACTGAGCTCATTATATAGGGGCCGGCAGAGCTTGATACAACTTGTAAGAAGGATGCGCAAATGAAGCCATAGGGGACAAAGAGTTGACAATCCTGCTCTGAACAACAGAAAGAACGACTTACTCTACTATAAGGGTAGAAGGGGGGAGTGAGGTAGAACACGCTCGTGATCAAATATGCAGCATACTGTATGTTAGAATTACACAAAGGATGATGAAATCATCGGCTATGTAACAATATGTATGTATATATGTTTGATTTAGTGTATATGAGTGGTTTTAAGTGAAGAATGTGTGCTTGAGTGTGGTAATAACTGCAACTATAACGTTATTACGAGTGAGCGAGCGAAGTGAGGGAACGATAATGACTCTGCTTAGTTTGAAATTGAGCGGCCCGGCCCGACCCGACCGTCACGCTAAGCAGAAGCAAATAACTTTACTCCTATATGAAGAGGAGTCGAAATTCTTACAGCATGTGATACAATCATTCAATAAATTTGTTTATCAACAAAAACTCACCCATAAACGCGTAGGAATCACTTAGAATCTCGAGCTTTCCAAGGGAGTGTTTGGCTCTAATCGATGAACGCCTCAGTAACGAAATAAAATTCTAATAAATTCCGCCGTAACACTGTATTATTTGGCATCAACCATAGCAATTAAATATCCGAGATTCCACCTATTATTTTGTATCAGAGGGAAATTGTAATAACATGGTGCTTGCTCGCTCGTCATGCGCTCGCAAAGCGCACTTTACTGGTGTACTATACGTCTTGAAGAGACTGTGTGTGTGTGTGTGTGTGTGTGTGTGTGTGTGTGTGTGTGAGAGAGAGAGAGAGAGAGAGAGAGAGAGAGAGAGAGAGAGAAAGAGACAGAGACAGAGAGAGAAAATACACACTCTCCTACAAAACACACAAAGCAGTTTGGAAAGTACATATTCGCTGGTTACAAGACTCCTCATGAATGCTAATAAAAAATAAGTAAATAAATAAATAAATAAGTAAATAACAGTATAAACATTAATTTTCTAAGCACTATCTTTTATGTTCATTATTATATTTCCTAAAGTGTTCTTTCTGGTACTTTAAATCCATCATTACATACCTCTCTGTTTCTTATCATCATAATTATCCTTATTAACCCAGTCTGTACCATGACGTTATTGTATTACATTATAGCTACTTCCCGATTATTTAATTCACTTTAGGAGGTTCCTAGCAGCGGAGGGGATATGAAGGCAACATCCAACCACTCCAGTTCGAAAAATTTCTCCTTAGCTTCATAAAATCACTTCGATGGTAACAAGAACAAAATTCAACTAGAACTCTGTAACTGTCCTGTGCACAGTCATTAGTCTCCACTTACAGAATCTTACAATGGCCTTGACCCCATTGGGGAGATCTGAAATTTTTTCTACCAGCAATGGCCCATACCAGGACACATAATCTGGGCCATTCATATTCCTTGTGCAGATCATATTGAAATCACCAGTAGTCACGACCAACTTATCTCGTTCACAACATAATACTGATATGACACTTTCTGACATGCCCTTCCACTGCACATACAGGATTTGGATTTTTTTCTTCATCAGCAAAGCCCATGCCAGGACACATAACCTTGGTCCTTCAGATTCCTCGCTCAATCTCCGGTTCTCCTGGAATCGTTGCGAGACTCTGAGAAGGCAATAATAATAATTATATCAGCGAAAACAATAGTCTCCAGCTATGTAGCAGGTGGAGACTAGTTAGTTATCATAAAACCCCATGAGTCTCGATAATTTTTTCCTGTGCTGCATTAAATCGTCTAGCGGCAGCGACAATAAAATAGTGTAGTCGCTGTCAAACTAGATAAGTAACATTTTTACAGACTACCATTATCTACGAGCACATCTCGCTGGTTTAATTTATAAAAAAAAATTGCAATTCTTATCATCTGCTTGATTAATAATATTTAAATGGTATTACTAAATTATGTAAGTTGCCTTGAAAGGGGCTCAAACAATGCAGGGAAATAGAATAATTATTTCTCTTTTATCACGCTGTATAAATATATTTTTAAAAATTACCAGTGAAAAAAATCTAGTTCTGAACCCCTCATGTATAGGGTCGGATTTTTTGTGTATGTGTGAACTGAATCATTTGTCTAGTTTTTTTTTTTTTTTTTTTTTTTTAATAATCCGACTATACATTATATTTATTCATATATAAAAAGTATGCAGATAATATTCATGGATAGGGAGATCAAAGGTTCATTGGCTGGTTTGAGGTTCTAGTCTAATAGTTTTGCCTCCACAGAAGCGTTTCCTACCTGTACATTGACGCTAGGTTAGTTTGCTGAGTAATTGCTTAGGTTTCTTCCCTATGCTCGGAAATGTTTGTAGATTTTCACCTTGAAATTCCGGGTGCAATATTGAAGGTGATCCCTTTGAAAACGATCAATAACCTAATAAGATTATGGATAGATAATTCATCTTTTATATTAGACGGGAAATATGTCACACAAAAGTTTGATGTTGTCATGGGTAATTACCTATCAAATGTGCTTACAAATATTTACATGTAGTGCTTTGAAAGGAACTGCTTGGCCTATGTGAAGGATAAAATCAGTTTGGCCTTAATTTGGTTATGAGATCCTATACTCTTTTTTTTTTTTTTTTTTTTTTAATATAATCTAGTCGAAGATGCACTTGCCAGGTTGGTGATGACTGGATGAATGCAACATGTCCGAATAACTTATCTGCTAACACAAATTTCTCCCTTAGATATATGTTGTCACTTATTAATACTAAAAAGTATAGAGATTATAAGTAATGTTGCATATAGCCAATCATCACCAACCTGTTAAGTCCATCTTCGCCTGGACAAAAAAAAAAAAAGGAGTATAGGCTTTTGGCTTAACAGCCATACCACAGATGAATTTTGACTTCAACTAAACTTCTTTGTCCCGCCCAGAAATTGAGTTACGAAGAGGAAATGGATAATGAAATGCACTTTCATTAATACATTCTTCGTATTATTCACATATTGTAAAAACTTAAATGAACATACAGCTTTCAAGTATGAGAGCACCATCAAGAAAACCCTCATCAAAAATAGCCCATCAAAATTAATAATACAGGTGTTGTACATTAATGTCATGCAAAAACTGTTATAAATATTATATAGGACAATCTGTTAAAGGCTCTGACGCCAGGATCTCAAGTCATACTTATTGTATACAGTCGATCCAACAGCATATTGACTTATTATATAAAACATCAAATGATCATCAAACTGGGCAGGTGAATCATACTTTATTTCTCGCACATAAAAGAATGATGTAAAGATCAGATATCGTCATTTTACATGTGATAAACTGTTAACAGAATTCACTGTAGAACAGTATCCACAGACTAGAATTCCTTGTATGGATTTGCTATGGTTAGGATATACGTGACGTGAGGTGACGTGAGGTGGTCATGGTACGCCAAGTCGAGTTAGGTACCCCTTTGTCCTCTGACCCCGTCCCTTCTGCAGGTGTGTTACTACCCATCTCTCTCTCAGAGAGAGAGAGAGAGAGAGAGAGAGAGAGAGAGAGAGAGAGATACCCCTTTGTTCTCTGACCCCGTCCCATCTTCAGTCGTGTTAATACCTAACTCTCTCAGAGAGAGAGAGAGAGAGAGAGAGAGGCGTACATGGTTGGATATACTGTAGGTATAATCACTTGTGTGGGACCTCGAGAGAGAGAGAGAGAGAGAGAGAGAGAGAGAGAGAGAGAGAGAGAGAGAGAGAGAGAGAGATGGTTGGCTATAGGTATAATCACTTGTGTGGGACCTAAGTAATTTTGGTTAAGAAAAATCGACGCTAACTGTCCAGTTTCTTACCTCTTGCTCCAGTTAGACGAATCATATCCATAGCTGAATAGCAGACTCAGACTGGGGAAAAAGTGGCTAACGTAATAGCAACATCTGTTCCACTGTTTTTGTTTGCATAAAGATTTATAACTCAATAAAATTTGTCTGACAAACATCTGTGCAATATTATGTTTTGGACTATACAAGCATTTGGCTGTTTCACAAACTTGTGTAAACGTTCGATACGTGTAAGTTTTTGTTTGTACGCGTGTGTATACAGTGCAGTTTTATACTAAGTTAACTGCACTGAGGGCTCCAGGTGAGTGGTTCTTTCTTTTGTGGCCATTCATTTTAGTTATGCGCAATTCATAATTCAACCTCTACTTCCTGAGGAAAGCAGTCTTTAATTATTCAGCGATCACATAAAAAAAAAAAAAATCATCATTTTCTCATATGCTTGAGAACTACTGTAAAAATAATACTAAATGCAATGAAACTGAACGTCTAACGGGTACTTTGAGCCATATCTCAACTCGTCACCCTTCAAAACAAGCGGGGTTAGATACATGAACTTATATCAAATCTAACGTCTAGCTGTATTCTGTTCTCCTTCACCTCACATAAGATTCATCCACATCAAATACGGAGTTGTATTAAATGACCAACACTAATATATGATAATGATAACTGTCACAAAGCAAAGCTATGGAAGGGATCTACTCGTACAGTACATTCCAAGCAATGTCTTTTCTACCATTTTATGCTACGAGAAACAGGCTGTAAATGGATAAAGACTTAGCCAAGCTGAGATGGAAATAGTATAACACGTCTTCCTTACCATTATGTGTATGCATTTGGTCCCATCTTTCCAAAGCACAGACGGACATGTTAGTAGCCCTTGAAAAATCTCATTCCATTAGATGAAAAGTCTAAATTCAAGATCTAGTGATTTCTACATGTCTGAAAACATTGCAGTCATAATGTTATGGGTCAAACTTGAAGGAAAATACGTATTGTGGAGGACAGTTGCCGAATGAATATAATAAAAATAGGAATGACTAAAATAATTTCAGTTAATTCTTGCATTACATTGACTGACTGAATAGGTGAGGGTGACATACTAATTGAGTGGTTTGTACTCAATGAAAAAGACCGGAGATGCAAACCAACACTTTGAAGATGCAATGACCACTGATGTAGTGATTGTAAAGACATAAAGATGCAAGACTTCGTCTTGAGAGAGAGAGAGAGAGAGAGAGAGAGAGAGAGAGGTAAGTTGATGAGACAAAATGTTTCCGAGTCCACCATGCTTGTAAGAGCTTTGTATAGGATACTTTCCCTCTACACACACACACACACATGCGAGTTGTACTCCATACAATATCGAATAAGACGCCTCTCTATATAGTCAACAGCTGTGCAGAAGTAAAGAATGCATGAGGTCTGCTTAGCACAGCTAATCTATTAGAAGCAGATTTTGCAATCGAAGTAATATGATATTTTAATGTCTGGTAAGAATAAAAATCAAGAGAAATTGGATGTTATGAACGACCTGAGCTGTAAGATGTACAATACCATATTAATGCCTCCATCTTGTGACCTGGGGACTAGGGGTTAGTGATTATTCTGACACTGAACGTAGTAAGTGGTAAATTTACTGTTGGTATGTGATGGTTTAACCTCTACCGGCGACAGCACGCACATGAGTGACTGGATATCTGTGGAGGTAGGGGAGTTATTTGTGTGGGTAGCCCTTACCATGTTGATGGCATACATATATAAACATGTGCTCCTTGAGTATTGGCCGGTAGATGAACTCGTTGGCACACCTGTCTTTGTCAAGTATGTGGCCCGTGACAGGTACCTGGCCATCCTAAGGTTCCTCTCCCACAAATCTATGAGTAATGGACCGATTCTGGAAAATATTGGATTCATTATGTTTATAACGGATTATGGAATGCAGGAAATGGATTTGTATCGGCCCAGTGCACGATTTACATTATCAGAGAGAATTGGTATGCATGATCTGGTTCCATATTGGCCCAATACATGCTTCGAGATATTGGATTTTTAGGAACTGGATCGTTATTGACACTATATATAACTATCAATATCAGGCAGCAGTGAAAACCAAACACTGAAATCAATGGATATGGCTAACCTGTATACACTCTTGTGTAATATAAGCATAAAGAAGGCCTCTTTAAGAATATATATATATATATATATATATATATATATATATATATATATATATATATATACATATATATATATATATATATATATATATATATATATATATATACATATCTATATATATATATATATATATATATATATATATATATATATATATATATATATATATTGTTACATAGCCTATGATTTCATCATCCTTTGTGTAATTTTAACGCACAGTATGCTGCATGTTTGATCACGAGCGTGTTCTGCCTCAGTCCCCCCCTTCTACCGTTATAGTAGAGTAAGTCGTTCTTTCTGTTGTTCAGAGCGGAATTGTCAACTCTTTGTCCCCATGGCTTCATTTGCGCGTCCTTCTTACAAGTTGTATCAAGCTCTGCCGGCCCCTATATAATGAGCTCAGTCTCTGCGTCATTGCCACTTAGATCTACTCCTCATTTTGTTCACATCTCTGTCCTCCCCTGTACAGTTATTGTTGTGAGTGCTCCGGAAGTCTCCAACCATCTAGCAGCTGTGTAATTTGAGTATAACTGTTATTGCATTTTTTCCTTGTACTGTATAGCATAAGGTGTTGATTTGTAGGCCTAGTGAGTTTTTTTGTAATTTATGTAGGATTCATTTTGTCAGCCAGTTTTAATACTATTTTGTATCTGTAATAATTTATCTTGCATTAACTGAGCATTACCCAGTGTATTTTTCATTTTATCAGGGCTGACTTAGGTAAATTTACTCTTGCTAATTTCATGTTAATAGAGGCTATTGCAGTTAACCATATATTTAACCTGTTTTTTGCCATTACATTATCCTTATGAGTCCTGAATGTTTTGTTGTTAGTTTGAGCATTAAACTTTAACTTGTAATTTTACCTAACTCTTTTGTTTTGAACCTGGAACTTTACGGGACAGTAGTGACTCTTAGTATTCTCACTTAAAGTGTACATTATCTTTCTCTGTTCCGTAACATAAATTTGGCGACCTCATATCAGGATATTCAGGATATTATCATAAGGATATTGCCTGATATTTTGTGACTGTGATTTATTCATGATGTCTACTATTACTACGCTTGATGAAGCCAAAGATTTTTTGTCAAATGTGCAAACAGTGTGTGATGTAGAAAACAGAACAAAGAATGAACTTAAGCTTGTTGCTCAACAATTGGGAATTGCTGTTCGCTCTCACCATTCTAAAGATCAAATTGTTGACATGATTAATGAAAGCTTGTTTAATGTAACTCCTCCAAATGAGCAAACGCAGATTGAATTAGCTAAGTTACAGCTAGCCCTGCGGGAGTCTCGTGCTAAGGAGGCGGAGGCTCTATTCAGGAGGCACAGATACACGCACAAGTTGAACTTGCCAGGATTCAGGCAGACCATGAGTATCGCATGAAATAAGGTGGAACTGGATCATCTAGCTCTGATGATTTTGATGTGGCTAAAAATGTTAAACTTGTCCCTCCTTTTAATGAATCTGATTTAACAAAGTATTTTCAGTTGTTTGAGAGGGTAGCTACAGGTTTTAATTGGCCCAAAAGTTATTGGCCAGTACTCCTTCAAACGGTTCTCACCGGTAAAGCTCAAGTAACATATGCATCTTTGCCTCAGGATGAATGTGATAATTATGATGTAGTTAAGAGCTTGATTCTTAAGGCCTATGAGCTTGTTCCTGAAGCTTATAGAGTAAAATTTAGGACAACTTACAAGCAAGATAAGCAATCCCATGTTGAGTATGCAGAAATCAAAGAAGATCTGTTAGAGCAGTGGTTAAATTCTAAGAATGTGGATTCTGATTTTGACAAATTTAAGCAGATGATTTTGCTGGAGGACTTCAAGAGGTGTATTTATAAAGATGTAAGCCTATATCTTGATGAGAGAAGAATAGATAATTTGTCTGATGCTGCAGTTTTAGCTGATGAATATGTTCTCACTCACAAGAGATAGTCTAAAGAAAAGAGGAAAGCTGAGAGTAAGTACGTTGCCTCTACTCAGAGTACAGGTAACAGGAAAGAGAATAAAGATGATGTTTCTCAGGAAGTAAATATAAGCTCCACCTCTAGATTTCAGAAAAGTAAATGTACTTATTGTAGTAAGCTTGGTCATACTATGGAGAGATGTTTCAGGAGACAGCGTGATGTGAACAAAAAGGAGTCTTTAAATATTCAGTCAATTGGTCTAGTGTCCACTCTTGAGAGTTCCCAGAATTCTTTAACTGAGTTAACTGAACCTGCTTTGAGGGGTAACTTAAATTCTTATGATGGAGCTCCTCTTTTGAGCGGTAACGTGGGTGACACTCTCAAGAGTTCATGTGCTAATTTACTGTCTGATGGTTTTGTCAGTCCTCTGGACAGTAATGACAGGAAATCAGTTCAAATATATCGTGATACAGGTGCTTGCCAATCCCTTATGCTGACCAGTGTTCTAGGCTCTAATGTTAATTCCTCTGATGAAACTGTAATCTTACAAGGTGTAGGGAATAATTACTTCTCTGTCCCTCTGTGCAGAGTGAATTTAGAGTCTGGTTTTGTTAATGGTTCCGTTATGATTGGGTTGGTTGAGACACTCCCAATGTCAGGTGTAACTTTCTTACTTGGAAATGATATTGGTGGAAGTCAAGTGTGTCCAGCTCCTCAGTTGTCTAGTGAGCCAGTGGCTGCGGCCCAGGATTGTGATGTCCCTGATGTGTTCCTGCATGTGCTGTCACTAGGGCTAAGTCTAAAGTTAATGGTGACTTAGAGGATAATGATGATGATGATGTTATCCTAGCTGACACTTTTCTTGCTAATTTGGACCACTCACCAGATGAGGCAGTACCCCGTAGTGTTGATAATTTGTCTCGTCAAGAGTTGGTTGAGTTGCAGGTTGCTGACCCTGAGTTGAAAGGTCTAGCTAACTCTGCTTACAGTGAAGAAGAGTCAGCTGGTGCTTCTACTTGTTATTATGTAAAGTCAGGAGTACTTATGAGGAAGTGGAGACCCCCAACAGCATCAGCCGACTGTGAATGGGAGGTTGTACATCAAGTTGTCATCCCTCGTGTTTGTAGGCAGGATATCATTAGAGTGGCTCATGATTCCAGTTTGGCAGGACACCTTGGAGTGAGGAAGACTGTGGCACGCATTTTGAAACACTTCTACTGGCCAGGTATCTTCAGGGATGTTTCCTGGTATTGTAGGTCTTGTCACACCTGTCAAGTTGTGGGGAAGTGTAATCAGACCGAAAAGGTTGCACCTCTAGTTCCCATTCCTCCTTTTGAGGCACCATTCACCCGTGTGTTGGTGGATATTGTGGGCCCTCTTCCTAAGACTACTTCAGGATTTTCTTATGTGTTGACCCTGATTGATATGGCTACTCGTTATCCTGAAGCCATTCCACTTAGAAATATCTCAGCAAAGAACGTGGTTAAGGAAATGCTAGGGTTCTTCGCAAAGTTTGGTCTGCCCAAGGAGGTACAGTCAGACCGGGGAAGTAATTTCATGTCGAATGTTTTCAAGCAGTCTCTGAAAGAGTTGGGCATCACCCAGATCACGTCTTCAGCTTACCATCCCCAGACCCAAGGAGCGTTGGAGAGATATCATCAAACACTCAAATCGATGCTCAAGAAATACTGTTTGGAACATCAGAAAGACTGGGATAAAGGTCTTCCATTCGTTGTGTTTGCCGCAAGAGAATCTCCATATGAATCACTGGGCTTCTCACCTTTTGAACTACTGTTTGGCCATGAAGTAAGAGGACCCCTTAAGCTACTCAAGGAATGCTGGCTGTCGGAGGAAGATGACGTCAACCTGCTGGAGTATGTGAAGAAGTTCAAAGAACGGCTGTCCACTGCTTTACAGCTGGCGAGAGAGAATTTAGGAGCTGTTCAGGAGAAGATGAAGACTTGGTATGATAAGAAGTCCAGGTTACGCCACTTTCAGCCAGGAGATCAGGTTTTGATTCTGCTACCGGTGCATGGGCAACCTTTTCAAGCCAAGTTTAGTGGTCCTTATTTCGTGGAGAAGAAACTCACTGATGTCAACTATGTCATCGCCACACCAGATCGTAGAAAGAACAAGCAACTATGTCACATCAACATGATAAAGTTATATCACAGGCGGGACGAAAATAATCCAGTCTGCACTGTAGCTGTTCCACCCGAGTCTGCAAGTGAAGCTCTCCCATGCAGTATGAGCCTGAGTGATAGTTTGGGGAAGAATCGTGATATCATGAATGATCTCCAGACTAAGCTGTCTCATCTACCTCCCGAGGAAAGGCAGGAGTTTTCGGCATTACTGCAGGAGTACCCGCAAGTGTTCCGTGCCACTCCAGGAAGAACCACTGTGTTGATGCATGATGTTGATGTTGGAGACGCAAAGCCAATTAAACTGCCTCCTTACCGTGTGAACCCAGTGAAAGTTCCTCTCATCCAGAAGGAGCTTGGCTGCCTGTTGGACCACAGGATGATTGAGCCCTGTCAGAGCGAGTGGAGTTCTCCTGTCACTCTAGTCCCTAAGCCAGGTGGGTCACAGCGGCTTTGCATCGACTACAGACGTGTTAATCAGATCACCAAAACAGACACTTACCCTCTCCCTCGTGTGGAAGATTGCATAGACAAGATCGGAAAGGCTAGGTACATAAGTATGTTTGATTTGTTATAGGGATACTGGCATGTACCTATGACTGAACGTGCTAGGGAGATCTCATGTTTTGTAACACTAGGAAAGACTTCTGCATGTTCGTAATGCCATATGGTATGAAGAATGCACCAGCCACATCTCAGAAGCTCATGAATGTTGTAACAGAGGGTTTGGCAGGGTGCGTTGTTTATATTGATGATGTATTAATCTTCAGTGACAACTGGAAAGATCACCTATGTCATGTCAGTAAATTTCTTGAGCGCTTGGTTCAGGCTAATCTTGTAGCTAATTTATCAAAGTGTGAGTTTGGTCAAGCTAAAGTTCAGTACCTTGGGTACGTAATTGGTGATGGACATGTTGCACCACCAGGAGCTAAGGTTCAGGTTATAAGTGATCTTCCCAGACCTAAAAGTAGGAAAGAGCTACAAAGATTTTTGGGAATGGTAGGTTATTACAGGAGATTTGTTCTTAACTTTTCTATTCTTGTATCACCACTTACAGACCTACTGAAAAAAGGAGTTAAATTTGTCTGTACCGATAACTGTGAATCCACTTTCAACAAACTTAAAGCTATTCTATTAAGTCAGCCAGTGCTCGCTACTCCAAATTTTGCTAAGCCTTTTAAGATGGCTGTTGATGCAAGTGATACAGGAGCTGGGGCTGTTTTGCTGCAAGAGGATGATCAGGGTATTGAACACCCTGTATCTTATAACCGTAAGAAGTTCACTCCACCTCAAAAGAACTACTCAACTATTGAGAAAGAGCTTTTGGCCTTGATTTTGGGTTTACAGCATTTTTCATTTTATTTGTGTTCTGGTTTTGACCCCAGTCATTTATACCGATCATAACCCACTGAAATTCCTTAGCAAATTTAAAGATAAAAATCAGAGATTGACAAGATGGAGTTTACTTCTTCAGGAGTATTCATTAGACATACAACATGTCAAGGGGAAAGAAAATGTTATTGCAGATTGCTTATCTAGACTTTAGACAGATTGTTTTAGAGTAATAAGAAATTTCCTTTGTAAATTTCTTTTTCTTTGTGGGGAGGTGTTACATAGCCTATGATTTCATCATCCTTTGTGTAATTTTAACGCACAGTATGCTGCATGTTTGATCACGAGCGTGTTCTGCCTCAGTCCCCCCCTTCTACCATTATCGTAGAGTAAGTCGTTCTTTCTGTTGTTCAGAGCGGGATTGTCAACTCTGTCCCCATGGCTTCATTTGCACGTCCTTCTTACAAGTTGTATCAAGCTCTGCCGGCCCCTATATAATGAGCTCAGTCTCTGCATCATTGCCACTTAGATCTACTCCTCATTTTGTTCACATCTCTGTCCTCCCCTGTACAGTTATTGTTGTGAGTGCTCCAGAAGTCTCCAACCATCTAGCAGCTGTGTAATTTGAGTATAACTGTTATTGCATTTTTTTCCTTGTACTGTATAGCATAAGGTGTTGATTTGTAGGCCTAGTGAGGTTTTTTTGTAATTTATGTAGGATTCATTTTGTCAGCCAGCTTTAATACTATTTTGTATCTGTAATAATTTATCTTGCATTAACTGAGCATTACCCAGTGTATTTTCATTTTATCATGGCTGACCTAGGTAAATTTACTCTTGCTAATTTCATGTTAATAGAGGCTATTGCAGTTAACCATATATTTAACCTGTTTTTTGCCATTACATTATCCTTATGAGTCCTGATTGTTTTGTTGTTAGTTTGAGCATTAAACTTTAACTTGTAATTTTACCTAACTCTTTTGTTTTGAACCTGGAACTTTACGGGACAGTAGTGACTCTTAGTATTCTCACTTAAAGTGTACATTATCTTTCTCTGTTCGGTAACAATATATATATATATATATATATATATATATATATATATATATATATATATATATATATATATATATTGTTACGGACCAGAGAAAACTGTCCCGCAAAGTTCCAGGTTCAAAACAAAAGAGTTAGGTAAAATTACAAGTTAAAGTTTAATGCTCAAACTAACAACTAAACATTCAGGACTCATAAGGATAATGTAATGGCAAAAAACAGGTTAAATATATGGTTAACTGCAATAGCCTCTATTAACACGAAATTAGCAAGAGTAAATTTACCTAAGTCAGCCCTGATAAAATGAGAAAACCAGATAATACTCAGTGAATGCAAGATATATTATTACAGATACAAAATATTATTACCACTGGCTGACATTATGAATTACAAAAACTTTACTAGGCCTACGAATCAACACCTTATGCTATACAGTACAAGAACAAAATGTAATAACACTTATACTCAAATTACACAGCTGCTAGATGGTTGGAGACTTCCTGAGCACTCACAATAATAACAACTGTACAGGGGAGGACAGAGATGTGAACAAAATGAGGAGTAGATCTAAGTGGCAATTAATGTAGAGACTGAGCTCATTATATAGGGGCCGGCAGAGCTTGATACAACTTGTAAGAAGGACGCGCAAATGAAGCCATAGGGGACAAAGAGTTGACAATCCCGCTCTGAACAACAGAAAGAACGACTTACTCTACGATAAGGGAAGAAGGGGGGAGTGAGGTAGAACACGTTCGTGATCAAACATGCAGCATACTGTACGTTAGAATTACACAAAGGATGATGAAATCATAGGCTATGTAACTCCTCCCCACAAAGAAAAAGAAATTTACAAAGGAAATTTCCTATTACTCTAAAACAATCTGTCTAAAGTCTAGATAAGCAATCTGCAATAACATTTTCTTTCCCCTTGATATGTTGTATGTCTAATGAATACTCCTGAAGAAGTAGACTCCATCTTGTCAATCTCTGATTTTTATCTTTAAACTTACTAAGGAATTTCAGTGGGTTATGATCGGTATAAATGACTATGGGGTCAAAACCAGAACACAAATAAAATGAAAAATGCTGTAAACCCAAAATCAAGGCCAAAAGCTCTTTCTCAATAGTTGAGTAGTTCTTTTGAGGTGGAGTGAACTTCTTACGGTTATAAGATACAGGGTGTTCAATACCCTGATCATCCTCTTGCAGCAAAACAGCCCCAGCTCCTGTATCACTTGCGTCAACAGCCATCTTAAAAGGCTTAGCAAAATTTGGAGTAGCGAGCACTGGATGACTTAATAGGATAACTTTAAGTTTGCTGAAAGAGGATTCACAGTCATTGGTCCAGACAAATTTAACTCCCTTTTTCAGTAGGTCTGTAAGTGGTGATACAAGAATTGAAAAGTTAAGAACAAATCTCCTGTAATAACCTACCATTCCCAAAAATCTTTGTAGCTCTTTCCTACTTTTAGGTCTGGGAAGATCACTTATAACCTGAACCTTAGCTCCTGGTGGTGTAACATGTCCATCACCAATTACGTACCCAAGGTACTGAACTTTAGCTTGACCAAACTCACACTTTGGTAAATTAGCTACAAGATTAGCCTGAACCAAGCGCTCAAGAAATTTACTGACATGACATAGGTGATCTTTCCAGTTGTCACTGAAGATTAATACATCATCAATATAAACAACACACCCTGCCAAACCCTCTGTTACAACATTCATGAGCTTCTGAGATGTGGCTGGTGCATTCTTCATACCATATGGCATTACAGAACATGCAGAAGTCTTTCCTAGTGTTACAAAACATGAGATCTCCCTAGCACGTTCAGTCATAGGTACTTGCCAGTATCCCTTTAACAAATCAAACTTACTTATGTACCTAGCCTTTCCGATCTTGTCTATGCAATCTTTCACGCGAGGGAGAGGGTAAGTGTCTGTTTTGGTGATCTGATTAACACGTCTGTAGTCGATGCAAAGCCGCTGTGACCCACCTGGCTTAGGGACTAGAGTGACAGGAGAACTCCACTCACTCTGACAGGGCTCAATCATCTTGTGGTCCAACAGGCAGCCAAGCTCCTTCTGGATGAGAGGAACTTTCACTGGGTTCACACGGTAAGGAGGCAGTTTAATTGGCTTTGCGTCTCCAACATCGACATCATGCATCAACACAGTGGTTTTTCCTGGAGTAGCATGGAACACTTGCGGGTACTCCTGCAGTAATGCTGAAAACTCCTGCCTTTCCTCGGGAGCTAGATGAGAAAGCTTAGTCTGGAGATCATTCATGATATCAGGATTCTTCCCCAAACTATCACTCAGGCTCATGCTGCATGGGAGAACTTCACTTGCAGACTCGGGTGGAACAGCTACAGTGCAGACTGGGTTATTTTCGTCCCGCCTGTGATATAACTTTAGCATGTTGGTGTGACAAAGTTGCTTGCTCTTTCTACGATCTGGTGTGGCGATGACATAGTTGACATCACTGAGTTTCTTCTCCACGAAATAAGGACCACTAAACTTGGCTTGAAGAGGTTGCCCATGCACCGGTAGCAGAATCAAAACCTGATCTCCTGGCTGAAAGTGGCGTAACCTGGACTTCTTATCATACCAAGTCTTCATCTTCTCCTGAGCAGCTCCTAAATTCTCTCTCGCCAGCTGTAAAGCAGTGGACAGCCGTTCTTTGAACTTCATCACATACTCCAGCAGGTTGACGTCATCTTCCTCCGACAGCCAGCATTCCTTGAGTAGCTTAAGGGGTCCTCTTACTTCATGGCCAAACAGTAGTTCAAAAGGTAAGAAGCCCAGTGATTCATTTGGAGAGTCTCTTGCGGCAAATACAACGAATGGAAGACCTTTATCCCAGTCTTTCTGATGTTCCAAACAGTATTTCTTGAGCATCGATTTGAGTGTTTGATGATATTTCTCCAATGCTCCTTGGGTCTGGGGATGGTAAGCTGAAGACGTGATCTGGGTGATGCCCAACTCTTTCAGAGACTGCTTGAAAACATTTGACATGAAATTACTTCCCCGGTCTGACTGTACCTCCTTGGGCAGACCAAACTTTGTGAAGAACCCTAGCATTTCCTTAACCACGTTCTTTGCTGAGATATTTCTAAGTGGAATGGCTTCAGGATAACGAGTAGCCATATCAATCAGGGTCAACACATAAGAAAATCCTGAAGAAGTCTTAGGAGGAGAGCCCACAATATCCACCAACACACGGGTGAATGGCGCCTCAAAAGGAGGAATGGGAACTAGAGGTGCAACCTTTTCGGTCTGATTACACTTCCCCACAACTTGACAGGTGTGACAAGACTTACAATACCAGGAAACATCCCTGAAGATACCTGGCCAGTAGAAGTGTTTCAAAATGCGTGCCACAGTCTTCCTCACTCCAAGGTGTCCTGCCAAACTGGAATCATGAGCCACTCTAATGATATCCTGCCTACAAACACGAGGGATGACAACTTAATGTACAACCTCCCATTCACAGTCGGCTGATGCTGTTGAGGGTCTCCACTTCCTCATAAGTACTCCTGACTTTACATAATAACAAGTAGAAGCACCAGCTGACTCTTCCTCACTGCAAGCAGAGTTAGCTAGACCTTTCAACTCAGGGTCAGCAACCTGCAACTCAACCAACTCTTGACGAGACAAATCATCAACACTACGGGGTACTGCCTCATCTGGTGAGTGGTCCAAATTAGCAAGAAAAGTGTCAGCTAGGATAACATCATCATCATCATTATCCTCTAAGTCACCAGTAACTTTAGACTTAGCCCTAGTGACAGCACATGCAGGAACACATCAGGGACATCACAATCCTGGGCCGCAGCCACTGGCTCACTAGACAACTGAGGAGCTGGACACACTTGACTTCCACCAATATCATTTCCAAGTAAGAAAGTTACACCTGACATTGGGAGTGTTTCAACCAACCCAACCATAACAGAACCATTAACAAAACCAGACTCTAAATTCACTCTGCACAGAGGGACAGAGAAGTAATTATTCCCTACACCTTGTAAGATTACAGTTTCATCAGAGGAATTAACATTAGAGCCTAGAACACTGGTCAGCATAAGGGATTGGCAAGCACCTGTATCACGATATATTTGAACTGATTTCCTGTCATTACTGTCCAGAGGACTGACAAAACCATCAGACAGTAAATTAGCACATGAACTCTTGAGAGTGTCACCCACGTTACTGCTCAAAAGAGGAGCTTCATCATGAGGATTTAATTTACCTCTCAAAGCAGGTTCAGTTAACTCAGTTAAAGAATTCTGGGAACTCTCAAGGGTGGACACTAGACCAATTGACTGAATATTTAAAGACTCCTTTTTGTTCACATCACGCTGTCTCCTGAAACATTTCTCCGTAGTATGACCAAGCTTACTACAATAAGTACATTTACTTTTCTGAAATCTAGAGGTGGAGCTTATATTTACTTCCTGAGAAACATCATCTTTATTCTCTTTCCTGTTACCTGTACTCTGAATAGAGGCAACGTACTTACTCTCAGCTTTCCTTTTTTCTCTAGAATATCTCTTGTGAGTGAGAACATATTCATCAGCTAAGACTGCAGCATCAGACAAATTATCTATTCTTTTTTCATCAAGATATAGGCTTACATCATTATTAATACACCATTTGAAGTCCTCCAGCAAAATCATCTGCTTAAATTTGTCAAAATCAGAATCCACATTCTTTGAATTTAACCACTGCTCTAACAGATCTTTGATTTTTGCATACTCAACATGGGATTGCTTATCTTGTTTATAAGTTGTCCTAAATTTTACTCTATAGGCTTCAGGAACAAGCTCATAGGCCTTAAGAATCAAGCTCTTAACTACATCATAATTATCAGATTGATCCTGAGGCAAAGATGCATAAGTTACTTGAGCTTTACCAGTGAGAACAGTTTGAAGGAGTACTGGCCAATACTTTTTGAGCCAATTAAAACCTGTAGCTACCCTCTCAAACAACTGAAAATACTTTGTTAAATCAGATTCATTAAAAGGAGGGACAAGTTTAACATTTTTAGCCACATCAAAATCATCAGAGCTAGATGATCCAGTTCCACCTTGTTTCATGCGATACTGATGGTCTGCCTGAATCCTAGCTAGTTCAATTTGTGCCTGAGCCTGTGCCTCCTGAATACGAGCCTGAGACTCAGCCTCCTTAGCACGTGCCTGAAATTCAGCCTCCTGAATACGAGCCTGAGATTCCGCCTCCTTAGCTTGAGACTCAGCCTCCTTAGCTCGAGCCTGAAACTCAGCTTCCTTAACACGAGCCTCCTGCAGAGCTAGCTGTAACTTAGCTATTTCAATCTGCGTTTGCTCATTTGGAGGAGTTACATTAAACAAGCTTTTATTAATCATGCCAACAATTTGATCTTTAGAATGATGAGAGTGAACTGCAATTCCCAATTGTTGAGCAACAAGCTTAAGTTCATTCTTTGTTCTGTTTTCTACATCACACACTGTTTGCACATTTGACAAAAAATCTTTGGCTTCATCAAGAGTAGTAATAGTAGACATTATGAATAAATCACAGTCACAAAATATCAACCAATATCCTTATGATAATATCCTGAATATCCTGATAAGAGGTCGCCAAATTTATGTTACGGAACAGAGAAAACTGTCCCGCAAAGTTCCAGGTTCAAAACAAAAGAGTTAGGTAAAATTACAAGTTAAAGTTTAATGCTCAAACTAACAACTAAACATTCAGGACTCATAAGGATAATGTAATGGCAAAAAACAGGTTAAATATATGGTTAACTGCAATAGCCTCTATTAACACGAAATTAGCAAGAGTAAATTTATCTAAGTCAGCCCTGATAAAATGAGAAAACCAGATAATACTCAATGAATGCAAGATATATTATTACAGATACAAAATATTATTACCACTGGCTGACAATATGAATTACAAAAACTTTACTAGGCCTACGAATCAACACCTTATGCTATACAGTACAAGAACAAAATGTAATAACACTTATACTCAAATTACACAGCTGCTAGATGGTTGGAGACTTCCTGAGCACTCACAATAATAACAACTGTACAGGGGAGGACAGAGATGTGAACAAAATGAGGAGTAGATCTAAGTGGCAATTAATATAGAGACTGAGCTCATTATATAGGGGCCGGCAGAGCTTGATACAACTTGTAAGAAGGACGCGCAAATGAAGCCATAGGGGACAAAGAGTTGACAATCCTGCTCTGAACAACAGAAAGAACGACTTACTCTACGATAAGGGTAGAAGTGGGGAGTGAGGGAGAACACGCTCGTGATCAAACATGCAGCATACTGTACGTTAGAATTACACAAAGGATGATGAAATCATAGGCTATGTAACAATATATATATATATATATATATATATATATATATATATATATATATATAATTGAAAAAAATATATAAAAATTACACTGCCCGGGATTCAAACCTGCATCATCACATTGAGCCAGTCATTCTTGGATCCACTTGACCACCATAACTTATGTCCTTGAAAGAAAATGTTTCCTGTTTTTATTTTTGTTCAGCAACTGTATATTAGAAACTATATGCTTATTTGATATTAATATTGTTTTATTAATCTTGTAACGTTACTATCAGTACCCAGTATCATGCATAAAGTTAAATACCATTCATCACAGACCATATTCTCACATATAGGAAAAACAAAATGTCAGTATTTGGAATGGCAGATTATTCCAAAAGCAAATATGTATTTTATTAATATTTTATATTATAAGGATAATAGTTTCTGCTACGCTGTTTCTACCTAAATTGGCATCTTTCTCTCTTGAATAATGCGTTATAACAGACTCTAATGCATTAGAATGTGCTGACAGTTACGATCGAAGATAGATGTGAGCCCTATTATTGTCTTACACTGCCATTGAGCTAAGTGAAAAAAAAAAAAAAATGTAAAAGGCAGGCTGTGTTAATGAGGCATTTAATTTACACTCCCCAGAACCTCATATACAGCAGAGAGGAGCGTAAACACACACACACACACACACACACACACACACACACACACATATATATATATATATATATATATATATATATATATATATATATATATATATATAAAATTAGGTCTATAAAATTATTAAACTTGTCCCAAACAACTGTTGACATGTGAGCTGTGTGGACGCAGGTTGGAAACCCGCCTATATAAGTAATTTAAATTATCTCATTTCAGACATTCATGGCTTGTCACCAGTGCAGGAAATAAGGAGAGCTTGGCTTAACATCATACGGTCTTGGTAAATTGATGAAATCTGGGTGAGCTCCACGAAAAACGAAGGCATGAATTTAAATCTTATTTATATCGGATATTAGAACTATAATGGAAGACAATAATTGGCCCATAATTAGATTGATACATGGCCGTTAATGGGCCGGGCAGCAAACGGATAATGGATTTACATTGGCCCATTACTGACAGTAGAATCTGGAAGTAAGGGGCCAATACCTGAAGTACAGGAAAACCAGTATTGGGCCATTATTGTGCCAATAGTTCAATGTTTGTTGGGATATTAATAGAAATTATGGGCCTGCACAGAGACTGGTTATGGAAAATTAGATCCATCCTGACAATGCTCAAGGAGTCAGTTTCCAGGATTTTTCGTCCGTTTCAGAAAGTGGTAATGGATGAGTTGCTGGTGTTATTCCGGGGCAGGTTGGCATTTATTCAGTATGTGCCGTCCAAGCACCACCGCTTTAGACTAAAATTCTTTGTCCTCTGAGACTGCAAAACTGGATATGTGCTTGATGTGATAGTTTATTTGGCAACGGATGTTGATATACCAAGTGACGATCCTTACGGTTTCTCGGCATCAGTCATGAAAATGCTGATGGAAAGGTATTGCAACAGGCTCCACATTCTGTACACCAATAATTATTACACTGCCGTGGCGTTCACCACGGATTTGCTTGAACACGGTACTGGGTCCTGTGGAACTGTCTGGGCAAACAGAAAGAATTTCCCTGTATTCCCAGAAAATACTGAGAAAGTTTCTAACCAAAAAGTGTGACAATGTGTTAACCCTTCTCTGGCATGAAAAGAGACGCGTTAACACATTGTCAGCACAACATAAGGGTGTGTTTGAAGAAACGGGAAGAACAGACTACAGGACTGGGGAACCCATGTTGAAGCCAGATGCTGTCAGTGATTATAATATCAACATGTGGCTTGTTGATAAATTGGACATGCAAACTGGTGAGGTTGATTGCCTACCTAAGTCCTGCAGGTAGTACAAGAAGGCGTTTTTACACCTTCTTCATGTCGCCATCCTACAGTGTACAGGCTAAGCTGTGCAAACTACTTCTGGTGGCACAGACTGGTAAAGACTGGCCGTAGCACTGCAGGTCGTCAGGCGTACAGGTACTGGTGCAACGTCTGTAACACCACCAAACACTGTCCCCCAGCACGAAAAGAGACAGCCTACCAATGTGCAGAGTGCAAGGTCCCCCTATGCCCTAAATGTTTTTGTGAGTATCACTCTGAGCGTGATTGCTGAGCAGGTGTGTGGGAAAATGTAAATAGTATACAGGTATGCATGTGTGTTCTTTTTTATGCATATGTGAATTTTTTTTTAATGCAAGGAAGAAGGAACCAAAGGCCGCAAGCCCGCAATTACTGTTCCTTCCAAGAGAAAAACAAAATACAAGCGAGCCAAATTCAAGATCCGATCATTTCAAGATGCCTGGACACACTGCGTCAGAAAGACTGGAGATCATGGGAAGCAGGAAATACAGACAGAAGGGGACAGTTCCAGAGTTGACCTGTTGCATAAAAGAGGGACTGGGAATAACGGTTAACTCTTGTATTAGAGACTTGGACAGAAAAAGGATGAGAGTTTGCTGCTACACGGGTGCTATGCACCCGTCGTAGAGGTGGAGGAATACATGCAGACATTTCAGCGGAGCAGTGACCATTGAAGTAGCGATAGAAAAAAGAGATAAAGAGGCAACAGTGCGACGAAGAGACAGAGGTTGAAGGGAGTCGGTAAGAGGAGGAGAGTTAATGAGACAAAAAGCCTTTGACTCCACCCTATTGAGAAGAGAGTTGTACTCCACACAAAGGCGGCTAAAACCCCTGTATAGACTCAACAATTTTGCAGGGGTAAAAAAGGAACGGAGTCGGCTTAGCACACCTAATCTCTTGGAAGCAGATTTTACAAGAGATGTAATATGATCTTTCCAAGATAAGTCCCAAGTAAATGAAACCCCAAGCATGTTCAATGATGATGCAGGATTAGGCAGAATATTCTTAAACATTAGTGGGTATACCTGTGGAAGATTTTGTCGAGTTGATAGGTGTAAAAACTGAGTCTTAGATGCATTAAAAACAACCAGATTATTTTTATCCCAGTCAGAGATACGGGCCAAGTCAGACATTAGGAATGTCATACCCTCATCCCTTGTTTGTTGAAGTAACTGCTGAGATGGACGTTGCGGGAACCGAATGGAAAGGTGAAGGGTGGAGTCATCAGCGTATGAGTGGATAGGGTTAGATGTACAGCTTAGAAGGTCATTGATAAATAAAAGGAAGAGAGTTGGTGATAGGACAGAGCCCTGAGGAATGCCACTGTTGATAGATCTAGAAGAACGATGGCCGTCTACAACAACGGCTATAGAACGACCGGAAAGGAAGCTAGCGATGAAGGCACAGATAGAAGGATAGAAACCTTAAGAGGGCAGTTTGGAAATTAAAGATTTATATCAGACTCGATCGAAAGCCTTTGAGCTGTCAAGTGCAATGGCAAAGCTTTTCCCAAAGTCCCGAAAGGAGGATGACCAGGAGTCTGAAAGGTAGGTGAGAAGATCGCCCGTGGAGCATCCCTGACAGAACCCATACTGATGATCAGAAAGAAGGTTGTGATGGGAAAGATGCTTTAAAAATTTTTTATTAAGAATTGACTAGAAAACTTTTGAGATACAGGATGTTAAAGCAATTGGACGATAGTTAGAGGGTTGGGAATTATCACCCTTGTTTGGGACTGGCTGAATGAGAGCAAACTTCCAGCAAGAAGGAAAGGTACAAGTTGATAGACAAAGTCGAAAGAGTTTGCCTAGGCAGGGTGTAAGCACAGAAGCACAGTTCTTGAGAACAACAGGAGGGACTCCATCAGGCCCATATGCCTTTTTAGTATTGAGGCCTGTGATGGCAGAAAATACATCAGCTGAAGAAATTTTAATGTCAGCCATGAGGAAGTCAGAGGAGGGAAGTGATGGAGGAACAGCACCAGAATCGTCTAAGGTGGAATTGGAGGAGAAAGTCTGAGTGAAGAGATCTGCTTTATCAGTAGAAGAAATAGGTACAGAGCCATCAGAGTAGAAAAGAGGAGGGTGCCAGAAGGAGCGGGAAGAATTTGACCTGGAGAGTTGAGAGCATTTAGTACGGATGAAATTATTTTTTAGCAAAGTGAAGAACAGACTTAGCACATTTCCGTGCAGAAACAATTAAAAAAATATGATTCAGGGGTGGGTTGGCTCCGGTACCTTTTATAGGCCCTCTCCTTGTTGCGGAAAGCATTAGAACAAGCGTGATTAAACCAAGGGTTTCTTCCATTACTCAGAGGATATGAGAAAGGAATGTATGCTTCCATGCCCGAGAGAATAACCTCTGTAATGCGCAAGGCACACCCAGATGGCTCCCGGCCATGGAAGCAATAATCATTCCAGGGAAAATCAAAGAAGTACTGCCTGATGGCCTCCCAATCTGCATCTCCAAAGTGCCACAGATGATGTTTCTTTGGAGGATCCACAAGCCGTACCAGAGCGATAGGACAGGTTAAGGTGATAAGGGTGTGATCGGAGGAGCCCAACGGAGAGAAAAGATTAACAGTGTAAGTGGAAGGATTAGTTGTAAGAGGCCAAGTATGTTAGAGCTCTCTCCAAGGCAGTCAGGGATACGGGTGGGGAGCTGTACAAGCTGCTCTAGGTCATTAAGGATAGAAAAGGTGTAGGCTTGTTCACCAGGTGGATCAGTGAAAGGAGAGGAGAGCCAAAGGTGGTGGTGAACATTGAAATCTTCTCGAATGGAGATTTCAGAGAAAGGAGAAATGGATAGAATGTGCTCCATCGTAAATGTAAGATAGTTAAAGAATTTTTGATAGTCAGTAGAATTAGCAGATAAGTAAACAGCGCAGATATATTTAGTCAGAGAATGACAGGAAAGATGAAGCCAGAGTATAGAAAATTCAGATGAATCGAATTCAGGAACACGAGAGCAAGATAAGTCGTTGTGTATATATACACAACAGCCACCTTTAGCTTTGAAATGAGTATAGAGAAAGTAGGAGGATACAGAAAAGGGTCTGCTGTCAGTTGCCTCAGACAGCTGAGTCTCAGTTAGAAAAAGAAGGTGAGGGTCAGAGAAGGAGAGGTGGTACTCAACAGAGCGAAAGTTAGAGGAAAGGCCGAGAATATTGCACAAATGAAGAAGAAAAGAGTCAGACAGTGGTTCCAGGCAGCTCGAGTCGTCACCGGAAGATGGGCGGAAGATGGGGGTATTTATGGTCCCTCCCCCCCCGGAGACTCCGAGGCCACGAGTTGTGCTGCCATGATTATTTTAATTTTGGAAAAGGAAGTGTAGTGTGTTCTGTGCATATAGTTTGGTGTTGATAGTTAGAGAAACTTGTATTGGAGAACATGCTGGCCTACTCTCTGTGTTACTGAGACACTGAAAAAGTTCAGCAAAGGAGGATGATCGGGACCTAGTTCCGAGGGCTGATGAAACGGGAGCTCCAGCTCTCCCTGTCATCAGCTTTCCATCCACCTTAGTAGTACTGCCCTGCTCGACTGGTGCTACAGTCTACTCCTCTAAAATGTTAGATATAAGTGATATCTAGTAAGTGTAATGATATAAGTGTTTTATAATAAGTTTTACAAGTACAATGCAATAAGTGTTACTGTTTATGGTTACTGGTGAAGTAATTATTGGAAATACCTTGAGTTAGCCTACCAGTTACATGAAAGAAAACCACTTGTGAGCAGGTCAGAAAGAAAATTACCTGGTTGGCCATAACTAAATTTTTTCCCTCGTTAATCAGAAAATAGTGCTGAATATGTACGCATAAGGATATCTGCGATGTGACTTACAAATAATATAAGTTGTGAGTAACATTTTTAATGTTTTCATGATGCCCCTGATTAGTACAGATCAGTCTGAATTATAGTACAAGTAATTGCCTCATACTTAACCAAACTGCATGAAACAGCCCCAGCATTTTCTCGTTAAATTGCAATTACCCGTAATCATGATGTCAAGTGCAATTATAAGTGTTGTAGTAGAGGGAAATTATTATAACTGACACAAGAAGTGAGTATAGAAATCAAAGAGCTATTCTTTTCCCACACAACTATGGGGCATAGTGGCACAATGAAACAGGTGGAAAACCCTATGGGGAGCCACATGGACAGGGTGATGACTCATCCTTACAACGGTGAGTAAGGAAGAGTCAAAGAGTGAGTGGGAAATTCCACATTCCTTCCAAGGACGCCCAGGCAGTGTTACAATCACCACTCCGGTCACTGCTGCCAACACTAGCCAGCGAGTCCAAGATCACTGCCAGTAGCCACATTCGGAAGTAACCCGCCTAAGCATGGAAAACCAGTCATCTTCAACTTATCCTTACTCATCGACAGGACCACCTGGAGACCTAGGGATACTTTCATTTGAAAGAGGAAGAGTTGTTGAGTTTTATGTATACTTATTTTTCTCTCTGGCTACAATACTTTGACAGATATTAGGGTTTGAAGTAAGGGTAAATTTTCCAAATTCTCGGAAATTCCCCCTAAGAAGGAGTGGGCGATGGCGGGAAACCCCGGCAAATGGGGGTTAAAAACAAGCAATATTTTGACAAAATTAGTGTGTACAGGGAGCAGCTAATTCAGAATCACTTCCAGGCTTCATAGGTTAATTGTGGATATTGGATATAGCAATGTATTCGAGGTACTTGGTTATTCATTTCAGATGATTCTTATCTACTCCTGTGTGTGTGTATATATATATCATATATATGTATGTATACATGTACACAGTTTACGTATATATATATGACAAGGATAGCAGGGAATTCTCTCCATGTCCTCTTTAACCCATGTCCTCTTTAACCCATGGATTGCAAGCCACAGCTCAGGCTGCATGGTAGCATGGCACTGCGAGCCACAGCTCAGGCTGCATGGTAGCATGGCACTGCGAGCCACAGCTCAGGCTGCATGGTAGCATGGCACTGCGAGCCACAGCTCAGGCTGCATGGTAGCATGGCACTGCGAGCCACAGCTCAGTCTGTGCTGCCTGTGCATCACCACTAACTACTCCACCCCTACTGAAATTTAAGCATGTCGCTACACAAAGACGGAGAGAGAGAGAGAATTTTTTTTCTTTTCACCAGATGATGCCCTGGGTGTTTATCTTGAAGTTTATGATAAACAAAAACAAATTTTGAAAATAACTTTTTCACCACTCCCCTATGTAAATTTACGCATGGCCCTACACAAAAATGGAGAGAGAGAGAGATTTTTTTTTTTTTTTCACCAGATGATGCCCCGTATGTTTATCTTCAAGTTTATAATAAACAAAAACTAGAAAAAAAAAAAAACTTTTTCATTCATTTTTTTTGCGCACCACGAGGTGGGATAAAAAAGAGGTAATTGTGCAATTCACGGGTTAATCTTAAGAGATGACACAGGTAATTTGCTGTAATTCCACTACTTCCCTCTAGGTAAAAAACATTCCCATAATTGACATTACCTCCCGTTACCTCGCCTGGACTTATTTCCTACTCACAGCAAGCTTATACAAAGAATGATAAACTGGGCGATACTGTTTTGCACTTAATCTTTTTAGCAGTTTATCAGATATAAAAAGGCCATAGCTAATCCTTACATCATTCTCATATATGCCAGAAATTAAGCATGGTTGATTCACAATTCCAACATCAAAAATTTTTGGTCTTGTTAGTACCCTAGAACCTGCCCAATCACTCTTGTCACAACAGGATTCTTTGTGCTTGGTTAAGTCACTATTCTGTTGGACCCTCCTAAAGGGGCTCGCACACATTAAGGAGTCGGACAAAGAATCACTGCCAGTTGCTACTCTTCAGACACTCTGCACCCTGCTCCTGACAATTCCTCTATAATCCAACGGACTCTCGGCACTGTCTCGGGAGTCCTCGCGCAATCCAGATGTTTTTGACATGTTCAAAGTTTTCGAGAACTGCTACGAATTTTGTTAACTCCTAGCGCGTACCTAAGGCATCTGTGACTACTCATAGGTACTCTCAATGGATTCTTGTATCAAAAAACCTTTGCGAGTTGCTAAGAATTGTTCTGAGTAACTAAGAGTAGCTAGGAGTCGCTATGATTTGGTAAGAGTAGCAAGGAGTCATCCACGAGTAGGTAGGAGTTTCATAGGAGTGCTCAAAAGTTTCATTTCGTTTCATCCACTAGTTATGAAGAGTAGCTAAGAGTTATCTATGAGTCGCTAAGAATATGCCAAAAGCATGGTAAAAGTGTGTAGGAGTCACTGTTAGTTTGCTGCGAGTTACTTCAGGTGGAAAGGTATTGTCGTGAGGAGACATCTGAAACTGTAAAACAATGAAATAAAAAAAAATAAAAATTGCCTTTTTTTTTTGTCAGTAAAAAAAAAAAAGATATTAGACACAGATTACAACAAAAATTGAGGTATTTACCTGCTGGCCATAATTCCAAAGGCATTCTCAACCACACATCGTGCCCTGGACAGTCGATAATTAAAGATGCGCTGTTGTTTGGTCATATTACGATCTGAGAACGGCTTCATCATCCATGGCCGAAGTGCGAAGACATCATCGCCAATCACGAAGAATGGTACAGGTGTGTCATCACCAGGGAAAGGCTCAGGTTCAGAGAGGCCAAAGGTGTTAATTTCCAGAGCTTCCCTGAGTGCAGTGGCTGAGAAAATTCCAGCATCAGAAGAACTTCCATTTGTACCAACATCAAAGTACAGGAATTTTAGTCCACATCCACCAGCACCAAGAGCACGATGAGTGGAATCCCTTGTAATTGTAGTAGTGGGATCCACCACTGGGGGGTACCTGACTGCATTATGCATGCCATCCAAGGCACCGACTGCGTGGTGGAAATTCCATTTGCTGGAGCAAAGGGAAGCCACCTCCTTCCACTGTTCCAGCAGTGGGGCAGGCCAGGACATCCTTCAGGTACTCTGCAATGATGGCCTCGCAGGTCTCAGGAACGATAAGTGAGATGGTTTTGTGGGTCACTCTGAAGCCATATAAAAAGGCCATGGTCATTGAGGATACATAGGTCTGTGCTGAATGCAAGCTCGCTACTGAATGAGTAGTCCACCTGCATCACATCCTTTACATATATATATATATATATATATATATATATATATATATATATATATATATATATATTGCCCAGCACTTCTGACAGACTAGCATCAAATTCTTGATGGTCATAGCGTAATCGTAACTACTCTAGTGGGGGTCTAGTGGGGGTCCTACCTACTCTTAGCTACTCACGGCTACTCTTAGGCCTTTATGGACCATTTGGTTCAGCAATGCACAGTGACTCTGAGCTACTCATAGTGTCACTCTAGGGAACTTGAAGCAGTCCGTAAGTTAAGCGTAGCTACTTGTAGCTCCCATCTGGGGCACTCCTAGATTGGTGGATTCCTGGCCAAACTAGCATGAATCTGCGAGGAGTTTGAACTCTTGGCAACTCTTCGTCTGACTCCTGAATGTGTGAAAGCCCCAACTATACTTACTTTGGGAGATCCTCATTTCCAAATCTTTTTCACATTGTCCTATATACAATCTAATTTGGGGGAGGCGGTGGCTCAATCAGTAGAGAGGTGGCTTGTAGTCCTAACGGACCCGGGTTCAAATCCCGCTGGGGCAGGGAACAGTTTAAGGATTTGAATTTCATAAAAATCAGACTTTACTGATCTACCAGAAGACCAGCCAACATGTTGTAAAAATACCCCCGCTAATTCCAATAAACCAGTCCTGTATGAGACAGCCCTAGCATGTATTCAGTATGGACGGTGGGTGTTAGCGCCGAAGTGGTGACATGTAGAGGTGTGCGGTACATAGGAGGGCTACTGGGCCTTGAAAGCAGGCTGTGAAGCCTATGTCCAGAGTCGGACACATAAAAAAAAAAAAAATCTGGTGCAGTTTTTGCATGTAGTTTTCTGAAAACACCTGAATTGCTTGATAGGCTATTTTTTATTAATGTTTTCTTAGTAGTGTTCTCATAATTGAAAGCTAGGTGAATTGCCGAGACAGTGGCGTGTGGGGGGGGGTGAAGGTCATGCGGGATAAGGCATTGTCCCTGCCTGGCATCTTGTAGAGGAAGGTGTCCCGTGTATACATACAAAAAATCACGCAGGGAAAATTGAAAATTGTGCAAATTATGAACCTTGCAACTGCGCAACGTACCGGTACGTCGATGGGTCTAGCTGTGACAAAATGTTGCAAAGTACCCATACGTCGATGGGACGCCTCGGGTTAAATTTCTTCCCTATGCTCAGAGTTATTTGTAGTTTTCATCTTGAAATTCGGATTGCCATACTGAAACTGATCCCTGTGAAAACGATCAATAACCTAATAAGGTAATGAACAGATCATTCATCTTTTGTATTAGAGGGTAAATATACCACACAAAAATTTGATATGGTCAAGGGTAAGTACCTCTACCATTTACTTAAAGATATTTACCTTGGGTACCCTAAGAGTAATTTCTTGATCTATATGAAGGAAAAAACATTTTGTGGCTCTGATTCATTGATGAGATTCTGGGCTTTTGACTTAACAACCATCCCATTGATGAATTTGCACTTCAGCTATATTTCTTAGTCCCTCCATAAGAGTGTGTCAAAAAGAGGTAACGGATAATGAAATGCATTTCTTGGATGTAGAAATCAGCAGGAAAAAAGGTATTCTGAAGACTAAATTATACAGGGAACCTACAGATATAATGTCTTACATCAGAGAACAGGGTAGAAATTTAAATATCCACTCAGGATCCTAACTTGGTATTATATTAAAGAAATGCTTCTGTGAAGGGAAAAATAATACCTTAGAACGTCAAACCAACCAAAAATGTACATAAAGTAGCTTCCAAGTATGGGAGCATCACGATGAAAACCCTCATCAAAAAGTCCATCAAACTATTCAGCTGTTGCATATAAACTCCATGCAAAGACTATATAGTAAAAGAAAAGCATTCAGGGGCCGAATGCTAGTAGCCTGCCAGAATATGCTGTTGGCCAAGTCCAAGATATTGGCCAAATCTTTATACCCTGAAAGTTTCATGTTGATAGCTCAAGCAGTTCATGAGATATAATGGTGCTAAAGGCAGGCAATAAAAATTAGTTGACCTTTGACAGCCATTTTGGTGACCTTGACTTTGACACATAAAGCCCATTTTCGATCTCTTCCGAGATTTTGGTCATATCTGGATACCCTAAAGGTTTCATGGTGATAGTTCAAGCCGTTCATGAGATATAGTGATGCTCAAGGTGAGAAATAAAAACTAGTTGACTTTTGGCATCCATTTTCGTGACCTTGACGTTAACCCCGAGTGCCCATTTTCGAACCAGGCAAAGACTTTGGCTCCATCTTGATACCCTGAAGGTTTCATGTTGATAGCTCAATCCGTTCATGACATATAATGGGAACACACACACACACACACGAGCGAACAGCCAGAGCAAGCAGACGTCCCAGCCATCGCTGCAAACCTTAAGTAGTTTTCAGGAATTTTGTCTGTCCTGTCTCCTAAGGTCTTGTTTTAAATCTAAAATAATGAAAGTTAATAGACTACCAAAAATGTAAAGATTTATTGGCTAGTTTATACATGAATGTTTGTAGTATTTTTCGGTAAGAGCTGTTTTGGTACTTTAACCAACATCAAACATGGCCGAAAATGTAAACATTGAGGGACTCGAATTTCCAGGATTTGATAGAAGTACCAATGTCATGGATCTGGTTAAAACATTGATTATGAGGATTAGTGAACTTGAAAAGAAAGTAGAGACTCGAGTGATAAAGGACGTGTCTGAAAATACGGAGACTACTATAAAGAGTCTGATCCAGTCCAATGAGACAGTGAATGAGGATATTAGAAATTTGAAGCGTGAAAACGTCGAATTGAGGAGGAAACTAGAAGAGAGTACTAATAAAACGGAGAAGGTGAGTACTGTATTAGAAGAGCATAAGGCAAAATGGGCACATGTAGAAGAAGAACAGAAAGAAGTGGTTAGCTTAAGAGAAATCATCCAGGAAGAAAGGGAAATGAACAAGAAAAAAATGGAAGAAAATGTAGTGAAAATACTGAAGAAAAAAGAGAAAATAGTGAGAGAAAGTGTAGAAAGGAACAGATGTGTGGTAATATTTGGAAACAGGGAAGAGGAAGAAAAGGTTAGGTTCGTGAGACTTGAGAAAGACACGAACCTGGTGAGAGGAATATTAGGCAAGATTGACCCCGAAGGAGACAAGTGGGTAAAAGAAATTGAGGAAGTAAGGAGGATAGGGCCTTATGTGAAAGGGGAAACAAGACCAATGAGAGTCAAGTTTACATCAGAAGGTGTAGTAAATGATATACTTAAAGTGATCTGGAAATTAAGCAAAGAGGCAGGGATGGAAAATATTATAATAAGAAAATATTTGAATGAAGAAGAAAGGGAAGTTTTAAAAATCATTGAAGGAAGAAGTAAAGGAAAAAAATGATAAGAGGACAGAGGAAGGATGTAATACTTTTTTTTGGAGAGTAATGGATATGAAAGTAAGGAAGTGGTATTTAAGGAAATAGATGTGAAGGAAACTAATGGGGATGGCTGTGAAAGATTAGAAGTTGAGGAAGTGGTACTGACGGAGAGTAGGAGAGAAGAGGGTATAAAAAACATCAAAAAAAATTTGAAGGTGATATATACTAATGTTGACTGTAGCACCAGTCAAGCAGGGCTGTACTCCCGAAGTGGATGGAAAGCTGATGACAGGAAGTGCTGGTGCTCCCGTTTCATCAGCCCTCAGGACTAGTTCCTGACCATCCCCCTTTGCTGAACTTTTTCAGTGTCTCAGTTACACAGAGAGTAGGCCAGCATGCTCTACAGTACAAATTTCTCTATCTACACCAAACTACATCATAGTACACACTACACTTCCTTTTCCAAAATTAAAAAAAATATGGCGTCTCATCACCAAGCCTCAAAGTCCCCAGGGGGGGGGACCATAAATACCCCCACCATCCGCCCCTCTCCCGGTGACGACTCGAGGTGCCTGGAACCACTGTCTGACTCTCTTCTTCTTCATTTCTGCAACATTCGCTGCCTTTCCTCTAACTTTCGCTCTGTTCAGCACCACCTCTCCTCCTCTAAACCTCACCTTCTTTTTCTGAGACTCAGCTGTCTGAGGCAACTGACAGCAAACCCTTTTCTGTATCCTCCTACTTTCTCTATACTCATTTCAAAGCCAAAGGTGGCTGTTGTGTATATATACGCAACGACTTATCTTGCTCTCATGTTCCTGAACTTGATTCTTCTGAATTCTCTACACTCTGGCTTCGGCTTTCCTGTCATTCTCTGCTTAAATATGTCTGTGCTGTTTACTTATCCCTAATTCTACTATCAAAAATTCTTCGACTATCTTACTTCTACGATGGAACACATTCTATCCATTTCTCCTTTCTATGAAATCTCCATTCTAGGAGATTTCAGTGTCCACCACCACCTTTGGTTCTCCTCTCCTTTCACTGATCCACCTGGTGAACAAGCCTACATCTTTTCTATCCTTAATGACCTAGAGCAGCTTGCACAGCACCCTACCCGTATCCCTGACCGCCTTGGAGAGAGCTCCAACATACTTGACCTCTTCCTCACAACTAATCCTTCTGCTTACTCTGTTAATCTTTTCTTTCCGTTGGGCTCCTCCGATCACAACCTTATCACCTTAACCTGTCCTATCACCCCGGTACGGCCTGTGGACCCTCCAGGGACACGTCGTCTGTGGCATTTTGGAGCCGTGGACTGGGAGGCCCTCAGGCAGTACTTCTTTGATTTTCCCTGGAATGATTATTGCTTCCATGGCCATGAGCCATCTGAGTGTGCCTTGCGCATTACGGAGGTTATTCTTTCGGGCATGGAAGCATACATTCCTTTCTCAAATCCTTTGACTAATGCAAGAAAGCCTTGGTTTAATCACGCCTGTTCTAATGCTGTCCGCAACAAGGAGAGGGCCTACAAAAGGTACCGGAGCCAACCCTCCCCTGAATCACATCATCTTTATGTTTCTGCCCGGAATCGTGCTAAGTCTGTTCTTCACTCTGCTAAAAATAATTTCATCCGTACTAAATGCTCTCAACTCTCCAACTCGAATTCTTCCCGCTCCTTCTGGCACCTTGCCAAAAACCTTTCTAACAACTTTACCTCATCATCCTTCCCTCCTCTTTTCTACTCTGATGGTTCTGTAGCTATTTCTTCTACTGATAAAGCAGATCTCTTCACACAGACTTTCTCCTCCAATTCCACCTTAGACGATTCCAGTGCTGTTCCTCCATCACTTCCCCCCTCTGACTTCCTCATGGCTGACATTAAAATTTCTTCAGCTGATGTATTTTCTGCCATCACTGGCCTCAGTACTAACAAGGCATATGGGCCTGATGGGGTCCCTCCTGTTGTTCTCAAGAACTGTGCTTCTGTGCTTACACCCTGCCTAGGCAAACTCTTTCGCCTTTGTCTGTCAACTTGTACCTTTCCTTCTTGCTGGAAGTTTGCTCTCATTCAGCCAGTCCCAAAGAAGGGTGACCACTCCCAACCCTCCAACTATCGACAATTGCTTTAACGTCCTGTATTTCAAAAGTTTTCGAGTCAATTCTCAATAGAAAAATTTTAAGGCATCTTTCCTATCACAACTTTCTTTCTGATCGTCAGTACGGGTTCCGTCAGGGACGCTCCACTGGCGATCTTCTCACCTACCTTTCAGACTCCTGGTCATCCTCCTTTCGGGACTTTGGCGAAAGCTTTGCCATTGCACTTGACATCTCAAAGGCTTTCGATCGAGTCTGGCATAAATCTTTAATTTCCAAACTGCCCTCCTACGGTTTCTATCCTTCTATCTGTGCCTTCATTGCTAGCTTCCTTTCTGGTCGTTCTATAGCCGCTGTTGTAGACGGCCATCATTCTTCTCCTAGATCTATGAACAGTGGTGTTCCTCAGGGCTCTGTCCTATCACCAACTCTCTTCCTTTTATTCATCAATGATCTTCTAAACTGTACATCTAACCCTATCCACTCATACGCTGATGACTCCACCCTTCACCTTTCCATTCGGTTCCTGCAACGCCCATCTCAACAGTTACTTCAACAAACAAGGGATGAGGCTATGGCACACCTAATGTCTGACTTGGCTCGTATCTCTGACTGGGGTAAAAATAATCTGTTTGTTTTTAATGCATCTAAGACTCAGTTCTTACACCTATCAACCCATCAAAATCTTCCACAGGTATACCCACTAATGTTTAATAATATTCAGCTTAATCCTGCATCATCCTTGAACATGCTTGGGGTTTCATTTACTCGGGACTTATCTTGGAAAGACCATATTACATCTCTTGCAAAATCTGCTTCCAAGAGATTGGGTGTGCTAAGCCGACTCCGCTCTTTCTTTACCCCTGCACAATTGTTGACTCTATACAGGGGTTTCATCTGCCCCTGTGTGGAGTACAACTCTCATGTGTGGGGAGGCTCCCCACATACAGCTCTTCTCAATAGGGTGGAGTCAAAGGCTTTTCGTCTCATTAACTCTCCTCCTCTTACTGACTCCCTTCAACCTCTGTCTCTTTGCCGCACTGTTGCATCTTTATCTCTTTTCTATCGCTACTTTAATGGTCACTGCTCCTCTGAACTGTCTGCTTGCATTCCTCCACCTCTACGACGGGCCCGTAGCACCCGTCTGGCAGCAAACTCTCATCCCTTTTCTGTCCAACTCTCTAATGCAAGAGTTAACCTTTACTCCCAGTCTTTCATTTATGCAACAGGTCAACTCTGGAACTGTCTCCCTCTGCCTGTATTTCCTGCTGCCTATGACTCCAGTCTTTCAAACGCAGTGTGTCCAGGCATCTCAAAATGATCGAATCTTGAATTTGGCTCTCTATTGTATTTTGTTTTTCTCTTGGAGGGAGCTGTTACTGCGAGCTCATGGCCTTTGGTTCCTTCTTCCTCGCATAAAAAAAAAAAAAATATCGAAAAGGCTCGAAATTAACGATTTCTTGAGAGAACATGAACCTGATGTCATATGCTTTGTAGAGACCAAATTAAGAGAAGATATTGATGTTCATTTGGGAGATGGTAAATACAAACTGTGGAGAAAAGACAGAAAAGAAAAAACGGAAGGAGGAGTGATGATAGCAGTGAAGAACAACATAAATGTAGATACTGTGGAAATGGGAGAAGGCAGGGCTGAAGTGATATATATGAAATTAGAAACTGGAGAGAATGTTAAGAGAGATATGGCGGAAGTGTATGTTCCCCCTAAGACAAGAGCATGGAAGGATGACGAATACCAGGAGATGTTGTCAGATATGGCTAGCTATTTACAAAAAATAATTGAGAAAAGCAATAACATAATTTTTGTGGGCGACTTTATCTGTAAAGTGGTGAACTGGGAGGAATGGTACTCGGGAGGCAGCGAGGATTCGTGGGGCACAATGTTATTAAATATAATAATGAATAATGTGATGACGCAATGGGTCAAAGAAGAGACACGGTTTCGAGGTGAGGACACACCAGCAAGGTCAGATTTACTGTTTACCAAAGAACCCGATGTAATAGAATCATTGAAATATCTCTGTCCTTTAGGAAAAAGTGATCATGTGGTCATTGAGTTCCAGATGTTAATAGGGAACATCGAGCCAAGAGACGAGCTTCATAGACAGGGAAGATACAACTTCGGGAAAGCAAATTTTACAGGATTGAGAAACTTTTTTGAAAATGCGGATTGGAGAAAATTCAGAGAAACAAGAGAGATACAGAGGAAGTGGGATATCTTTCTAGACCTCTATAATTTGGGAGTGGAAAAATTTGTACCAAGAGTAAGAGGGAAAGAAAACAGGAAAAAGGAGTGGTTTAATAGAAAGTGTATGATAGCAAAAAAAGAGAGAGATAAGGCGTGGAACAATTGGAGAAAGAGAGGTAACAACAGAACAAAGGAAGAATATAAAAGAACAAGAAATGAATACACAAGAATACATAGAGAAGAAGAAAGGAATTTTGAAAATCGTATAACAGACAAATGCAAGGATGAACCCAAACTGTTTTATAGATTTGTTAATGGCAAACTGAAACAAAAGGAAGGAATCACCAAACTGAAAGTAGAAGGAGAGGTCTATAAGGATGCAGCAATGCAAGCAGAAATAATGAACAAACGTTTCCAGTCAGTTTTCACTAATGAAAAAGAGCTTGTGGAAGGGGAGGGAGTGATTAGAAATGTTCCGGTGATGAAAGATATAAAAGTGGAGGTACAGGAAGTGTATAAATTACTGGAAACTCAAGATGTAAAGAAAGCCCCAGGACCTGATGGAATTTCTAATTGGATACTGAAGGAACGCAGAGAACAACTGGCGGATAAAATTCACAGTTTAATCGTGTGTTCTCTGGAAGAGGGGAAAGTGCCACAAGAATGGAAGAGAGCAAATGTGGTACCAATTTATAAGGGAGGAAACAGGGAAGAACCCCGGAATTATAGACCAGTTTCTCTAACCAGCATGGTCGCAAAACTGTGCGAGAGAATCCTGAAAGACAGATGGATAAAATTTCTGGAAGAGATGAATGTTTTGGCTGAATGTCAGTTTGGATTCAGAAGTGGAAGGTCATGTGTTTCTAACTTGTTGAGCTTTTACTCAAGAGCGATTGATGTGGTACAGGAGAGAGATGATTGGGTGGATTGTGTGTACTTAGAGAAGGCCTTTGACAAGGTACCTCATAAGAGACTAATGTGGAAACTAGAATATATAGGAGGACTGAAGGGGAAACTTCTGGAATGGATGAGAGACTTTTTGAGAGACAGACAAATGAGGACAGTAATAAAGGATAGGATGCATGGATGGAGGGAAGTAACAAGTGGAGTCCCTCAAGGCTCGGTGTTGGCGCCAGTAACGTTCCTGATTTAAGTAAATGATATGGTAGATGGAGTGAACAGTTATGCAAGTCTGTTTGCTGATGATGTAAAGATCTTGAGGAAGGTAGAGGTTGAGGAGGAATGTAAAATGCTGCAGGAGGATTTGGATAGGATACACGATTGGAGGCGGACGTGGGAAATGAAACTTAATGTAAAGAAATGTAAAATATTGGAAATGGGTAAAAGTACCAGGAGGCCATCACTGAATTATTTGTTGGGTAATGAATTAATCACAAAAATGAGAGAAAAGAAAGATTTGGGAGTGCTGGTCCATAATAGTTTGTCACCAGAAAAGCACATTAACAAGATAGTTGGAGAGACTTATAAACACTTGACTAACATAGGAGTAGCATTTCATTATATGGATGAGGAGATGATGAAAAAATTTATAGTGGCCATGATCCGCTCCAGGTTAGAATATGCAGCGGTACTGTGGTCCCCACACAAAAAGAAAGATATAAACAAGATTGAGAGAATACAAAGAACAGCAACCAAAATGGTCCCCAGTCTGGCAGACCTGTCATACAGAGAGAGGCTGGAAAAGCTGAATTTGCCTTCCTTAGAAGAAAGGAGAAAGAGGAGAGACATGATTGCAGTGTTCAGGACCATGGTGGGAGTAGATAAAATTGACAAAGAAGATCTGTTTGTATGGGATAAGAGAGCAACAAGAGGACACGGAATGAAATTGAAAAAGTCAAGCTGCTTGAAGGATATCAAGAAATATAGCTTTCCTTACAGAAGTATAGACTTATGGAATAGCCTGGACAAAGAGATCGTCCAGTCTAAAAACTTAAACGAGTTTAAAGATAAATTTGACTCTCTGAGAAACAGCGACGGAAACCCACGAGCATAGCACATTCCGTGTATATCACAATTAGGTATATTAGGTAAATACATAAATATTTGGAACGACTTAGACAAAGAGGTGGTGCATGAGAAAAACATTCATGTGTGTAAAGGTAGACTTGATAAATGTGGATATGGAGACAGGACAACACGAGCATTGCTCAATTCCTGTATACTACAAATAGGTAAATACAAATACGTAAATACACACACACACACACACACACAAACAGGATGGAAGAAAAAGGAGGAAGGTATTAGAACCATGTCATGACAAGTATATAAACAAGATGATAAAGTTGATGTACTCAAATGTGGATGGAATGGTATCTAAATTACTAGAGATGAATGATTATGTCAGAGAAAATGAACCACAAATAATATGCCTAACTGAAACAAAATTAACACCAAGGATATCCAATGACATACTAAACTTAGAGGAATACAATATATGGAGAAGAGACAGAAATTTAAAAAAAGGAGGAGGAATTATAATATTAACTAAGAAAAATCTAAAAGTCAAGGAAATAAAACTAGATATACCATCACAAGTAGAAATGATTGCAGTAGAGATCGACACATCTGAAGGTAAAGTAACTATAGCCAATTTGTACATGCCACCCAGATCAAACACATGGGAAAGAGACGAATATGAGGACCTGACAGAGAGTACAATTCAGAGTATAAGATCATTGCTACATAAAATGAAAGAGAAATCGGAAAGAATTATACTAACTGGGGACTTCAATAGAAATATAAATTGGAATACTCTAGATATAAATAGCCAAGAAAGCTGTTGGGACCAAAAGCTCCTTGATCTCGTACAAGAGTTTTTCTTAACGCAACATGTGAGGGAAACCACCAGAAAAAGAGGACTTGATGTACCTTCAGTGCTAGATCTAATATTTACTAGGCAAGAAAATGATATTGACAGTTTAATATATCACCCTCCACTCGGCAAAAGCGATCATGCAGTACTAAATTATAACTTCAGGATAGCATATGACATAGTAAACAGCAATGACAGTTACAAAAAGAGCCTAAACTATAAAAAGGGAAATTATCAAGACCTAAAGAAGTATTTCTTAGAAGTTGATTGGGAAAATGGGCTTAGAGGACAAGATTTAAATGCTGTATATAAAAAATTTTGTGAATTTTATGAAATAGGAGTCCAGAAGTACATCCCACAGCACAAAGAAGCAGATAAGAAAATACAGAAATGGTTCAATACAGAATGTAAAAAAACAAAAGAAAGAAGAGATTTGTTGTGGAATAGATACAGAAGACACAATAGTGAAAGGGCGTATAATAATTACAAACAGGCAAGAAACGACTATACAAGAATAAGGAGGGAAGCCCAAAAACAGTTTGAGGAGGATATAATAAATAAAAGTAGTGATCACCCAAAGCTATTTTACAGCTATATCAGAAGCAAAACCAAAGTAAAAGATATAATACAATCCATTACGGATGAGGGAATCACTTATACACAAGAGAAAGATATTTGTGGAGCACTAAATAAGAATTTCCAATTAGTTTTTACAGAAGAAAAAAATTTTGAGAGGGACTATGTGGAACACGCATGTCCACACATACTACCAGATATACAAATAGCAGAAAAAGTGATACAGGAGGAGTTGAGTGGATTAGACAGAGGAAAAGCAAGTGGTCCTGATGAAATTTCATGTTGGGTATTACGAGAATGTGCAAAGGAGTTAAGTAAACCATTATTTTTAATTTTCAAGAAATCCTTGAGTCAAGGTAAACTACCTGATATTTGGAAAAAAGCAAATATTGTCCGCTTATTCAAGAAAGGAAATAGACAAAATCCACTCAACTACCGACCAGTATCACTGACCAGTGTTGTAAGCAAGGTATTAGAAAAACTTATAAGAAAAGCTTGGGTAAATCATCTAGAAGAACACAGTATGATAACAGAAAGACAGTTTGGTTTCAGAAAAGGAAAATCATGTGTTACTAATCTGTTGAGCTACTATGACAGAGTAACAAACACAATACAGGAAAGAGAAGGATGGGTGGACAGTATCTATTTAGATTTCAAGAAAGCTTTTGACACAGTACCACACCAAAGACTTTTATGGAAACTGTACCATCAAGGAGGAATTCGAGGCAAACTTTTTTGTTGGATGCAAGACTTTCTCATAAAAAGAATGAGGACAGTACTTAGAGGAAACTACTCATCATGGAAAGAAGTGACTAGTGGAGTACCACAGGGTTCAGTGCTGGCACCAATGATGTTTTTAGTGTATATAAATGATATAAACAGTAACACTGGAAATGAGAGCTATATGAACATGTTTGCAGATGATGCAAAAATACAAAGGAGAATTACTAACACAGACTCTTGTAGGGAGCTACAAGAAGAATTAAACAAACTTCATGAATGGAGTAGTACATGGCAAATGGAATTCAATGTGGACAAGTGTCATGTAATCAAGTTTGGTAAAAGTGGAAAAAGACCTGATTGGGATTATAAGTTAGGAAATAAAACCCTATACACATCAGAAAGAGAGAAAGACCTAGGTGTGATTATCAATAACAGACTATCTCCGGCTGACCACATCAGCGAGAAGGTACGGAACATGTATACACTGCTTGCAAATATGAGAATAGCATTCACATACATAAATGAAGACATGCTAAGAAGGATAATAACATCATTCATTAGACCAACCCTGGAATATGCATCAGTAGTCTGGAGTCCTCATCTCAAAAAGCATATAGACAAGATTGAAAAAGTTCAAAGGGCCGCTACAAGATGGATACCAAGCTTAAGGGACCTAAGGTATGAAGAAAGACTAAATAAACTGAATCTACCAACACTACAGGAGAGAAGGAAAAGAGGTGACATGATAATGCTATATAAGTGCATATCAGGAAAGGAGAAAATAGACATAAATGATTACTTAACATATGGAGAAGCATCAGCAAGAGGACACTGCAAAAAACTGCATAAGGAGAGGTGATGAAGACGTAAGGAAATTTAGTTTCCCAAACAGAGCAATTGATCAATGGAATGCACTACCGAATGAAATAGTGTGTGCCAAAACAATTCACAAATTTAAGGATATGTATGATAAATATGGTTTAAGACACGGGACAGTACGAGCTTGACTCATTCCTGTAAAGATACAATTAGGTAAGAACAATTAGGTAAGAACACACACACACACGCAGTGGCAAGTAAAACCATTGGCACTCCATCTCATAAGGCAGGCGATAAATATTATATAGGACAATCTGGAAAAGGTTTGGACGTCTGGATCTCAAACATAATTATAGTGTAAGGTTGGTGCAACAACATATTGACATATTAGATCATAGAGCATTAAATAACTGCCACACTGATTGAGCAGGTTCTAAGATGATAGGAAGGTGAAAAAAAATCGATTATAAAGGTAATTGAATCATGCTTAATTTCCCTCATATAAAAGAATGATTTAACCCCTCTGTGGCTGCCGGCGTCGAGTGATGTTTAGCCGATAAATGGCCGTAGGCATCGTTTGTGCGCTGCCTAAAAAAAAATGCTAAAATTTTTGGGAGGTGAACGAACGTTCTGAACGTCTTCAGACTGACCTAGAGTACACTTCCATACACCTCACAGCCTGCTGCTGTGATGAGTGGATTGTTTATTTTTTCACTCTGACCATGCCTAAAGAAGCACAACGACACCCATTACCTCGACCCAGGCAGAAAATATCATCTTTGTCCTCTCTCGCAAAACACACACAACCACCTGTTTACGATCATGAATTAATACTGGCACAAATAAAAAATGCATGATAATACAAGAAAATACATACTTGTCTCGGTATCCTTACCTATTTGTTTAGGTTTGTTGTACTATTTTGGATGATTCAATGCAGTGTGTTTGTAGAAAACTGAAAGCTTTTGGGAAGCGAACGAACATCTGGGACATGAGACTGACCTTCACTTCACACTCACACCTCATTTGTCAGTTCACCACCTGCTGCCGTGATGAGTGGTTGTAAGATTTTTTCTCTCGTGGCCATGCCTAAACACACATAGTTACACCCTTTATCTCGACCCAGACAGAAAATATCATCTTTCTCCTCCCTTGCAAAACACACACAACCACGCTGTTTACGATTATAAACACAGGCATAAACAAAAAAGATGAAAAAAAAAATTTGGTATCTTTACCTATTTGCTCAGGTTTGTTGCACTGTTTTGAATTATTTTATACTCTTTGCCTTTTACAAGCATAACAGGAAAATACTCTGTGTTCAAATGATGCTTTCGTGAGTGAAAAGACCTTTCTTCTCTTCCTGCTAATCAGCTCGTGCGAGGTGCAAATGGCAGTTCGTCTCGCAATTCTGACCATGTAAAGTGTTGGGAAACATCCAGTTGTACCCTTTTTCCTCACCCAGGCAGAAAATATCACACTTTCCCACACTCACGACAGAAAGACGGCAACATATATTGCGAAAATAAGGTAAAATAAAGGTGAACGTGTAATTATGGAAAAAAAATACCGGTACGTTTTCCCTCATCTGTAAACATATTTATTTCTGCTTTGTCTCTCTATTCGTCATAATTAGACTTATTCTTAGTTTTGATGCTGCATTACGATTCAATTTTTAGCCATGCACGTGGTGTGGGATCGGCAAGCTGCGACTCAACACGCCTATTCCTAATTGGATCGGACCCCCCACTTTCATTCCCCATGGGAATGAGTAATTTTCTCATTGTGGACAGAAAAGTCAACCCTTTCACTCCCTTTTCCAAGCATGGGCACAATGATTACGTAAAAAAGTAACCCAACACTACCGTAAACATATTTTACATCAAGAAGGTGAAAAAATAATCATAATAATTTTTTAAAGCCAATCCTTACAGCACCATTGACATTGTTTTTTGGAAAAAAAAATAACACATGTGATGTTGCAGCACGGCAGCGGATATCGCTTGCTGATATTTTTACAACTTTTGTGCTCCATTTCAAGCCACATAATGGGTCTAAAAAGCTGGGATTTGCACTGTTAGATGTGTCTGAACTTTCTCTTCAAAATGGCAAGAAAAAAAATCAATTTTCGAAACTTCACAAAATGGCCCCGGCGTCGGCCTGGGGTGAACGTAAAATTCTGGACCCACGGCCACGGAGGGGTTAACCCACCGCGTGCCAGTGCCTTTTTAAAACGGTCTGACATAATACTGCAGGCAGTGCCAGTGCCATTTTAAAATGGCTTAAATTTCAAAAATTCATTGTGGCCGCATTTTTCAAGCTACGCATGCAAAAATTGGTGTGCTTGTAGGGCAACCCTTCCCTTGTCTGCCCTCAGGTGGTCAGGCCCATACACCCACGCACTCCCTCCTCACACTCGCTCAGCCTCTGCTTGTGTCTCACTGTAGTCTCTCAGACGAGGAGATTCAGGAGCTCCTGAAGGTCCCTTAAACTGGGGAAAGTGATGTGGACGATGACATGCGGGATAAAGTCTACGTCCAGCCTGATGAGGAGAGTACTAGTGATGAAGAAATTCCCTCACCACGAAAATCAAGGTATGGGAGTATGCTAGGACAACACGTGGAAGGAGGCCACCTGCACGTCGTCGTCTTGCACGTCATGACGATGAGGAGGAAGGTAGTTCAGCTGTTCATGGGTGGTTGGGGAAGCCTAAGATTTCCCTACGTGGAGAGGAAAGTGTGAGGAGGAAGAAGGGCCGATTTGGGAAAATTCCATTGTTGAGGGAGAATAAGTCATCTCGCCTGCACTCTCCCTCACCCCCACGTGACCCAGCTCAGCCTAGCACCTCACGACAAAGTCTTCCCGCCTTCCTCACACCCAGCACCTCATGTGGAACTCTTCCCCCTTACCCCACACTTCCCCACGCTTCCCCGTGGCCCGGGGACGATGGAGGCAATGATGATGAGGAGGAAACGACGTGGTAGTAGGAGGACGGGAGTGACTTTGTCCCCTACATTCACCCGTTCATCCACGAGAATGAGACCGGGTGTACTGTTCCAGAGCTCAACCATACAGGTAGCTCAAATGGGCTGGACTTTTTTAGAGACTACCTCTCTGTGGACTTTGTATTGACAACTGTTGCCATAACAAACGCCTTTGCAGCATTTGAGCGTGAGGGAACGACAAAGACACCACACAGCCGATTGTTTTAACCTGACGTGACACAGAGTGAGATGTACGTGTTCCTAGGACTTGTGCTTCTGATGGGGATATTGAAAAAAAATCAGCTTCCTTCCTATTGGATTGTGGATCCAGTAATGGCGACACCATTTTTAGGCATGGTGATGAGGAAGAATATTTCAATACATCCTGAGCCGCCTACATTTTTTTGACACCCTTGACCCAGCTAAAGCTAACAACTTGGACAGGATGAGGAGGATATGTCTAGTTATTGATCACCTGTGAGAGAAATTCCCTACCTCCTTCTCTCCATACCGAGACCTCGTCACAGACGAAAGTCTTGTACTATGGAGAGGTAATATCACTTTCCGACAGTATATCCCCAGCAAAAGATACAGGTTGGCTTCAAAATATTCGTGATGTGTGACTGTAAGACTGGGTATGTGCAGGACATAGTCTTGTACACAGGTGTTCAGATGGACATCACAGAAGATAGACGCTTGGGACTGTCAAGGGCTGTGGTAAAAACGATGATCGAGGAATACCTTCATCATGGGCACGTCCTGTACCTGGACAATTGGTACACAAGCCCCTTTCTCACCAGGTACCTTCACCTGCAGGAAACTGGTCTGTGCAGCACCGTAAAGAAGAACCGTCGGCACATGGTGAAGGTGGGGAGGAAGCTTCAGGAAAACGAGGTTGTTTTTTTACAAGGTGAATAATATCCTCGCCACAGCATGGCACCACAACCGCAAAGTCTTCCTCCTGTCGTCTGTTGATCGGCCCCTTGTACACACAACAAAAAACTATCGTTTCACCTTCTGCGTGATATAAAATGACACACGAATGAAGGTTTTTGATAACAGCCTCCTCCATTGGTATCCCTGCGTGTGTTTGTTGCATATTTATTATAAGCTATATCCATTGCTTCTCCCATGCATATTTCTACCTCGTCCTATTTGGCAACTCACCCACTGTCAGGCTTACCAACCCTAGCGAGACAGCCAGGTTGTTCAGTATGAAACACATCGGACCCCCCTGTAACGATAGTTTTTTTGCTGTGTGTACACCGGACAGACAGCATAGATTACATGGCATAAGGGTGGCTCCATGTTTGGAAACCAGAATCTGTCTTGGCCTACAATGTGAACATGCGACAGGTGGACTGTGCCAGGCCCACGATGACGTGGTATAAGAAATTATTCTTCCACCTCCTCGACATCACCATCCTCCACGCTCACTATCTCCTCGCACATACCACTGGCATCCAGGAGACCTTCGAGGGATATATTCGTGAGCTGGTGCCGGAGAGAGTGGGGGAATATGGGGAAGATAGGAGTGCTGCTCGCCACCGCCACACCTATCCGCCTCACGGCTAGACACTTCCCCAGGACTGTCCCTCCAAGTGCAATGCATCAAAATCCCCAGCGGAGGTGTCATGTGTGTGCAAACAGCACTGTAAGGCCACGAACACAGCGGAAGGACCCAAGGTATATGTGTGTAGGATGTAACGTATATATTCCCATGCTTTGAGGAGTACCACACTCACTAACTATTGATTAACAATACCCGGTAGTATGGTAATCACGAGCGACAAAAAAGACGGTCAAAAAGTGTTGTAAGTGCGGAAAAAGACGCGCAGAGAGTGTTATAAGTACTGCACACAGTGAAGGCATGTTGTAAATATTTTCTCGTAAGTGTAAGGCCTGAACGTTATGAAGTCCAGTTTTACATATGTTCTCGTAAATGTTAGACGATGTATTCAGTGAGACGCTCAAAAATACTCATAACGTCTGTGTATACTGAAGGCATGTTGTAAATAATTTATCGTAAGTGAAAGGGCTGTACATTGTGAAGGCAAGTTGCGCATATTTTCTCGTAAATGTAAGACAGTGCATTCACATTGATACGTACAGTGTTGCAGTAGTAAGTGATTTATTTGCGAAAGAAGACTCTTTATGAAATATGAAAAAAAAAATCTGAGAGTGTGAAGTGGACAGAATAGTGTAAAGAATATTCCTATACCTTCCCTGATTTTTTTTTTTTTAGGTTCTTTATTTACCATTCAGTACAAGCTCCAACGCTCTGGGGAACACTCGCTGAAGGCCAAGCAGGGAGGGGTGCATGAGGAAGACAAAATCGGTATCATAGGGCATAGAAGGTACGAAGTAATTATCATTACAAGCGCAATGATGAACAAAGACATACAGTGATACATACATGGTACAAAGTTCTCACAGTAATTATCATTACATGTTTTTAATATGAGTGAGGTGGTACATAGATACACACGTATGTACATACATAAGCAGACTGAGAGGCATACATGCACACATACATATACGTATATATCTGTACATGTATGCAAATATTCACGCACATGTAGCCATAGACATGCTGCATGTACAGGATAGGTACGCGCTTATAGAGATATGGGTATGTGTACAGGCATGCATACATATACATATGCAATATGCACATATATAATGATATATTCATATATCCATAGAGTGGGAGACATATATATACATATACACCCTAAGTAGATACATATACATAGTCACACACAGGTAGGTAGATAGAAAAAAAAAAAACGATATGCATTAGAAAATTGCCTCTTGATTCAAATCCCAGCACTAGAACAATACAAGCACATGCACCCGATGTGTGCGTGTGTGCACGTGTGCGTGAACACACACACACACACACACACACACACACACCAAAAGTCCGATCATTGTCCTATAGTCGCGACACACGACTCTGAGGTTGTCATTATAGTACCCTGGCAACCTACCACTCAAAAGTGCGTCCGATTTCGTATCATATCATACACGAATCATATTATTATGCACGAATATTTTATACACGAATATTATTATACATGAATCACATGCGCCTCATATTATACACGAAATCAGACGTACTTCTGAATGGTAGGTTGCCAGGGCACGATAATAACAATCTCAGAGTCACGCGCCGTGACTATAGTGCCAGGGCATCACGATTAAAGGAAGTCGGGGTGAAGGGTGAGAATGTCTTCGAGTACATCAAGATGTGTGATGAAGTAGGTACACAAAGCAGAAAACAAGAGTCCAGGGGGTCTGAAGGGGGCAATAATTGGGCAGTTAACGATGTGATGGGATAATGCATTATCACCTGGATTGTGACAGTTTACTGGGCCTGTTGGCGGCCGGTCATCCGGTGATTTCTCCTGGGGAGCGATACCCCAGGTGAATGCGGGCGACGGCCATATCACAGCGGTGGGTGTGGGTGGGGTGCTTGCCATAGGTGTGTCTCACGCCAAAGTAGGTGTCATAGTGCTGGGTGGTGACACTAGCAGGATGTTCAGCATCGGTACGCAGGGCTAGGTCCTCCCTGGACTCCTCGAGAAGGATTCTCCGGACAATTGTCGTGGACACAGGGAGCCAGATGGCAGCTAGGGGGAGGTTACAGGCAGCTCGGGGCAGGCGATCTGCCTGGTCATGGCGGATGTGACCAACATGGGCTGGGATCCAAATAAAAGAAACCCTGAGACCAAGAGCATGAGCCTGATGGAGGCGAGAGTAGAAGGCGGAGAGAGGGGAGGGGAGTCGGGGGGGGGTTGCGAAGTAAGGCAAGGGCAGCTTGGGAATCGCTGATGTTTAGACCTGGTAGGTGATGAGAGAGAAGTCAAGGGCAGAGCATATGAGGCCCCTAATAACATAGTGTACCGAACGCCACAAGTTCAAAAGGGAGAAAAACGCAGTTAAAGCTGCGTAACTTTCAAAATGCCATAACTCTGGAACGAATGAGTATTTTTAGTGCTTTTTCTGTTATATTTTAGCTTGAAGTTTGTACTTTCATGTCATGCCAATCTTGTTAGAAGAGAAATTAGTAACATTCTGAAAGGTACAACAATAGTTATGTTTTTCTCCTGTGTGTTTACTGAGACAAAACGTACTCAGTAAGCATTTTTAACAATCAGACCAACCAAAGACATCAACGGGAAATGTTTACAAAAGCAAAATAGATGTTTGTAATACTATTTTCAGAAATTAAAAAGCATTATAAAAAAAGAAATCTGTCATTTTAGCCATTTGGGAATAATGGTAAGCTCTTTTTCTGTTATGAGAAGGACCAGCAGCTTTTTGCTCACTATTAGAGTCACTCTTGTTCTCGAGACAATGAAAATAAAAACACTAAAACAGCTCTGAAAATAGCCAGTTAATCCAGGCAGTGTTCAAGGCTGGCTGGTTAACAAAAAACTGTGTCATGTCGCAACAGATTCCCAGATCACAGTTGCCAATATCTTGCTGAGCTTTCTGCCTTTCCCATTTTCTGTACATTATGGCTAACTTACCCTTAAAATCATGCAATTTTATGCTAAAATATTCCATCATGTTAGAATAATGGTACAATAATTAATAATATAATGAAAAAAATGCATGGCTGTGAGCATAAAGAAATGCTAGTACGGTATCTGGTAACACCAGACAACACGTTGCTGGGAGGCACTTGGTACATGCTGTGACCAGGATGAAGGCTTGTCGATGCACTGAGGTGAAGCGGGCAGTAAGACCATGTTACAGAAGGGGAATTTGGACCCTAATGCCAGTTGCTTTCTGTACCTCGTGGTTGCTCTCCACGTCAGAGAGGGTTTGGGCTACATAGTGATATACTTAACTCGGTTTCGCTTGCAGTGGTGCTCGGTACACTATGTTATTAGGGGCCTCATATAGCAGATAGTTCACACTGGGTACTGCTGGCCCAGTTCGGAAGGCAGTGGGAGGTGGAGAAAACTGAGGAAGTAGAGTTAGTAATGGCAATGCAAGTGGCTCCCGACCGGCCATTAGCGAGAACAGAACCGTCAGTGTATGCATGAACAGGAGGGGGAAGGGTAGGTGAGGGCTACGGAGTTAAGGGTTTCAGTGATGGAGAGCTGTGAGGGTATTGGTAAACGGTCAGAAGCAGTGGCAGAAGGTGTGTAGTACACAGCAGGAGTCGTCCGTGTCCAGGTAGAGGGCAAAAGGTCAATAGGGATGGGAGTGACAAGATCAGTATGGATGCTGGCGGGATCACGGCCAGAAAGCTGGAGAGGACAGTTGAGTGGTGAATGAATTCGTTTGAGCCAGGATGCCAGGCGTGGCACGGGAGTATGCCGGATCCGATCTAGGTGAGTGGAATCTGAGAGAATGTCAACCAGTCGGGAGGAAAAGGATGAAGCAGGAGACGAAAATGTGGTCAGACACTGTGTGGCAAAGCAGACTCCAGGCATATGAATGCAATCGGTGGTGGGACAGATTGAGTTCATGGAGCATGTTAACTACTCTGGCAGACCTGGGGCAGTGAAGAATGAGGCGCATTGCCCGATTTTTTTCCACTTCAAGTGGTCGGAGCTGTGCTGGAGGGACAAGGGAGAGAGAGATATCGGGAAGGGAACGAATATATAACAAGTAAAATGATTGAGCAACGGGGATGCTAACCCCATGCGAGTCACAAGTAAGTGTGCCAAGGAGTTTAAGTCTGTGGTGAAGGTGGGTGCAGATAGTGGGGACATACTGGGAGGGGTTAAAGAGCGAAGAGAGGAGAATTCCGAGATATGTAAAATCCTGCACTACCTCAAGATGAGAACTGAGGAGGGTTATGGTTGTGCAAGCAAGCCTATGGGTGAGGGATCGTGTAAACAGTTTGGTTTTGGCTGTGTTGATAATCAACCCACAAGCAGATGCAGCCTGGCCGAACTTAACTAGATGTTGAAGAGTGACAGGAGAAAGGGCGTGGATGCAAATATCAGCATAGGTTAGGATCAGAGAGGAATCAGTGATAAGACCTAAAAGATGGAGGAGTCTATTCATGAGATTTAATTCCCCCCCCCCCCGAGTCACGGTGGCGAGAATACTTGAGAATACCTTGCAGAGAAAACGGGTTTTCTCTCACCTCTGCTGGGGATTCCCCGCATGCACACACCTGAATGCGGGCGGTGGGACTACAGAAAACGCACTTGTGACCTCCGCTGAATTTTTTCATGGTGATACTCGTTTTTTTTTTTTTTTTCACATCAAAATCAATCATTTTTGCAAAAAAAAAAAAAAAAAAATCAAACATTGGCTGGCACGGGGTTAAAAGAGTCCGGCACGCGACGGGTAGATCAGACATCGTCACTTTAAATGTCAAAAATTGTTAATAGAGTTAATTGTAAAACAGGAACCACAGACTAACATTCATTTTCTCGATTTGCTATGGTTCGAATAAATGTTCACACGAGGTGACATGAATTGGTCATGGTATGCCACGGCAGGTTAGTTGCACCTTTGTTCTCTGACTACATCCTTCTTGTAAGTGTGTTTATACACACACACACACACACACACACACACACACACACACACATATATATATATATATATATATATATATATATATATATATATATATATATATATACTCGTAAGTATATATATTTACACATGTACAGTATATATATGTGTGTGTACTGGGTATATGCATTTATAATTGTATATCACTTGTGTGGGACCAAATTAATCTTGAGTAGGAAAAATCGAGGCTAGCTATCCATTTTTTTACGTTTTGCTCCAGCTAGACTAATCATTTCAATAGCTGAGTAGCATATTCAGTTTGGGGAAAATGTGGGTAACATAATTAGAACACTTGTTTGATCGTTATAGATAGCCCCAAAGTTTATAATTAGATAAAAGTGATCTGACAAACATCTCTGGAATATTATGTTTTCGAAAGTAAAATCATTTGGATATTTGACAAACCTGTGTCTACTTTCGATACGTCTAAGTTTTGTGTTTGTATGCGTGTGTACAATGCAGTGGTACCAGAAGTAAACTGCATTGAGAGCTCCAGATTTTTTTTCCGGGGGGGGGGGGAGAATACGTTTTCTGTCATGCGCGATTCATAATTCAACCTCTATTACTCGAGAAGTGCAAATTTAAATTATAGGGATATCATACTTAAAAATTTTGAACTATTGCTGAAATGCTTGACAAACACTGAACAAATACAATTAAATGAAATATAACTGAACACCAAACGGGTACGCGTAATTCACATTTAGTCAGCTCTAAAACTGTCACCCGTCAAAACATGGGTTTTAGATACATACTCAAACTTATGATCAAATCTATATTCTAACTGTATTCCGTTCTCCTTCACCTCACCTAAGATATATCCATATCAAATACAGAGTTGTAATAAATGACAAACACTAAGATATAACTGACGCAAAGCAATGCTATAGGCGGGATCTACTCGTACATTCCAAGCAAAGTCTTTTCTACCATTTAATGCAGGGAGAAATAAGCTGTAAATGGATCAAGACTTAGCCAAGCTGAGATGGAAGTAGTATGTAACCTCCTCCTTACCTTTATGTGTATGCATTTGGTCCCATCTTTCGAATGCATAGACGATAGACGGACAAGTTACTATAGCCCTCGAAAAATCACCTTCCATTATACGAAAAGTGTTAATTCAAGATCTACTGATTTCGACACGTCTAAAAACATTGCAGTTATAATTCTGTGGGTCATAATTTGAGGGAAATACAAATTCTGGTGGACAGTTGCTGAATGAATATTAAAAAAAAAAAAAACGAAAGAATAAAATCTATCTATATATCCATTGCCAGGCGCCTTAATCCCATACGGGGTGGCCACAAACAAATCGCCTCCACGTCGCCATGTCCCCCACCATTTCACCGCCCTGCTCCCAACTTACACCCCTCTCTCTCATAATACCTCTCCACTCCTTCCCTTCATCTCATCCTTGGCCTCCCCGTCCCTCTCTCCCCCTCCACCTCACTCACATACACTCTCCTCGTCAGTGTCACTGTCCATCCTCTCCACATGGCCAAACCACCTCAATGTGTTTCTCCTAACGCTTCCTGTCACATCCACATCCACACCACAACGCTAATTCACATCCTCATCTGTCAGTCTGTCTCTCCATGTGACCCCACAGGCTTCTCTCAAATAACTCATTTCCACTGCCCTCACTCTTGACATGTGTCCCTCCAACAACGTCCAAGCTTCACGTCCATACGTTAGAGTTGGTATCACAATACTCATGTAGTAACTTTTTCACTTCCATGCTCACTTTCCTGTTTCCTATCACTGCCTTCAAGGAACCAGCAACCTTTCTTCCTTGTTGCATCCTTTCAAGCACTTCACCCTCCAAACTTCCATCCTTACTCATCACACTACCAAAGTACTTAAACGTACTCACATTTCCCATTTTCTCATCATCCAGTCACACTGTACATTCACTGACTTTACTTCTCTCGAAGACCATAACTTTACTCTTCGCTATATTCATCTTTAGATTCCGTTTCTAACACACTCTCCCAAACTCATCCACCAAGCCTTGCAGCTCCCCTTCGTCATCACTTGACAACACAGTGTCATCTGCAAACAACACCACAGGGAGTTACTAAACACTGCCCTCTCTCACTAGGGCCACTCCAACATCCACTGCCCTATCTTGTACCTCTTTTATAACCCCATCCATGTACAGATTGAGCAACCATGGAGACATAACACATCCTTGTTTCAACCCAACCTTCAAATAGAAAAATTCACTCAGTTCACAATCCACACGCACTGCAGCCTTAACAACCTCATACATACTCTTCACAGTAATCAGCAACTTCCCACTACTCCATATGTCCTTTATACTTTCCACAATCCTTGTCTATCCACCCTTTCATATGCTTTCTCCAGTTCCATGAAGGCTGCATACAACTTCTTTCCCTTCTCTGGTAATTTTTCCACTAAAGATCTAAGAATGAATATCTGATCTACACAACCTCTTCCCTTCCTAAAGCCTCCCTGTTCTTCTCCAGCTAATTCCACTATCATTTCCCTAACTCTGTCAATAAGCATCATACCATATAATTTTCCTATTACACAAAGAAGACAAATGCCCCTATGATTACCACACACTTCTTCTTCCCCTTTCCCTTTGTATATGGAAATAATTATGCCTAACTTCCAATCCTCCGGCACTCTACCTTCCTCCAAGGCCAATCTGCATGTCTTCCACATCCATTCTACAACTATCTCTCCCCCATGCTTCAGCATTTCACCACACACTTCATCAATTTCTGGGTCTCTTCCCATTTCGACTTTCTTCATTGCTTCCACAACTACCATCCTACTGATTTCTTCCCGTCTTTTCACCCCTCTCCTTCTCCCAGCCATTCCCTGGCCACTTATACTCGCATTACTTTCATTCTCTATGTTCAACAATTCCTTAAAGTGTTCTCTCCATCTGCTCACTTCTTCTTCCTTCTCAATTAGTAATCTACCATTTTTATTTTTCACTCCCCTACTAACTTCATTGCCACCCCGCCTAACTCTGTATACCTCTTTCCAGAATATTTTCTTAGTCTCTCCACTTTACACTCAAATTCCTTCCATATTCCTCATCCACTCTCCTCTTACTCTCCCTCCATTTTGCACTGAAATTCCTTCCATATTCCTCATCCACTTTCTTCTTACTCTCTCTCACTAATCTTTTCACCTCTCTCTTCCCTTCTACATATAACTCTCTCTTCCATCTCTCAACTTCTTCCACGCCCCTATTGCTCATCCGTTCATTATGTCTTCTTTTGTGCCACAGCCTGTCTTACCTTTTCATTCCACCATGCTGTTCCTTGCACCCCCTTTCGTTTTCTCTTCACCCCACACACCACCTCACTTGCTGCACATATTTCTTCTGTGAATACCTTGCACAAACCTTGCACGTCCCCCATCTGCTTCAATTCATATTTACCCAATCTTTCTCCACTTCTCTCTTATATTCTGCCTTTTTCTCATCCTCTTGTAACCATTCCACACTCCTTGCATCTGCTCCTTCCTCCCATCCTTCCCTTCTTCTATTTTTCCATTTTACTTGGACCTTGATTCTGACCACCACCAAATGGTGGTCAGCAAGTCCACTCCCCCAGCCTCTATATGCCCTTGCATCCTGTACACACCTTCGCATCCTTTCATCCACACACACACACACACATAATCAATCATTGCCTTCTTTTCACTCAGTCCACCGCCTACCCTTCACATCACTCGTCACATATACCTGTGGATCATTTTGTGCCTGAAGAGGGTATTGGCTATCACCAACCTCCTCCAGGCACAAATGTCCACTAAAGCACTGCCATTTTCATCTATCTTAACAGGCACACCCCGCTCACCAACTACTCCATCCACTTCACATTCCCTACTTTACCATTCATATCACCAATCAAAAACACTCATTCTTTTCAAACTTTTCCATGCACACTTCCACATTTGTCCAGAGCTCTTCTCTCACTCCGCTTGCACGATCTTGTGTTGGGGCATACACACACACAATCGCTCACATTTGTAGTCCAACTTTCAATCTTACCCACACAATCCTTGAGCTAACTGATTCGTGCTCTTTTATATTCTCCTTCCATCTGTTACTCACAACAATACACACTCCTTCTTTTGCCCTCTCATTCTCACCTACTACTGCACATATATCCCATCCATACTCCCAGTCTCTCACATTCTTTCTTCTTCATTAGTTTCAGTTAATCCACATACATCTACTTTCGCACCCTCAAGCACCTGGACAATCTCTCCTTCACCTCATCATTTGCACCCCTTACATTCCACTTCACCATCCGTATCATGTCCTTTGTTCGGTCCTTAGTTGTCATCTTTTGATCAGTCCTGGTCCGAGGCTTCATGTTCGTATTTTTAGTTAGCTGTTTTCTGGGGACGGGCACAAACACTCTGCCAATCCACTTCCTGTCACGTAGGGATCACGTGTTGGTTGCTTATAAGGTTACCACCGAGCGTTGTAAATGCTTTCCTGGTTTACAGGAAATCATTTGGCTTGCCGCTCGATGTAGAGTTACCCTAAAAACTGAGTACCAGTACACTAAGTGGGTTGATGATGGGCGCCCCCGCCTACCACTAACAAATAAAATAATTTCAGTTAATGCTTGTATTGCACAGATTCACTGAATAGGTGTGAGGGTGACCTGCTACTTGAGTGGTTTGCACACAACGAAAAAGACCGGAGAGGCAAACCAACAAACACTTCGAAGATGCAGTGGCCATTGTAATAGTGATGGTAAACAAAAATGCAATGCTTCGTCGTCAGAGAGAGAGAGAGAGAGAGAGAGAGAGAGAGAGAGAAATAGATGAGACAAAAAAATTTTCTGATTCCATCATGCTTGTAAGAGCCATATACTGTATATAGGAAAATTTCCTTCTGTACACATACATGCGACTTGTACTCCATACAGCCTCGGATAAAACGCCTGCGTCTCTATACGGTCAACAGTTGTGCAGTGAAGAATGCATGAGGTCAGCTTAGCACGGCAGATTTTGCAAACAAATTAATATGATATTTAAATGAAAGTTCTGGTTTAAAAATTAAATAATCAAGAATAACAAAATGTTATGAACGACCTGAGCTGTGAGGTGTAAAATACCACAATGCCTCCGCCTAGAGACCTGGGAACTAGGGATTAGTGATTATTCTGATTGAACGTAGTAAGTGGTGAATTTCCTGCTGGAATGTGATGATTTAAAACCAGCATAATTTGGAAAAAATCAGTGCGTACAGGGAGCAGCTGATTCTGAATGACCTCCAGGCTTCAAAGGTTAATTGTGGATATTGGATATAGCGATGCATTCGAGGTATTTGATCATACGTTTATGATGATTCTTATCTACTCCTGTGTGTGTGTTTATATATATCACATTGTTTTATATATATATATATATATATATATATATATATATATATATATATTGTTACATAGCCTATGATTTCATCATGCTTTGTGTAATTCTAACGTACAGTATGCTGCATGTTTTATCACGAGCGTGTTCTACCTCACTCCCCCCTTCTACCCTTATAGTAAAGTAAGTCGTTCTTTCTGTTGTTCAGAGCAGGATTGTCAACTCTTTGTCCCCATGGCTTCATTTGCGCGTCCTTTTTACAAGTTGTATCAAGCTCTGCCGGCCCCTATATAATGAGCTCAGTCTCTGCATTATTGCCACTTAGATCTACTCCTCATTTTGTTCACATCTCTGTCCTCCCCTGTACAGTTGTTATTATTGTGAGTGCTCAGGAAGTCTCCAACCATCTAGCAGCTGTGTAATTTGAGTATAACTGTTATTGCCTTTTTTCTTGTACTGTGTAGCGTAAGGTGTTAATTCTTAGGCCTAGTAAGGTTTTTGCAATTCATGTAAGGTTCTTATTGTCAGCTATCATTAATAATATTTTGTATCTGTAATAATATATCTTGCATTCACTGAGTATTATCTAGTATTGTCATTTTATCAGGGCTGACTTAGATAAATTTACTCTTGCTAATTTCGTGTTAATAGAGGCTATTGCAGTTAACCATATATTTAACCTGTTTTTTGCCATTACATTATCCTTATGAGTCCTGAATGTTTTGTTGTTAGTTTGAGCATTAAACTTTAACTTGTAATTTTACCTAACTCTTTGTTTTGAACCTGGAACTTTACGGGACAGTAGTGATTTTTAGTATTCTCACTTAAAGTGTACATTATCTTTCTCTGTTCCTTAACTATATATATATATATATATATATATATATATATATATATATATATATATATATATATATATATATATATATACGACAAGGATAGCAGGAAAACAAGTAACTAAAAAAACAAACAAGAAGCCTCGGACAAGGACTGACCAAACGATGACGACCCAGGACCGGACAAAGGACTTGGTAATGAGTACATGGAATGTAAGAGGAGCGAATGATGAGGTGAAAGAGAGAGAGATTGTCCAGGCGCTTGAGGGTGCGAAAGTGGATGTATGTGGAATAACTGAAACAAAATGGAGAGGAGAAAGTGTGAGAGAATGGGAGTATGGATGGGGTATATGTGCAGGAGTAGGTGAGAATGAAAGGGCAAAGGAAGGAGTATGTATAGTTGTGAGTAAAAGATGGAAGAGGAGCATAAGACAGTATGGATCAGTTGGGTCAAGGATTGTGTGGGTAAAGTTGAAAGTTGGAATACAAATGTGGGCGATTGTGTGTGTGTATGCACCAACGCAAGATCGTGCTAGAAGAGTGAGAGAAGAGTTCTGGACAAATGTGGAAGTGTGCATGGAAAAGTTTGGAAGGAATGAGAGAGTGTTTTTGATTGGTGATATGAATGGTAAAGTTGGGAATGTGAAGGTGGATGGAATAGTTGGTGAGTGGGATGTGCCTGCTGAGATAGATGAGAATGGGAGTGCGTTAGTGGACATTTGTGCTGGGAGGGGGTTGGTGGTAGCCAATACCTTCTTCAGGCATAAAATGATCCACAGGTATACATGGCGAGTGATGAGAAGGGTGGGTGGTGAACTGAATGAAAGGAAGGCAATGATTGATTATGTGTGTGTGGATGAAAGGATGCGAAGATGTGTAAAGGATGCAAGAGTGTATAGAGGTTGGGGGAGTGGACTTTCTGACCACTACTTGGTGGTGACCAGAATTAGAATGCAAGTAAGATGGAGGAATAGAAGAAGGGAAAGACGAGAGGAAGGAGTAGTTGCAATGAGAGTGGAAAGGTTACAAGAGGATGAGAAAAAGGCAGAGTATAAGAGAGAAGTGGAGGAACGATTGGGCAAATATGAATTGGAGCAGATGGGAGACGCGGAAGGTGTGTGTAAGATATTTACAGAAGAAATATGTGCAGCATGTGATGTGGTGTGTGGAAGGAAGAGAAGACGGAGGGGGGGTGCAAGGAACAGCGTGGTGGACTGAAGAGGTGAAACAGGCTGTGGCACAAAAGAAGAAAGCATACAATGAATGAATGAGAAATAGGGGCGTGGAAGAAGTTGAGAGGCGGAAGAGAGAGTTATATGTGGAAAGAAAGAGAGAGGTGAAAAGATTAGTAAGAGAGAGTAAGAAGAGAGTGGATGAGGAATTTGGAAGGAATTTGAGTGTAAAGTGGAGGGACTGTAAGAAAATATTCTGGAGAGAAGTGAAAAGAGTAAGACAGGGTGGAAGTGAAGTTAGCAGGGGAGTGAAAGATAAAAATGGTAGATTACTAGTGGAGAAGGGAGAAAAAGTGAACAGATGGAGAGAACACTTTAAGGAATTGTTGAACATAGAGGATGGAAGTAATGTGAGTATAAGTGGCTGGGGAATGGCTGGGAGAAGGAGGGAGGTGAGAAGACAGGAAGAAATCAGTAGGATAGAAGTTGTGGAAGCAATGAAGAAAGTTAAATCGGGGAAAGCCCCAGGAATTGATGGAGTGTGTGGTGAAATGCTGAAGCATGGGGGAGAGATAGTTGTAGAATGGATGTGGAAGATGTGCAGATTGGCTTGGGAGGAAGGTAGAGTCCCGGAGGATTGGAAGTCAGGTATAATTATTCCCTTGTACAAAGGAAAAGGAGAAAAAGAAGTGTGTGGCAATCATAGGGGCATTTGTCTTCTTAGTATAATAGGAAAAGTGTATGGTAGGATACTTATAGACAGAGTTAGAGAAAGAACAGAGAAATTAGTTGGAGAAGAACAGGGAGGCTTTAGGAAGGGAAGAGGTTGTGTAGATCAGATATTCATTCTTAGATCTTTAGTGGAAAAGTTTCTAGAGAAGGGAAAGAAGTTGTATGCGGCTTTCATGGATTTGGAGAAAGCATATGACAGGGTGGATAGACAAGGATTGTGTTAAGTGTTAAGAATATATGGAGTAGATGGGAACTTGTTGAATGCTGTGAAGCGTATGTACGATGGTGCGAAGGCTGCAGTGCGTGTGGATGGTGAACTAAGTGAATTTTTCTCTTTGAAAGTTGGTTTGAAACAGGGATGTGTCATGTCTCCATGGTTGTTCAATCTGTACATGGATGGGGTAATAAAAGAGGTACAAGGTAGGGTAGTGGATGTTGGAGTGGCCCTGGTGAGAGAGGATAGTGTTTGGAAACTCCCTGTACTGTTGTTTGCAGATGATACTGTGTTGTTAAGTGAAGACGAAGGGGAGCTGCAAGGCTTGGTGGATGAGTTTGAGAGAGTGTGTAAGAAACGGAATCTAAAGGTGAATGTAGGGAAGAGTAAAGTGATGGTCTTTGAGAGAGGTGAAGTTAGTGAATGTACAGCGAGGTTGGATGGTGAGAAATTGGAAAATGTGAGTACGTTTAAGTACTTGGGTAGTGTGATGAGTAAGGATGGAGGTTTGGAGGGTGAAGTGCTTGAAAGGGTACAGCAGGGAAGAAAGGTTGCTGGTTCTTTGAAAGCAGTGATAAGAAACAGGGAAGTGAGCATGGAAGTGAAAAAGTTACTACATGACAGTATTGTGATACCAACTCTAACGTACGGAAGTGAAGCTTGGACATTGTTGGAAGGACACAAGTCAAGAGTGAGAGCAGTGGAAATGAGTTATTTAAGAGGAGCCTGTGGAGTCACATGGAGAGACAGGCTGACGAATGCGGATATAAAGGAGCGTTGTGGTGTGGATGTGGATGTGATAGGAAGCGTTATGAGGAACACACAGAGGTGGTTTGGCCATGTGGAGAGGATGGAAGGTGAAAGACTGACGAAGAGAGTGTATGTGAGTGAGGTGGAGGGGGGAAGAGGGAGGGGGAGGCCGAGGATGAGATGGAGGGATGGGGTGGAGAGGTATATGAGAGAGGGGGGTGTGAGTTGGGAGCAGGGCAGTGAAATGGCGGGGGACAGGGGGACTTGGAGGCGATTTGTTTGTGGCCACCCCAAACGGGATTGAGGCGTCTGGCAATAGATAGATAGATAGATAGCAGGGAATTCTCTCCCCATCCTCTTTAATCTTAAGAGATGACACAGTTAATTTGCTGTAATTGCACTACTTTCCGTCTAGGTAAAAAACATTCCCATATTCGATATTACCTCACTTTACCTTACCTTAACTTATATCCTACCCATAGCGTGCTTATACAAGGAATGTTAGACTGGGCGATACTGCCTTACACTGAATGTTTTTAGTAGTCTACCACATATATAAAGGTCGTAGCTAATCCTTACATCATTCCCATATTGTATATGCCAAAAATTAAGCATGGTTGATTTATAACTCCAACATCGAAACTTTTTAGTCTTGCCAGTATCTTAGAACTTCCCCAGTCACTTTGGTCATAATTGGATGCTTCTTGCATGGTTAAGTCACTGTTCCGTTGGACCCTCCTAACTATACTTATGTTGGGAGAGCCTCGTTTCCAAGTCATTTTCACATTGTCGTATATAAAATCTAGTGCAGTTTTTGCAAGTAGTTTTATACACAACATCTGAATTGCTTGATAGGTTATTTTTGATGAACGTTTTTGTTAGTAGTGTTCTCATACGTGGAAGCTACATGTACAATAAGTTTATCCAATATATGAACAATATGAAGAAAATATTCATGTATAGGGAGATCAATAGTTCTTAGGCTGGTTTGATGATCTACTATAAAAATTTGGCGTCTATAGTTGCGTTTTGTTCCTGTATTTTGACACTGGGTTAGTATGCTGAGTGCTTACTTAAATTTCTTCCTTATGCTCAGAATTATTTGTAGTTTTTCATCTTGAAAATCGGATTGCCATAATGCAATTGATCCCTGTGAAAACAATCAATAACCTAATAATGTTATGAATGGATAATTCATCTTTTATATTAGAGTGTAAATATGAAACACAAAAAATTTGATATGGTCATGGGTAATCCCCTCTCCCCTTTGCTTAAAAGCATTTACCTCTATTACCCTGAGAGTAATTTCTTGATGATGTAAAGGATAAAACATTTTTTTGGCTCTGATTCTTTGATGAGATTCTGGGCTTTTGACTTAACAACCATCCCACTGATGAATTTTCGCTTCATCCATATTTCTTAGTCCCTCCATAAAGTTTTGTCATGAGGAGGTAACGGATAACGAAATCCATTTCTTAGATGTATAGATCATCAGGTGTAAAGGTGTTCTGAAGACTAATTTATACAGAAATCGTACAGATATAATGTGTTATATCAGAGAATAGGGTAGAAGCTGAAATATAAACTCAGGATACTAACCTGGTATCATTTCACTGTAAGGAAACGCTTCTATGAATATAAAACTAATACCACAATGTCAAACCAGCAAAAGAACCATTACCATCGGCATTCATGATATTTTTTTTGGTACTGTTCATGTTGAAAAAAAAATATATATATACATATAGCTTCCAAGTATCAGAGCATCATGATGAAAACCCTCATCAAAAACAGTCCCTCAGACTATTCAGCTGTTGCTTATAAACTCCATGCAAAGACAGTATAATGAAAGAAAAGCATTCAGGTGCCGAATGCTAATAGCCCGCCAGAATGTGCTGTTGGCCAAATCCATGATTTTGGCCATATCTTGATACACTTAAAGATTCATGTTGATAGCTCAAGCAGTTCATGATATATAATGGTGCTAAAGGCGGGAGATAGAAATTAGTTGACCTTTGGCAGCCATTTTGGTGTCCTTGATGTTGACACCGAGCGCCGATTTTCGAACTCGGCCAAGATTTTAGTCATATCTTGTTATGCAAAAGGTTTCATGTTGATAGCTCATGCCGTTCATGAAATGTAATGGAAACACACACACACACACACACACACACACACACACACACACACACACACACACACACACACACACACACACACACACACACACACACACACACACACACATTTCATGTTGGGTGTACGAGAATGTGCAAAGGGGTTAAGTAAACCATTATTTTTAATTTTCAAGAAATCCTTGAGTCAAGGTAAACTACCTGATATTTGGAAAAAAGCAAATATTGTCCCCTTATTCAAGAAAGGGAATAGACAAAATCCACTCAACTACCGACCAGTATCGCTGACCAGTGTTGTAAGCAAGGTATTAGAAAAGCTTATAAGAAAAGCTTGGGGAAATCATGTAGAAGAACACAATATGATAACAGAAAGACAGTTTGGTTTCAGAAAAGGGAAATCATGTGTTACTAATCTGTTGAGCTACTATGACAAAGTAACAAACACAATACAGGAAAGGGAAGGATGGGTGGACAGTATCTATTTAGATTTCAAGAAAGCATTTGACACAGTACCACACCAAAGACTTTTATGGAAATTGTACCATCAAGGAGGAATTCGAGGCAAACTGTTTTGTTGGATGCAAGATTTTCTCATAAAAAGAGAAATGAGGACAGTACTAAGGGGAAACTACTCATCATGGAAAGAAGTGACTAGTGGAGTACCACAGGGTTCAGTGCTGGCACCAATCATGTTTTTAGTGTATATAAATGATATAGACAGTAACACTTGAAATGAAAGCTATCTAAATATGTTTGCAGATGATGCAAAAATACACAGGAGAATTACTAACACAGGCTCTTGTAAAGAGCTACAAGAAGAATTAAATAAACTTCATGAATGGAGTAATACATGGCAAATGGAATTCAATGTGGACAAGTGTCATGTAATCAAGTTTAGTAAAAGTGGAAAAAGACCTGATTGAGATTATACGTTGGGAAATAAAACCCGACACATGCAAGCATGTTGGAGCCTTTAAAAACGAAAACGAAATAAAACCCTACACACATCAGAAAGAGAGAAAGACCTAGATGTGATTATCAATAACAGACTATCTCCGGCTGACCACATCAGTGAGAAGGTACGGAACATGTATACACTGCTTGCAAATATGAGAATAGCATTCACATACATAAATGAAGACATGCTAAGAAGGATAATAACACCATTCATCAGACCAACCCTGGAGTATGCATCAGTAGTCTGGAGTCCTCATCTCAAGAAACACATAGACAAGATTGAAAAATTTCAAAGGGCCGCTACAAGATGGATACCAAGCTTAACGGATCTAAGCTACGAAGAAAGACTAAATAAACTGAATCTACCAACACTACAGGAGAGAAGGAAAAGAGGTGACATGATAATGATAAATAAATGCATATCAGGGAAGGAGAAAATAGACATAAATGATTACTTAACATATGGGGAAGCATCAGCAAGAGGACATTGCAAAAAACTGCATAAGAAGAGAGGTGATAAAGATGTAAGGAAATTCAGTTTCCCAAACAGAGCAATTGATCAATGGAATGCACTACCGAATGAAATAGTGTGTGCCAAAACAATTTACAAATTCAAGGATATGTACGATAAATATGGTTTAAGACACGGGACAGTACGAGCTTGACTCATTCCTGTAAAGATACAATTAGGTAAGAACACACACACACACACACACACACACACACACACACACACACACACACACACACACACACACACACACACACACACACACACACACACACACAGAAGCAGGCAAAAGCATTATCGCTCCGCCCTGTAAGTAGGGCAATAAATATTGTGTGTGTGTGTGTGTGTGTGTGTGTGTGTGTGTGTGTGTGTGTGTGTGTGTGTGTGTGTGTGTGTGTGTGTGTGTGTGTGTGTGTGTGTGTGTGTGTGTGTGTGTGTGTGTGTGTGTGTGTGTGTGTGTGTGTGTGTGTGTGTGTGTGTGTGTGTGTGTGTGTGTGTGTGTGTGTGTGTGTGTGCGCGTGAACAATATAATTTTATCCTATTAAGGTAATCTTGGTGGAAGGGAGGAGGGACAGTCGACACAAAAACCTACTGTATTGTAGAACAACAGATCAATGATCATTGGTCACGGTCACAGGGGTAGGTCTGACGTTGGCCTAGCAAAATTAATATATAGTTTTTATCAAAATTATACCAAAGGTGGCGGAAGGATTCAGGGTAAGGAAAGAATGACGTGATTACATTTTGACAGCAAATGGTCAACGGCAAAAGTCACAAGGGAAGGTCAAATTTCTTGTAGCCTGTATGTTTGTTAGCAATGTAGCTCAAACAGATTTTACCTGATTCTAATCAAACTTGTAAGAAATTCTGAGTGTCAGCCAGTGAGTAAACATATTGTTGTCTGAACAAAAAGTCAAAAGCCAAGGTCTCAGGGCAAGGTCTATCGAAAACCTTTATTCAGCTTAGACCAAACTTTGTGGAAGGTTAAGGGTAAGGCAAAAATAAAAGATTTTGATTTTGAGAACAATCAGTTAAAGGTCAAGGTTATAGGGAAAGGTCAAAGGTCACAGTCACAGAGTAAGGTTAAGTCAAACAGATTGTCTATCTATCTATCTATATACCTTGGCTGCTTCCCCCAAACTTGGAGGAACACTAAGGGGCAGGGAAGACCGAAGGGATTCAGTTCTGAGAATAATCATTCAAAGGACAAGGTAACAGTGCATGGCCAAAATCTGATCCATGTGTCTGTGTTTGTGTAAAATAACTATAACAGTTTTGATCCGAAATGGATCAATCTGGTTGGATGAGCTGAGGATCACCCACCAAGTTTACACATTATTTTTGAGATGTCAAAAGTCAAGATTACATGGCCCGGTCAACTACAATCTTTATCCGATGTAGACTAAACTGTGTGGGAAAGTTCGCGTCAGTACAGGTTTACAGTGATTCTGTTATGAGAACAGTCAATCCAGGTTCTACGTCGTAGAGGAAGGTTGACCGACAAGGTCAGAGGGTTAAGTCAAATGAAGCAGCTTTGAGCTGATCGAGCCAAAGTTGGTGGAAAAGTTAAGGGTTAGGCAAGAAAGAAGCGCTCGACTTTGAGAGCAATCATTCATGATTAGGGACACAGTAAAATATTTGGCCCTTTGACTAGTTGGTGTGGAGGAGAGTTGCACTCCCCATGTGTTCCTTCTTGTTACACTTCCACTTCTGCAGACCCTCGATTCACACCCTCAGATATGAATGCACGCACACACTCACACACACACAGGCATGCAGACACAATCAGCATAATTATGGAATCAGTCACACACACACACACACACACACACACACACACACACACACACACACACAAAACATGTAGGCGGTCATGCATGCACACGGACGCACAAAAAACAGTGCACACGTTCACATACAGCACACTCAGGTACACATAAAAGACACACACACACACACACACACACACACACACACACACACACACACACACACAAACACATGTAGGCGGTCATGCATGCGCATTCATGCACAAGAAACATTGCACACGTTCACATACAGCACACTCAGGTACACATGAAACGTACTGTATGCACAAACACCTACAACACACACACACACACACACACACACACACACACACATTGACAAAGTACATGTAGAATCACACACAGGAGAGCATAAAATAAAATATATTGCATATATATATAACAGCACAGACAAACACACACACAGCGACGCAACCCACAAACACAATTGCATCTAAACTCAACATTACCATTATTACTGACACGCAACAAACCCCATAAGGGAGCACAGAACAGAAAATATGCTACAATTTTATTTCCCACGAGTATCTACGTGCTGTAAAAAAGAGTACCTACTTATAGCAAAAATATATCCTTCCCCGGTGATTACGAGTTCAGCTGAGAATACAAAATTGAATAAAACAGAATACGTCATTTGTCTGAAAGAGCCGCTACGTTCCATGATTTACCAAACGTGGCAGTTCAAAGTCTGTGAGGTAAAACGTGGACTGGTTTGGCCGTATTTATATAAGAGGTTAGCCAATTTCCGCGATAAATAAGTGTGCATAGCAGTTCGTATCAAGAATAATTTTGTCAAGCCACATTTTTCACTTGGATATGGACCTAAGTTTAGTTGTGTTTGGTAGTACATGAGCTCAGATGAAAGTACCTTCTAAAACGTTATATACAACATAAGCTTAGGAAAGCTAGTAATTACGTCCCATGGTTGCATGGCTGCTAATTTGAATCCCAGGTACTGTAGAGATTAGTTTGAGGATACGAAAATTGTCATAATATCCAACACTGTTTTTCCATAAAGGGCAACCGAACATCTTTAACATCCAGCTAATATAATTACTCCAACCCAGTTGTTATTACTGCTGAAGTTTAAGCAAGAGGTGTCTATGGCCCAAGACCAATCTAAATAGTTCATGCAATGACTAATAACTTCATCAGCCTATGTCCAGTATCGCATAAATGTCAACCCAAGCCCCCTCAAAATAATAATAATAATAATAATAATAATAATAATAATAATAATAAATAAAATAGAATAAAACACACTGGTCTGTATGTCTATCTATCTACCTACCTACCCATTTATCTACAACATGCAATCATACCATAAATATAAAATACGTACGGCAATAAAGGTACACATACCTTACCATCATTTATTCATCCCAATACATATTACAAGCTGTTCCCAGAATCGCAATACCGGTACACAAAATTTAATGCAGTCTGTATACCAAAAAAATATAAGTTTTCACGTAACATGCTCGGGGAAAAATAAATATGCTATCAGACATTTCTAAATGTATACACAAACATAAAAGCTGTACTTTATGATTGACACACACACACACACACACACACACACACACAGGCTACGTTCCTGGTATTTTCCTATGGTCGTACCATTCTAAAGTGGCGGTTTGGGTGGGGCAGGAACCTCTGTACAGTGTTGCCACGTTTTCCATACTCGCGATGCCTCTCTCTCTCTCTCTCTCTCTCTCTCTCCTGGGGGGATGTGCATCACCCTAGGGAATTTTGTTTCTTTTATGTCTTATAAACTTTTGCTTTCATTTCTTTATTTTGTTTTTTATTATATTATTGTTTTACATATGACGCCAGATGACCTCGGTGTTACGGCGCCTTTTCATTCAGTCATTCTCGCCCTCCTTCCTTCCCTCCCTTCATCTTTCCCTCAGCTTGACAACGCACTCAACACTGCCCTGCCTGCCTTCTCTCTCTCTCTCTCTCCTTGGGGAGATGTCTTCACCCTTGGGAATTTTGTTTCTTTTATGAGTGACTTATAAACTTGTGCTTTCATTTCTTTATTTTGTGTTTATTATATCTAATTATGTTTAAAAATATTATTGTTTTACATATGGCGCCAGATGACCTCGTTGTTTTGGCACCATGATTTGTTTTCATTCAATCACTTTCTCCCTCCTTCCTTCCCTCCCTTCCTTCATCTCTCACTGAGCTGCACTCAACACTGCCCCTGGTCTGCCTCCCCCCCCCCCTCTCTCTCTCGTCTGTGGTATTTTAGGATACATTTTGGTTATTTTCTTTTATGTTATAATGTACATATTGTAAATTTGACTCTATTTCCTCACCACCCAGGAGGTTAAAGTCTTGGCGCGTTTTTTTTAAGAGGTGTCCCCAAACAGGCCTATTCCTCTATCTCTCACAGATGACCAGGTCGGACTGGGTGTGTGTGAGTGTTGCCGCTCACGAGGGTTTAATGTATATATTTTTTTTTTACTAAGAAACTGACATATTTTTGCTTATATTCCTGCACATTATCTTATAATCATAATTGTGACATTATTACCAACCCAGAAATACGGTAACTGCCAATAAAAGTGACTACTCTTTTTTAAGAAACACTGTAAAATAATTATGCCACGTTTCTGTATTGCCGTATAAATATTTTACGCATAATCAGTTTACTGTTCTTTCATATATTATAATACATACGTTACCATTATATTCTTATGTGTTTATCTTATTGTGATGCCTATTACATATATCAGAGCCGTTCACATAGCGGGTATGGAACACGTGGCAACACTGTACAGAGGTTCGTGCCCCACCCAAACCGCCACTTAAGATTGGTACCACCATAGTGATTACTCCACTCACAAAACAATCAAACGACTGGTAATGAAACGACCAAATGTGTGCCCATAATACTCGACTGTGTGTGTGTGTGTGTGTGTGTGTGTGTGTGTGTGTGTGTGTAATTCACCGGGTCGGTCAGGATCACTTGATGGTCGTGATCGTCAGCTTTTACCCTCCCGGAAGGGAGCTGAGAGCTCATATAGTCCGATCTAAGGGCAAGGCTGTGACCTTCACACACGCACACACCCGTCCCCTTGCTCAAGGGGGACAGTAACCACCCACTTCGTCAGTGAAACTTTTCGCAACATGAGCGAGGCGCGAACTCCCGTCCACCAGTTGGCAAGCGAGAGCATTACCACTGAACCAGCGAGCGGTGTGTGTGTGTGTGTGTGTGTGTGTGTGTGTGTGTGTGTGTGTGTGTGTGTGTGTTCCCCAGCTATACCCAGCTATTCCGTTTTTAACGCTTTAGTCGGGAATCGAACCGGAGACTCCTACAAAATATCACTCATATCACTCAACCATGGCGTGATATCAGTGCAAGGCTGCTCTCTAGAAGTCCCAGGTTGCATTCCCGGCTACATCGCTAAAATTTTCCACATATGTCCACACGTGTAATGTGTGTTTCGCCAGCGTTCTGGCAGCGCTTGTGCTGGCTGGGATAGAGTAAAACAGCTACGTCACTTGCCGAGTTGCCTGGAGCTACACCAATATCCGGATGACTCTCAAACATGTGTCACTTTATGGGTTCGGATTGAAATATATCCTCCGAGTATGGATTCACCTGGTTTCTCAAAGAATTCAGGTGGCTTAGCTTTCATCATGCCATGGTTTAGTGATAACGGTGCCTGTCTCCTACCAAGGAGTCCTGGTTTCGATTCCCGGCAACAGCATTAAAAATTTACTTATCTATATAGATAGATAGATTGATTGATAGATGGATAGATATAGATATATAATCACAAGTATTCGTGTATTACGCGAAATATTTTAGCTGTTACACTAAAACATGTTTGCAACATATCCTTAAATCAGACATAACCCATGAAAAACAATATCTCCAAAATAGTTTCCCGTGATTTCATTTGCACTTGTTATTATCCGTTTATTTGTCCTGGTAGTAGGCCTTCCCCAGTACGGGTATTTCGGTATTGTATAAAAGTTTATCCGTTTTCTCAAATAATCCAGTACATTTTATCCACAGTATGTAAAGTGGCTGATGTTACTACCTGGGTGATCGGGGGACCACGGGGTGGAGTAAGACTTATGACGGGGGAGGGGAGGGGAGGCAACAGTGGAGAGTAGGACGGGGGCAAGGAGGAAGGGAAAGAGAGCTGAGGGAGGTAAGGTAACATGAGAAGTGGAATAAGGCTATGGACAGAATAGGAAGTGGAAGCCAAAGAAAAGGAGGCAAGTGGGGCGAGCGGGGGAAAGAAACAAAGAGATGGTGAGACAGAGAGGAGAGTTGAAACAAGACAGAGGGAGGACAGTAGGGAGGTGGGTCAGGGGGTAGACGGCTGGAGGATGAGCCGGAGCGAGGGAATAGGGGGGAGGGAAGCAAGCAGGAAAAAGGGCAGGGTGAAAGGGAGAAGAAGCAGGGGGTTGAGGAGGGAGAAAGGACAGGTTTGAGGGAAGCGGAGAGGGGAGAGGGCTGGGAGAGAGGGAGAGGAGAAGAGGGGGAAGAACGGCAGGGGAGGAAAAGGGAAGGGTAAGTAGGAGGAAGGTAGAAGGCGAGAGTGGGGGAGGGGGAGAGTGAATCGAGGGTTGGAGTAGGGAAGGAAGAAAAATGGAGAACAAACGCTAACGAAAAGGAAAACAGAAGGGAAGGGTAGACAGTTGAGGCAGTAGGGATATGGAGAAAAAAATAAAGAACGGACAGAGACGGAAGGGCGAAGGGGAAAAGAGGGGAAAGAAGGAAGAGGGATATTTGGGAGGCAGGCGTAATGGGGTGAACGTAACTGGCACCTTTAGAGCGTGTAAATATCGTCAACAGACAGGGAAAGAGGAAGGGAGGAGCGGTGGTCAAATATGATCGCCATATCACCATCGTTACGTCCCTCCAGCCATTATAAAAGCATACTCACTTAACCCTCTGGAACACACACCGCCTCCACGAATTAAATTTGCATAATATAATGGTGGTGAGACGCGGGAGTGGCCGTTTGAGGACGCGAATGGGACTGGAAATAAGTAGGGGCTGGAGAAAAAGTGGAGGCATCTAGTACAATGAAGTAAGCACCAGGGTGGAACTGGAAGCACCGTATTTCCGTGGGTTTGGCAGGACTGATGACGCATCTTCCTGGGCGATTAATTCTCTCAGTCCGAGGACGTATTTGTATTTGATTCTGGATTACGTCACACTAATTCATCCAGCCTGGGAGAGGCCCCTTCGGAGTGAAAGGGTTGTTTATGCTTGGCTGGCCTCCGGTGGTCAGGATGATATTCTGTGCGTCTACCAATCCTCCTGACCTGATTTCCATCCCAACCCGGGTGGACTTTGTACAGAAGTTGATTAAAGGTCCTTCACGTGTTTTCACATGTTTGCACCCTGCAGAGATTCCTTAGATGACATATAGACTACACACTTTTACTCACAAACACATCTACCTTAACACAAATTCCTACATACACTTTTCAGTCAACAATCCAAAAGCCTTCCATATCTACACCTATGCTTGATGCCCTGGGTGGTGGAGGGTCACTTCAGTGGAAAAGTTATGTTCTTCGGTCCTACAGATCAGTTGCACCCAGTCCCTGCAAAACACGGGATGAACAAATATTGTACAACTGTCCGCCCATGCCAACTTAGGTGAGATGCCGGCGAGATACCTTATAACAAAGGCAGTTTTCAATAACCCTTTCTGTAAGCTATATTCTTTATACTGCACTGTTGCTACCACCAGGATTTTATTCAGCTTATAAAAGAATGCTCGTGGTGAAGGCGTTAACAATTTCATGTACTCTACGTTATTTAATAACGACACAGTTTTCGTTAATAAAGAAGAAAATCGACGTGCCATCAACAGAGATAAACCGCAAAGTAGAAGGTGCTGGTCAACCTTGTGTGCCAATGAGAATGATAATGCCGGTTGGAAATGTATTAATTACATTTCCTCCGTAAGTATATGGGTAAATAAGGAGAGAGAAAAAATAAATGTCAGCATAAAATATAGGGTAAATACAACCCAAAATAAGTAATAAAAAACAAGAACACAAACTGAAGAATATAAAAGTATCACTGACTCACAGGAATTTAGAACATACAAGGCGAGATGCAATTTATTTTTGACACCCGCAATAGCACGTAACATCATAGCAACTGCACAGAGAGAGAGAGAGAGAGAGAGAGAGAGAGAGAGAGAGAGAGAGAGAGAGAGAGCAGAGAACTATCGTGGGGTGTAACATTCTGACATCAACCATGAGATAATAGTCAAAAATTAAAGAAAAAAGGAACTTGGAGAAAAGAAACGAAATAACAGACATCCTCGCACACAGGAAAAAAAACGAAAAAAAACAAAAAAAAACACACAAAACACGAGATCTTCAAACAGAAATATACTATATCCTCAAACAACGTCATCCCCAAAACAAAAAGATAAAGAGGTCATTAAAATGGACTTTAAAAATCATGTCATCTAAAAAATCTATAAAAAAAAGAGATGGACGTATGGAAAAAAGAGTAACAAAAAGTTCTTCATCTAAAAGCAAGATTCTCGTAAAAATATACCTCCTCGAAAAAAGACAAATGAAAAAACAAAATACGAAAAAAATAAACAAGGCTTGATATTACCGAAAGGGCTAACTCAAGAGCGGTAAATTCAGGTACGTGGTGATGGGTCGTTATGAACGCGGCAATGACTAGTTTATAACATTTTCAGGGCCCCCCCCCCTAAAAAAAAAATGCCTGTCAACATTTACAGCAGGGATTTCTCTAGCGATGCCCGGCCCTCCGAAAAAATGGTGGAAGCTGGTATAATGGTGTTATTAGGCTACATCACGATACTGTTTACTGAGCGTGTGCTTATTTACTCCAACTATCCCTCAGTACCCCACCGCCGTTTCTCTCTCTCTCTCTCTCTCTCTCTCTCTCTCTCTCTCTCTCTCTCACACACACACACACACACACACCTTATTTTCCACTACCCTCCTGTCGACAATCACATACTTTTTTTTTTTTTTACTAATTTTCATTCCATCTACACATCCTTATCACTTCAATTACTGGTACATTCTCTCTGTTTCTGTTTCTCTGCCTCTTCTTTCTTCACTCAGTCTTTATTTTTCCACTAATCTCTTTTTTTCCCTTCCTCCAGATCCTTTTTCCACCCCCATTCCACCCTCCATAAGTTTCCTCTTCATCCATCCATCTCAAGCATTTTTCGCTCGTCATTCATAGGCCTAACGAGCCATACACACAAAACATGTAGATCCTACCATATTATGTCTCCGGAACAAATACCATTCTCTTACCTGCCTACTTGAGAGAGAGAGAGAGAGAGAGAGAGAGAGAGAGAGAGAGAAATATTGCAACCCTTGTCATTTACACCTCCATACTAGTTAATTTTTTTTTGCGTTTCGTCATTTCTCTGCTAATTTAGTTTTTATTCTTCTTTTTCTTTCACAGTCATTTGCCATATCCATTATCGTACTGTAAGGGTGAATGAAGGCCAGCTCTAACCGCCTCACTATAAGAACGGACCCAGGTTCAAATCCCGGCCGGGGCAGGGAACAGTTTAAGGATTTGAATTTCATTAAATCAGGCTTTACTGATCTACCAGAAGACCCGCCGACATGTCGTAAAAATACCCCCGCTAATACCAATACACCAGTCCTGTATGAGACAGTCCTAGCATGTATTCAATATGGACGGTGGGTGTTAGTGCCGAAGTGGTGACATGTAGAGGTGTATGGTATGTAGGAGGACTGCTGGGCCTTGATAGCAGGCTGTGGAGCCTATGCCCAGAGTCGGACACATAAAAAGAAAGAAAGAAAAAAAAAAAGACAACTCCCCTAAGTTAATTAGAAAATCGTCAGACTGAAGCAAGAAATTGAATTAAATAAAAATGAGCATTTAAAAAATGCAGCACCCTGTGACCTTGTCCTCTGACAGACTCTTCTCAAAATCGAGTCTCTTTATCACTATTTTAACTTAAACCCCACCACAAAGCTTAGCATGTGTCTGAAAAAAAAAAAAAAAAAAAAAAAAACTGCTAGTTGACCTCTCATGTAGCGTTGACCTTTGCCCTATTGTTAAAAAAAATAAAAAACCTTTCCAGTGATCTAGAACTCATCCACCAAGTTTGCTCTAATCAGATAAATACTGTTTTACTTACTTTATTCACACGAAGACACACGTGTTGAAACTTGACTTTATTTTGTGACCTTCATCTTTAACTGATTGTTTTCAAAATTGTTTCCTTTCGTTCTTTTCTGACCCTTAACCCTTCCACCAGGTTTGGTTGAAATCAGATCAAAACTGAGTTGGTCACTTCATGTACTCGTATCCATGACCTTTGACCTTTCCCTGTGACCTTTACTTTTGACTTCCCCCATTAGAATTCCTTTATTCCTGCCTTATCCTCAACCCTTCCAGGAAGTTTGGTCTAAATCGGATAAAAAATGTTTAAGTTGACTTTGACCCATGACTTCGGCCTTTGACCTATTGTTCTCATAAACTACAGCTTTACTCCTTGGCTGATCCTTAACACTTCAACTAAGTTTGGTTAAAATTGTATCAAACCTGTTCGAGTAATTAACACACACACACACACACACACACACACACACACACACACACACACACACACACACACACACGTCAAAATTTGTTCTTGTCCTGTGCCCTTGACCTTTGATTGGTTTCAAAACTGAATCACCTCATGCTTGCCTTAGGCCTACCCTCAACGCTTCCTCTTTTAAAATCTAACTTGGATAAAAGCTGTTTAGGTTTATTTTGATAGGTGAAACCTTGCCCTAGCCCTGTTATCTTGAACTCTGATCTATTTATTGTCTTAAGAAAAGTATGTGTACTCATTGGCTGACCCTCAACTCTTTCACCAAGTTTTGTTTAAATTGGATGAATACTGCATTAATTTGTTAACACAGACAGACACATACCTGTAAATCATAACATCCTCTTTCTCCTTGCGAGTTGCGGGTAAAAAGGTAAAATTGCACTATGGTCCTAACATACATAATGCCACAGTCTCTGCCCAGACATAAAATAGTACCATCTCCGTCCAGCGTCCTCATCAATCACCACACAAGTTCATGCTCGCTTCTGATCACCGTTCATTGCACATTAGCCAGGCGCACACAATACTGACCCATAACGTCTTTTTTTTTTTTTTTTTTTTTAATGTATCCGACTCTGGGCATAGGCTTCACAGCCTGCTTTCAAGGCACAGTAGTCCTCCTACGTACCGCACACCTCTACGTGTCAACACTTCGGCGCTAACACCCACCGTCCATATTGAATACATGTAGGACTGTCTCAAACAGGACTGGTGTACTTATATACATCAGATATGTACATTAGTGTATATTCGACAAAAATAAATCACATCAAATCACAAAATCAGTACCAATGCAATACAATTTTTCCCCATTAAATAATTTCCCACACACTCCATACAATCAGATTTCCCCGCCCTTCATCAGCGTGATTAACGCACACTAGATAATCGCACTTTACCATTATTTCCGACAATGCAACATTAATTTACCTCTGTCATTAACTGGTTATCCACTTTAACACCGCTTACAAATACCACAACACAAAGCGTAATTTTATCATCTATCATAAACGCATGGAACCAACACCGGCACCTTTTCTTTTTTACCTTCGTGAGGCGACACGTATACTGAGTCGCGTGCCTTCTGTTTCTTCTTCTTCTGGGTGAGTTTTAATGCCAAACATCGCCACGCCAAAACAGCCCAACCTACACTACAGTACAATAGTTATTTCACAGGGCGTTTTACTCGCTCCCCGTCACACCAGCCACCATGCCCATCCGCTACCTCTTCCCGGCCCACCCCATCCACTTTCTACACTCTTGATATCGAACTTACAAGAGAAATAATTAATTTCCCACCGCCGATGTCGTGCCTCAAACAAGACTCATATTTACTTGCTACACCCTCGCCATTCATCATCCAACACCATCCTAGTCCATTCCACCCCACCCCACTCCCATCCGCCAACCCGTTATATCCCGCAACCCAACCTACATTCGCCTCTCTCGTCAGCTTAGTATCCACTTTTAACAGCGGTGCAAAACATTCCACTAAACATAAAGCAATTTTATCATCCGTCATCAACTCATGTTGCCTGTTATTCAAGTATGCTTTACTTCGTTTTGTTATTATTTTGTTTTTATAATTACATGTACTAATATTCACAGAAACACTTACCTGCTGTGAATCTCTTCACCAGGACAGCTCTCCTTTGGGTTGAGCACAACTGAACGTACGAAGAATAACATGTTTTACATCGCCACTGTACTGAAGGGTTAATGGACGCTGTTTCTCAAGGCCCTTCTAACGCGTATCAAACTGTTTGGTGGTAATTGGGGTTAACACACACTCCAATCAGCTTGGTGCCAAGTTTTAAGCACTTCACTACGATGTCTTAAAAAATTATCTCTCTCTCTCTCTCTCTCTCCACACACACACACACACACACACACACACATACACATGCACACACACACACACACACACACACACACACACACAAATATATATATATATATATATATATATATATATATATATATATATATATATATATATTCAAATTTCTTTAGACTACCATAACAGGAGGAGTTTACTTTAAGAATCTCTCTCACTCATGGGGACATAAATAATCTCCTGTAACTTCTTCGCTACGAAAACTCTTTCCTTGACCGAATACCGATGTGTGAGGGAAAAAGATTAAAAAAAAAAAAAAAAAAAAAAAAAAGGCACTCTAATAAAGTGGTTGGTAAATGCCTGCCAAAAAATTGACAAATTATGATGTACTTTTATCCCTTACCATAAAACGTATTCCAGATATTTTTCCAGCATGCCCATGATTTTTTGACGGGTGCGGGGATTGTAATATCGGCGTACACGATCATCCAGTTATAACTCACACAATATATGGTGTCAGAAGAAAAAAAAATCCTTGGTCCTTCAGTCAAAAGGACTTCATTTTAATAAATCTTGCCATCTCCACAGGACTACATTCAGCTCATAAGACAGTGTTCTGAATGAAGAGGTTAGCTGTACCGGTGGCCTCCATTAACCCTTGCATCAATGGACATCACCACTGGGTCTGATTACACCGCCTGGCAGCATGAATAACATTATAAGTATCCTCATTAAACTGAGCGAATACTATTCTTATGTTTGCCAGTTTACCTCTAACACATATATGAGCTCTTATATGTCACGGTTATTTGGTTTAGCAATATATCTATTTATGGTCAACGGCTTCTAACATATACATGTTTTCCAAAAACACCTTGTCTACTGCAGTTTTAAGGTTATAATACTCCTACGCATGCTTATTATTTTAAAGGATATTGCAAAAACTCTTATATACAGTGAGTTTTTCATGGTAGTAATATTCTCAGTTATGTTAATCCCCTTCCAACACATAATGATGTCCAAAGATTTCCGTTCTACTGTCCTGTATTCTTCATTTTCTCCCCAAAAGGCAGCAATACTCACAAGCATCCTCATGTATTTTAAATTCTATAAGGTGTTCCCTACACTTTCTATCAATATTATTACAGTAAGATGTTGGTGTATAGAACAAACAGGCACTTTATAGGGACCATGCATTTAATACAGTTAAAAGTCGCACAATGAAATTTCATCCTAAAACAACCCCATTCAATTCTCCCATCACCCATAACTCAATGAGTCCGAGGAAGGTTTTGTCAGTATATTCTTGCCGTCTCCTGGTGTTTTATTCACCTTACGATAGACTTTTAACAGTCTTAATAAGCCCCATTACTACGAGAAGCTTTTCCTAAGCTAAATAATATCGTTTAGCAGCAGCAGGAAGCTAAAAAGCACGCCACTCGGAGACGAAGGGTCGCTTCAGTAGAATGGGTTCTTTTTATTACATTCCTGCTGACGCCATACACTATTATAAGATTAGACGAGGCCACTGGTAGTTATGGTACTTAACATTCGTTAAGTACAATAACGTCTCTCATATTATTAAAATTCCCGCCCGATGATGCAAATCATATTGTGAGGACATACCTTGAAGTAAAGAGGTTAGAAATGATTCCCATTGACTTTTCCAGTACGGTATCTCTTTCATTTTATTCTCAGTGCCATATCCTTGCTTTAACAGTATTATTAACCTCCACCTCCTTTGCTATCTTCTTTAAAACCATCATACGGATCTGTTCAGCTTAATGTAGTTCTTATGCAGTGTAGGGGTTAACGAAGGCTATATCATCCTTCCTGTTTCAAAAGTTTCACTAAGCCTACATAAAGGCGTTTGGGGGTGACATAAATTGAATGAAAGTTACGACGTGGGAGCGACGGTGTTGACTGTTCATACGTATTATATCCAATGACGAAAACTGTGCTTACTGAGACGTGCCTGAATAGCGTCCAAGTACAACCCATATGATTGTACCTTCAAAATATGCACAATTTTACATGTATAATACTTACATGTATCACTACTGCTCTCTCTCTCTCTCTCTCTCTCTCTCTCTCTCTTATACTGGTGTGTAGGACACGTGATTCAAAATCCGTGTACATCCATCCATCACACCACCACGTCTCTTTTATTCTTGCTGCCGCCTCACGATAATCCTGTATTCAGCTTAGGAGACTTTTCGTAATGAAAGGGTAAGAGAGTACTCCATTAACCCTTTGAAGTCGCACGTTCTTGCTACTTGCTACATGATTTTATTCAGCTTCGGGATAGAACTCTCAGAGTGAAGGTACGAAGTATACAAACAAGTACTATCACATTCCAGTACACGCTGTTCAGTATCCGATAACGCTGGCCTATATTCATGCAGTATTGATAACGGTCATTTATCCATAAACAGAACTTTTCCTTATATGCTTTTTGCACCATACGTTATCCACTACACCTATATATCTCTTTCATTATATTGTTGTAGCTGCTAGACATTTTTTTTTTTTTCAGGATCTTTTTATTATGGTGTATACTGAGGAGGGCCGGTGAGCCTCAGGGAACGGGCTATCACGTTTATGTCCACTGTCGGATACATGAAAAAAGTTAATTACGTTTTCATGTACAGTGGCCTCTGCTCGCACAACACGGATTGAGGTTAATGTTCCGTAAAAACAATTACCGTACTTTTTGCAGCATATCAGCCAAAGCCGCAGGTATCTGTGTGTTCCACAACCGTTTCCAAATCCTTTCACATTTACACGCTTTGTTCATTACGACCGTCATTTTCTCGTTAATATTTACAGCGTTTTAGTAATGCTGGCGGAAATTCATTTCACGACAAATTTTCACCGCGTTGATATATTCACTCTCCTTCATTATCCCAGCTCTTAATGCACTTCAGTGTAAATGTTAATACTCACTTTCCACTATCACAGTTTGTTAACCCTTCTGCCCTAACACATGCTTTGAGTTTCATTCTGGCTAATGGTAGACAATTTTTCCAGCTTTAGAAACCACAGAGAGTGAAAGGTTACATTCGCACAGTTAATATTCCCTGTCAAGCTGCACAGTTCACCGCTCATTTCCAGGCATGAATCATTTTTACCCAAGGTAATTTGCAAACCTGCGTCATAATGTATACCTGTCACTGTAAATCCCACCCATATTTTTTTATCAACTACTACACCATTTTAAAACCCATCCATTACCTACATCCACTGACCATTTCCAGGCATGTATCATTCATTCACATAACTCCAGGGTAATCCCTGTACATGTATTCTCTTCCCTCATATAACTTGAACTTGACAAATCCCACCATCCCCACCTTATCACCCAGTACAATATATTACCCTGACAGCGGAGCGTGATGCAGGGCCGACACAGCTATCGCTCCACGATCACAAAATACACTCCCTGCCACAAATAATCCTCACCAATATAAATGTTTCGCTTTAATGCATCACATGGGAACCAGACACAAGTACTGTTGTATTTAAATGCTTCGCTATAATGCATGATGCCAAGCCAGACAAAATTTCTATTTGCTATTTATGACGGCTGTGTAGTCTCAGACAACCCAGAAAATCTGTATTATATCTTACTCGCTACTTCGATTTTGTGTTACTTGATATTACTTCATGGCGGGGTAATACTGAGCCGGATACATACTGACGTCGGCCACTACCGCCCGGCTGTGGACGCCTGGCAATTGTTGTTTAATACCATGCATCACACAGATCAGGCTCGGGGATTACCTTGTCCACCCAGATGATTTATGGTTTGCAGTTCCTACATTCAGATGATTGATTAAATTATAGCAGTTGGGAGCTTTCATGCAGTGAAGGGGTTCATAATGACTATATCTAACCCCCAGTTTCAACTGTCTCCTTCAAACTGAATTAACTGTACTCAAGATTTCGCCTAATTTTGTTGTTAATTACCTGACTCTTCAGCATAATATCCAGACGTTAATCATCTCTCTGCCTTCTTTGTTTAAACCATAGTGCTGAACTCTCTCTCTCTCTCTCTCTCTCTCTCTCTCATTAACCACAGAACACAAGGTACAAAGTACCTTGTGTTCTGTGACTCACTAGTATTTGAATAAAATCGTCTGACATTGACTGGAACAGTAAAAGTACAGTTGTCTCGACCATGACAGGGTTAATGGTAAAAGTACTGACACTGACCTTTCTTTTTGGAATGTCAGCATATAAACAGTTGTAGATTTCCTGACCCCTCAATCTCGGCCCTTTCTGTCGCCTTTATGACACGCAGGGAATACGTGGAGTAGTATTGTATTTAGCCTATCTTATCCCAAAGCATCAGGCTGTAGCTGTGCTGAAGGGATATATTTATAATGTAGTTTTAACGTGGATAATGACTTTGTAAATGCGGCTGGACCCCCCGTCTGGAAGTGTTGACATGACTGCTATTATCTGGCTTTTGGCCACAACACCACTTCCATGGCAGTACCTCTCAGGGACGATGGTAGCCATCCACCTCTGATCTACACAGGTACACACAGGTTAATACAGTGTGAGGGAAACGTTGTGGATGAACCCTCTAACGGCCTACACAATACACTCTTTTTCAGCTACCGCTGAACTGCTATATTTGGCTGAGACTGAGTCATAGGAATCTGGGTATTAAATTTCATATATGCTCACTGTTACTTGATTCAGCGGGACAGCGCCGGGAAACAGGCGAAATGAACCTCAGTGTCAATGAATGAGAAACTCCAGCTGAGATATTCCCTCTCTTACCATTCATCACCAGTATCATCTCGTTCCCATAACTTTTCCCTTGATCTCCATCATAACCATACTTATGTGTATATACTAGGGAATAATGGGAACATCATACATCCTTGTCTCACTCCAACACTGATTCTGAAACACTCACTCTAGCAACCACCTAATCCTACACATGTTTCGCGACCATCATAACACACACATAACAGTTCTACACTCAGATATGCTTTCGCAGAACGCCTTAATCAAGGACTCAGATATCATTTCATATTAAAAATATATATCGATGTAAAGGTGCACTTAATATAAAGCCACCTTTTCATATACTGTACCAACATACTCACCGAAGCAAGAATGAATACACGAAAAGTGAACACACACACACACACACACACACACACACACACACACACAAGGACTACAGCGGCGAGACTACATCGACTGCCTGACGTTTTAATTATTTTTCATTTAAATCATTCACACTCCAACGATGATGAAACGGACGAAGAGGGAGAGTCAAACTGCTTCCTCCGTGTTTTTTTTTTTTTTTTTTTTTTTTTTTTTTCCTATCGACCATTGGGGCCGGAGCCCCTGGTCATTAAGGCAATATATATATATATGTATATATATTGACATATATACACATATATATACGAACATATATATATACATACTTACATACATACACACATCCATGCATATGAACATACACACTTTCATGCACACGTACATATATATATATAATAATTTTTATTTTATTATTTTTTTGTAGTTTTATTTTTATTTTTATTTATTTTTTAATATTTTTAACCTTATATGACTTATAATCAAAAATACCTAATCTAAAGACCCTAAAACTAACCACCTAACAGACAAATCACTAACCTATACTAAATCCTAAGAGACAAATAACTAGACCTACACTAATGGTAAAAAAAGCCTCGACCAAGAGATCACCATCGACTGCAGATATGTAATGCCTTTCTACATGACATACCTGCACTCATCACCTGGTGACTGTCAGTCAAGGCACAACCTAATATAGGGGACATCAATATATGAAAGGGAACCAGACGAGTCAGGAACATTTCCATATACGTCAGCTGTCGGCCCTAATTAGAATAACTTAAGCAAGATAATATAATATATTTACATAATTTGTACAAAAAGTGAAGAACCTCGCCCAGCAGACCACCATCGACTGCAAGTGCCCAATACCTTCCTATATTGCACACTTGCACTCATCAGCTGGTGACTGTCAGGCGAGGAACTTGGCTTAATGTAGGGGACATCTATATTAGAAATAGATCAGTGGGAGGAGGAACTATTTAAAATATGTCAACTGTCAACCCTAATTAATATTACAATATATACATATTTACCGTTGATAAAAACCATAACCACACAGTAAAAAAGTCACATCACTCTGATCAGTCCGGTCTCTCTCAAGAAAGCCATCAATTTATCAGTCATAACAATGTCCCCTTCACCCAGGATGGTGGAAAGGGTGAAGGGGACGTCTGCTGCGCCGCAGTAATTAATAAGTGAAGCACGTTCACGAATAAATCGCCGACAGCGCAGGATGATATGACTGATAGATAACACCGCATCACAGATGTCACAGTGCGGTGGGAAGCGTCTTTCCATATATGGTTTTATGTGGGTTAAAACGGTGGCATTGAGCCGTAACCGTGCCAACACTTTTTCTTCTAGGCGACTGGGACGGTTGGCAGTGTCCCAGTCGCCTAGGTACGGCTTACAAGTTGGAATATTTAGTCTGGTCCACTGACCTTGCCACAGAAGATTTATTGATTTCTTTCCGAGAGAGAGACTCGACCGCAGATCACGAGGAACGTCCCAAGTCTCCTCGAGCTCTACAGCCGACTTTGCAAGTAAGTCAGCCTGCTCATTGCCGTAGATACGACAATGACCAGGCACCCAGATCAGCGTGAATGACTTGTTGCATGAATGCAACTTATTAACGATGCGGCCCTGGATCTCGTGAGAGTCCGTAGTACAAGATGCAATTGCCTGAAGGGCTGATTTTGAATCTGAAAATATGACAAATGAGTCATGTCTAGAATTGAGAGCATAGTCTATGGCTTTGTCAATAGCAAAAAGTTCTGAAGTAAACACAGATGTATGAGTCGGCAACCGATACCTGAGGGCACATTCAGTCAACCACACACTTGCACCCACACATTCACTCGACTTGGAGCCGTCGGTGTACAATTGATGGGACCCCAAGTGACGAACAATGATCTTACGAAACAAGTGGTGGACCTCCGCCTCCGGCGCCTTGGCCTTTGGTGCTGGGAGTCATGTGACATCGACTGTAAAGCCGGGTGGCTCCCAAGGCGCTATATTTTTAAGCACCAACTTGTCACAGTCACTGGGGTCCACATCAAGCTCCTGAGTCAGTAAGTGGAGGCGAGCGGCAAGTGGCCGACGCACCCCTCGCAGAAGGTGGTGGTATTGACGCAGGGGGGTACAGGCCACATTGCCGATATTACATTTCCTAAATGTCCTTACACCATAGGACAAGGCCAGGTGGTCACGGCGAATACGGAGGGGAGGCACATTCGCCTCCACTTCCATACGAGCTACACGGGTACACCGGACAGCTCCAAGACACATTCGCAAACATTTATTCTGCAACACATCCAATCCTTTCAGAGTGGCATCGGATGCCGAGCCATACACCTGTGCGCCATAGTCTAGCTTCGATCGAATAAGGGACTTATACACCATTAATAAAGATTTTCTGTCGGCACCCCAGGTAGTACCCGCTAGGTACTTGAGGACATTTAACGGTTTATCACAACGAGCAAGCAAAGTATTAACGTGAAGTTTAAAATTCATTCTACGATCAAAATGTATTCCTAAAAATTTTACAGAATTTTGAAAAGGTACCGCCTGATTATCCAAAGTTAAGCACAAATTAGGTACGTTACGATTAGTGAAAACTATAGCGGCACACTTACGTATGGAAAACTTAAATCCCCACTGCAAGGCCCATTGGTGGACGGAGTCAAGGGCTGCTTGAATCCGCTCAGCCGAAAATTGTGCATTACGGGAAGAGTGCCATATTGCACAATCGTCAGCGTAGAGTGAGTATTTAAGATTCCTCGGGATGGGAGCTGATGACAGAATATCATTGATCATAATACTAAATAAAGTAGGACTAAGCACACTTCCCTGTGGCACCCCGTTTTCCTGGATAAATATATCCGATGTTACGTTACGGGGCAATTTGACAGAGAAAGTTCTGTCCCTTAAGAAATTTGAAATAAAAACAGGCAAATTTCCTCTTAAACCATAAGCATAGAGCTTCATTAGTACACCGTGTTGCCAGGTCATGTCATAGGCTTTATGGATGTCCAGGAACACCCCTATCATGAATTCTTTATTGGCAAATGCCTCTGCAATACAATGCTCCAAATTCATTAAATGATCTAGTGAACTTCTGTATTTACGGAAGCCACATTGTTGATCATTTAACAAATTCTTCGACTCTAAAACAAAAGAAGCCTATTGTTAACCATTCGTTCCATGACCTTACATAGACAAGAAGTCAACACAATAGGACGAAATGAAGTGGGATTCATAAGACGACCAGCCTCTTTGGGTATCGGTATGACGTGCGCAAAGTGCCATGAGTTTGGGAACGTTCGAGACGCCCAAATCTCATTGTACAATGCTAACATCTTAATCAGGTTGTCCTGATTAAGATGCTGGATCATACCGTACGTGATGGTGTCTGGTCCAGGGCTGGTGTCTTTACAGGATTTAAGGGCAAGGAGCAGTTCATCTAGCGTAAACTCTTGGTTGTACGGGGAGTTTACGTCTTCTGTGGCAAAGTCTAATATCTGTAGCTCAGCCGTGCGTTTATGATGTTGGAAACGCGGGTCATAATTGGCTGAGCTACTTACATGAGAAAAACTCCTGGCGAGGATGTTAGCAACGTCCACGGGCTCGTCATAGATGTTATTATTTACTTGCAAAGGTGGTAATGGGGAAATATGGGCCTTTATTATTTAATATTCTTATGGTGGACCAGACTTTACGTAATGGTGTTGTACGAGTCACCGTGGACACAAAGGACCGCCAGGAGTCACGTTTGGCCCTTCTTATTATTCTCCTTGCCTCAGCCCGTGCCTGTTTGTATGCAATAAAATTTTCCTCAGTGGGCTGACTATCAAAAATCCTGTATCTCCTATTGCGTTTTCTTAATGCTTGTCGGCAATCCGGCGTCCACCAATGTGCTTTATGCTTCGCATGAACTGTAGAAGTCTTGGGAATAGCAGCCTCAGCTGCGTGTAATATGGATTGGGTTATATTTTCGACCTTAACATCTATGGTCTCCCCAGATATATCTAAATTGGCGATCCTTGAGAAGGATCCCCAATCTGCTTTCTTATAGTTAAATTTTGGAGGTGGAGGGTCCGAAATGATGTCGCGTGTATAAGAAAGACAGATGGGTAAATGATGACTTCCCAAGGAGTCGTCGTAAGGGTCCCATGAGAGATCTTGATGTATACCAGGGGAGGTCAAAGATAAGTCAATGGCCGAAAAGTTACCAGTACGATCATCTACACGAGTCGCTCTACCATCGTTCAGAAGACAGAGGTTGGACTGTAGTATTAGGTCGGCTACTTGCTTCCCACGACCATCAATCCTCAAGCTACCCCATTGATAGTGATGGGCGTTAAAATCGCCCAACACTAACTTATTTCCAGGCAGATGTTCCACTAGTGAATTTAAAGCATCACTATCAATGGGGCCATGTGGAGGACAGTACAGAGAGCAAATAGACAGATACGTGTTATTAAATTTTACTCTGCACGCGACAGCTTCCAGAGTAGAATTTAGAATCACTTCCGTTTGTGGGTGTGATTTGTGTGTGTAAATGGCAACTCCGTGACCTTCATATCTTCTATACACGTGGTAGTGTTTGAACTGTGGAGGATCAGGATGATCCTCCAGGCGCGTCTCCTGTAAACAAACAACGTCTGGCCTGTGTATAGAAAGCAAGATTGCTATATTTTGTAACTTATTCCCAATACCTCTGCAATTCCACTGTAATAGGGTGAATGCGGCGGTTTAAGATTTTCGTTGGGGGCCAGTGTGCTTCGTCTTTTTTTGTCGCCCGCCAGAAGGCGAGCGACTACCGGGGGACCTATCCCGGTGCTTGTTCATGGAAACCTCCATATTATCGTCAATTAAGAGGTTCCAAGACTCCCCCGAGGAAGAGCTAACCTTCCTCTCCCTCGCTGGAGTGGGAACTGGAAGAACATGAGGACGAGACTGTTTTGTGAGGGTGGTCAGATTAATCTTATCAGACTTGTCGGGCTTCGATTTTTGCCGCACCGACTGCGAAGGAGCAGCGGCAGCCTGAGAGTAAGAAGTGGCGACAGGGATGTCTGTAAGAGAGTTGGAACGTACAGGGGGTCTAGACTTAGAGGTAGGGCATGTGGCATGTGGAGCGAAGGTAAGGTCAGTCTGTGTCTCCACAGTGCACATCACGGGACGGGACACAACCGCCGATGCATAGGAGACATTAGGCTTGGGAGTTGCATGCAACTCCTTCACCTTCTTCCTAGCATCGTAAAAGGATATGCCCTCAGTCGCTTTCACTTTGCAGACCTCTTTCTCCTCCTTCCACTTGGGACAAACCCTCGAGGAAGTGGAGTGAGCATCCTTACAGTGAAAGCAGCACTCAGTCTCGGATGTACAGTTGTCAGCAGAGTGACCTACAGCCGCACACTTGCCACACACGATGTTGGAAGCCCGACAAGCCTTTTCATGATGTCCATAGAGCTGACATTTTGAACAACGAAGGGGATTCGGGATGTACGGTCTTACATTTACAATTTCATATCCTACTTTGACATTTGTAGGTAGCAAAACTTTGCCAAAAGTGAGGATAACTGTGGCTGTCTTCGTCCTTACACTTTCCTGATAACGAGTGATGAATTTGGCATCAATTACATCCTGATGAGCAAGTTCCTGTATGATTTCTTCCTCACTCATCACCATGAGATCCCTGCAAGTGATAACACCCTTGCAGGAATTCATGGATTTTGGGATCTTGGCCTCGATATCATGACAGTGAAACTTACGCAGCTTTAGCAAGTCTTTCACCTGAGCAGAATTGAATGTCTTTACTAGGAGGTCTCCATTTCCAAGTTTTTTAACTTGTTCCACCTCTCCCGCACAGTGGTCAATCACCTTCTTGACAATGAAGGGATTGAGTCTGGACAGGGGAGTAGAACCTAGCGCATGAAGAGTTACAAAGGTCGCGTTATTTACAGGGATGTCAAGCGGGGAACGAGTCTGGCGTCCGTCAGTCTGGGGCCGGTCAGTAACGGTAGGAGTGTCGTCAGGACTACCTCCCCCCCTGAAGGGGGAGGAGGCAGTAGGGGGTCCATCATAGCTACCACTTCCCCCTTACGGGAAGTGGGAAGAAAGAGAAAACAACCAAGGGATAAATTGCCCGGGGAAAAAACACCTAGTCTGAGATTACCCTCTCAAACCACTCTCGGGAGGACGCGCCCGTGTATAACTCACACCCCAGAGCGATCAGTGGGGGGTACACTCCAGAGGTGAGTAAGCAAAGGCAATATCAGGAAACAGATATAGACACTTACTATATCTACTAAGGCCAGGGAGGAAAATGAGATCTAGCTAACCTAACTTTATTGAAAAACGCCCTAGTGGCGAGGAAAACAAAAAGCTAAGGCCGGTGAGGCAACCCTGCAGCTAGACGAGAGCTCAGAAACACGTCCTCACTCTTCGCAACCATCCATCAAAGTCCTCTCCTCCGTGTGTTGACTTTCTTCCTTTTATAGGCGGAGGATAAGACCAGTAGAAGAGTCAGCGGGAGACGAAGGGAAAGATAATACTGAGAGGAGAAACGGATGAACAGCATAGAAGAAAAGAAATTACGAGAATGAATGGAAGGGGAAAGCCAGTGGTCAGGAGAGAAACAAGAGGAAAATACGTACACAGGAAAGATATTGCGGAAAAAAGAGAGACGTGGGGAGAACACAGAATGAGAGAAATTTCTGGAAAGATGGAAAGGAAGACAACAAAAGCGTGGATGAAACTATACTCTCGGTTGAAAATTAAAGAAACAGGAAGATAAGAGACACGGAGGAAATGAAAGGAAATGAGAGCGGGAGACAGACAGGATGAGGATAATGAGGGAGGAAGTGATGAGAAGGAATAGGAAGGAAGAGGAGAAGCTGAGAGAGAGAAAGGTCCTGAGAAGAGGCAGTGACAGCGAGAAGATGGAGGAGAGAAAGACAGTAGTGATGAAAAAGATAGACAGACAAGGAGGAGATGGAAAAGGAGGAGGAAAGCGAGAACGAAAATGATAAGAGAAAAGAAGCAAGAAGACAGAGAAAATAAGGGTAGAAAGAGAATGGGATGAAATATGTAGACATACAGAGATATGGAGGACGGAGAGGAGGGTATTAATTGTGGTGATGAGAAAGGAAGAAATTAAAAAAGAAATGGAGAATGGACAGGAGGGAAGGCAGACAGGAGAGAAAATAAGGCAGAGAAGATGAAGTGATTAGGTATGATAAGGGGAAAGAAAGGAAAAGGAGGAGCAATTATGGGAAAAGAGAAGATAAACTCCTTCAGGTTTCTATGATTTACTCTCGGGTGAATAAAACTGTCTGGCGTTGGCTGGAAAAGAATGCTAGATTTGTCCCTATGACAATACTAACCCTTTTAATCTCCTGTCATTCCCTCTCAAAAATACAATCGTTTGACGTTAGCTGTAATAAAGTATAATAATAAAAACAATTAGTTCGTGAGAGGGTTAATCAGGGTAACCTGAGAATATATTATTAAAGAAAGGCCAAGATTACGACAATGCGCGAGAAGAGGAAACTACAATGCCTAATAGGAAAGCAAGATCGTTCCAGTCACGCGAATGGAAAGAAAAGATGAAGGCTGATAATAAACTAAGGAAGATTGAAGACGGGAATGAAGTGGAAAAGAAAATGAACAGTTAACGAGACAGATAAGATGATGAAAGGGTCAGATTACTGGAGGAGGAGGAGTGGAGGGAAAACAATACAAAGAGGAGCAAAAGGAAGAGATGTAGGAGAGTAGAAAGACAAGGGAAAAATATGTGATGGAGGGAAAAGGAATGGAATGAAAATAAGGAAGGAAATAAGGATGTAATAAAGAAGAAGGAGGAGGAAAGAGAAGGATACAGACAAAGATGGAAGAGGGGTGAAGGAGAAGGGTGCAAGAGGATGTAAAAGAGAAGAGTGAAGAATTAGAATGATGAACCACGAAGAGGAGGAGGAGGAGGAGGAGGAGGAGGGGGAGGAGGAGGAGAGTAAGGCATAATGAGGATGATGACTGAAAATTGGCCAATGGAGAATTGAGACGTAGCAATTAATGACCACATTGTGGTCGAGAGGGTTACATTTCAGAGTCAATCAGAGAAGCATAGGTTCAAAAGCTCGGTCGATCCAGTGAAGAGGGGAAAAGTGAGTCGATGGACGTGGATGAGAGCAATGAGGTGACAGAGAAGAGAAATAACAAGGAAACGAGAAAGAAGACTGAGGTTAAAAGAAATAGTAATGTGTATGTGGGGTTCGTCATAAATATCATTTTAAAGCAAAGTCGAATGAAGAGTTCCTTGTCTTATCAACTCTCCTCAATGATCTTCCCACTTTATATCTCTTCGCCACATTAATATATATATATATATATATATATATATATATATATATATATATATATATATATATATATATATATATATATATATATATATTCTTTATTTACCAATGCATCTTTCAGCACCCCAGCCTTCCTTCAGCACCCCTCATTCTCCCCAGCACCCCATTAATTTCCTTCGACACTCTTATTCTCCCTGTAGGTTTTGGTCCTGGGAACTCTTCTGAACTCCGATTGCAACCCTGCCTCATTATGTCGAGCACGCTGCACTCGTCTTGCTACACACTCTTACCTTTGCTGTGTAACGCTAATGGTAGTTAACTGGGATTCTGTCAATGGCGTATACACCTGGCCAACTTTGGTAGTCTTTCTCATTCTCTCTTCCCATCAGTCTATAACTCTCGATGTGAGCACCAGTCGCGACTTAACGTATCTGTATTCTGACTTTCTTTTGTTCAGTTCTCTTTGGCTAGGACAATTTTTGAACAAGTTCTCAGTCATTCTTCTTCATTTTTACATGGAGTACACTGTAGCACCAGTCGAGCAGGGCAGTACTCCCGAGGTGGATGGAAAGCTGATGACAGGGAGTGCTGGAGCTCCCGTTTCATCAGCCTTCAGGACTAGTTCCTGACCATCCCCCTTTGCTGAACTTTTTCAGTGTCTCAGTTACACAGAGAATAGGCCAGCATGCTCTCCAACACAAATTTCTCTAACTATCTACACCAAACTACAGGCACAGTACACACTACACTTACTTTTCCAAAATTTAAAACCAAAAAATCATGGCGTCTCATCACCCAGCCTCGGAGTCCCCGGGGGGGGGACATAAACGCCCCCATCTTCCGCCCTCTCCCGGTGTCGACTCGAGGTGCTTGGAACCACTGTCTGACTCTCTTCTTCTTCATTTCTGCAACATTCGCTGCCTTTCCTCTAACTTTCGCTCTGTTGAGCACCACCTCTCCTTCTCTGAACCTACGCCTTTTTCTAACTGAGACTCAGCTGTCTGAGGCAACTGACAGCAAACCCTTTTCTGTATCCTCCTGCTTTCTCTATACTCATTTCAAAAGCCAAAGGTGGCTGTTGTGTATATATACACAACGACTTATCTTTTCTTTTCGTGTTCCTGAACTCGATTCTTCTGAATTCTCTACACTCTGGCTTCGGCTTTCCTGTCATTCTCTGACAAAATATATTTGTGCTGTTTACTTATCCCTTAATTCTACTGACTATCAAAAATTGTTCTACTATCTTACTTCTACGATGGAACACATTCTATCCATTTCTCCTTTATCTGAAATCTCGATTCTAGGAGATTTCAATGTTCACCACCACCTTTGGCTCTCCTCTCCTTTCACTGATCCACCTGGTGAACAAGCCTACATCTTTTCTATCATTAATGACCTAGAGCAGCTTGTACAGCACCCTACCCATATCCCAGTCTGCCTTGGAGAGAGCTCCAACATACTTGATATCTTCCTTACAACTAATCCTTCTGCTTACACTGTTAATCTTTTCTCTCCGTTGGGCTCCTCCGATCACAACCTTATCACCTTAACCTGTCCTATCACTCCGGTACGGCCTGTGGACCCTCCAGGGAAACGTCGCCTGTGGCATTTTGGAGCCGCAGATTGGGAGGCCCTCAGGCAGTACTTCTTTGATTTTCCCTGGAATGATTATTGCTTCCATGGCTGGGAGCCATCTGAGTGTGCCTTGCACATTACGGAGGTTATTCTCTTGGGCATGGAAGCATACATTCCTTTCTCATATCCTTTGACTAACGCAAGAAAGCCTTGGTTTAATCACGCATGTTCTAATGTTCTCCGCAACAAGGAGAGGGCCTACAAAAGGTAACGGAGCCAACCCAACCCTGAATCATATCATCTTTACGTTTCTGCGCGGAATTGTACTAAGTCTGTTCTTCGCTCTGTTAGAAACAATTTCATCTGTACTAAATGCTCTCAATTCTCCAACTCAAATTCTTCCTGCTCCTTCTCTCACCTTGCCAAAAACCTTTCTAACAACTTTACCCTCATCATCCTTTCCTCCTCTTTTCTACTCTGATGGTTCTGTAGCTATTTCTTCTACTGAAAAAGCAGATCTCTTCGCACAGACTTTCTTCTCCAATTTCACCTTAGAGATTCCGGTGCTGTTCCTCCATCACTTCCCGCCTCTGACTTCCTCATGGCTGACATTAAAATTTCTTCAGCTGATGTATTTTCTACCATCACTGGGTTCAATACTAACAAGGCATATGGGCCTGATGGAGTCCCTCCTGTTGTTCTCAAGAACTGTGCTTCTGTGCTTACACCCTGCCTAGGCAAACTCTTTCACCTTTGTCTGTCAATTTGTACCTTTCCTTCTTGCTGGAAGTTTGCTCTCATTCAGCCAGTCCCAATGAAGGGTGACCACTCCCAACCCTCCAACTAGCCTCCAGTTGCTTTAACGTCCTGTATTTCAAAAGTTTTCGAGTCAATTCTCAATAGAAAAATATAAAGCCATCTTTCCTATCACAACCTTCTTTCTGATCGTCAGTACGGGTTCCGTCAAGGGACACTCCACTTGCCATCTTCTGACCTACCTTTCAGACTCCTGGTCATCCTCCTTTCGGGACTTTGACGAAAGCTTTGCCATTGCACTTGATATCTCAAAGGCTTTCGATCGAGTATGGCATAAATCTTTAATTTCCAAACTGCCCTCTTACGGTTTCTATCCTTCTATCTGTGCCTTCATCGCTAGCTTCCTTTCTGGTCGTTCTATAGCCACTGTTGTAGACGGCCATCGTTCTTCTCCTAGATCTATCAACAGTGGTGTTCCTCAGGGCTCTGTCCAATCACCAATTCTCTTCCTTTTTATTCATCAATGACCTTCTAAGCTGTACATCTAACCCTATCCACTCATGTGCTGATGACTCCACCCTTCACCTTTCCATTCGGTTCCCGCAACTCCCATCTCAACAGTTACTTCAACAAACAGGGGATAAGGCTATGACACACCTAATGTCTGACTTGGCTCGTATCTCTGACTTGGGGTAAACATAATCTGGTTGTCTTTAATGCATCTAAGACTCAGTTCTTACACCTATCAACCCGACAAAATCTTCCACAGGTATACCCACTAATGATTAATAATACTCAACTTAATCCTGCATCATCCTTGAACATGCTTGGGGTTTCATTTATTCGGGACTTATATTGGAAAGATTATATTACATCTCTTGTAAAATCTGCTTCCAAGAGATTGGGTGTGCTAAGCCGACTCCGTTCTTTCTTTACCCCTGCACAATTGTTGACTCTATACAGGGGTTTTATCTGCCCCTGTGTGGAGTACAACTCTCATGTGTGGGGAGGCTCCCCACATACAGCTCTTCTCAATAGGGTGGAGTCAAAGGCTTTTCGTCTCATTAACTCTCCTCCTCCTACTGACTCCCTTCAACCTCTGTCCCTTCACCGCACTGTTGCATCTTTATCTCTTTTCTATCTCTTCTTTAATGGTTACTGCTCCTCTGAACAGTCTGCATGCATTCCTCCACCTCTACGATGGGCGCGTAGCACCCGTCTAGCAGTAAACTCTCATCCCATTCCCAGTCCTTCATTTATGCAACAGGTCAACTCTGGAACTGTCTCCCTCTGTCCGTATTTCCTGCTGCCTATGATCTCCAGTCTTTCAAACGCAGTGTGTCCAGGCATCTCGAAATGAATGGATCTTAAATTTGGCTCTCTCTTGTATTTTGTTTTTCTCTTGGAGGGAACTGTTTTTGCGGGCTCATGGCCTTTGGTTCCTTCTTCCTCGCACAAAAAAAAATGTGTAAACAAAAGATTAGGGAATGATCTTCTATAATGTATATTCCTCTTTCATCTAGCCTATTGATCTTTAATCTTTTAAGCCGCCTTTTTTCATCTTCTCCCTCTCTGCAAAAACAACTTTCTACATTTCCTTCTTCATATTCTTCTTCGTTACTTTCTCCCTCGCCTTCCTTCCAGCTACCTAGTTTTCATACGTCCCAGCCTTCCTTGACTCCTTCCCTTCAACTAGGGGTATATCTAATCTCCTTTTTTGTCCTCCATGCTTTCCCCCTCATTTCCTTAACTTCTCCTTCCTCTCCTTTCTTCAGACTGTCAAACCTCTCTCCTTCCTTCCCCTGTCACAACCTCGCTTACTTACACCCTCCCTTTCCGTTCATTTCTATTGTACACCTCACCGAAAGTGCAAACAAGAATCGGTGCCAAGGCACAGCGAACCCGTTCCCGGCAATCATTTTAGTGCTGACGTGTAAAGGCAACAGGATATCTAGTGAAAGATGTCGCATATCAAATTTGGAGTAAATCGGGTGAAAATTGGCGATTTTATGCCCATTTGAATTTTAGGCCCGACCCTCATGACACTGACCCCCCTACTGCTAACTGAAGGGTGACACCCCTCCCCCCCTGACATACTGAGGCATGTTATAGGACGCAGATTTGAAAGATGCACCTTTAGGTTTTGATTTCCTGCGGATATGACGAATATGAAATTATTTTTATTGTAAAAAAAAAGTTTTTTCGTTTTACATTTTTGGGGCCTACAGCCTGGGCCTTGGCCCAATTTGGCCCAAAATTTAACCAGGTGATCAGTAGGTCACAGTCCATCATCCCTGTAATTCTTTTCAAAATCGCTCCCATAGTTTTCGTAATCAGTTGTTAACAGACAGACAGACGGACAGACAGACAAACAAACAGACAAACCGTGTGAAAACAATATCCGTCCCCGAGCCCCTCCGGGCGGGGACGGGTCTCTCTCTCTCTCTATGTTTACCTCATTAAATTGTGTGTTTGATCGTGTTACAGATGCACTGGGAAACTAAAACTTAAAAACAAGAAGACAAAACTGTTTTCATTTCTCCATAATTTACTTTCCGGATAAGAATTCGAATCGGGATCAAGTTTATCTGTTTTATTTCCTTCCATGCAATGCTACTCCTTCCAATTATTTTCCTCCAGTTCCTTTCCTTTTGGTCTTTCTTCTTCATTCTCCTCCCCTATTCCTTCCCTCCAGTCCTTCTCCCATTCTTGACTTCCTTTTCTCCTCTCTTTCCTTCCATACAAGCCTCCTTCTTCCTCTCCTCATTTAACCTAAAATGGCACCAGCGACTGAAGGCATGGTATAAAACTTGGCCAATCTTTACTCCAGTCTTTCTGGTCCATTTACTTCTCTCCATCTCTACTCTTTCACTATATTTCTTCCTTCCTTTACCTCCAGCCCTCCTCTTCTATTCCCCCGTCTCTACCCCTTTAACTTCGAACTGAGATGACTCCAGCAGCAGACGAGCATTCATGTTCTCCCCTCCAACTTCTTCCACTTCACTCCAACTCATTTCCATTTTCCCTACTCCCCTTTTCTCCACTTCCAGCCTCCTTCCTCTCCACAGACATGACACCCACGACTGAGGACTCCAGGCTTCAAAGCCGGACCATTATTGCCCTCCCCAGGAATGAATGATGGCCGTGGTTGGGAGTTGCTTAACTTTTTGGTGGAAAGAAACATAGAATGAGTTAATACAGAATGAGGTACAGTTTTGGGAAAGGAGAATGTAAAAGAATGAGAGGGATGGGTGAGTGTGATGAAGAGGGAGAGGATGGAAGGGAGAGGGAACAGAGGAGAAATGATGGGAGAATATTTGCAGAAAAGCATATATGAGAGATAGGAGGGAGGAGGAGGAAGACTGTAACGAGTGAAATTGACGGATGAGAGAGAGAGAGAGAGAGAGAGAGTGTGTGTGTGTGTGTGTGTGTGTGTGTGTGTGTGTGTGTGTGTGTGTGTGTGTGTGTGTGTTCCCAAGTCCAAACCTAAGGGCTGGGGACAGTGCTGGAGGCTGGGGGCTTCCTTGGGGGCTTAAAGCGGGATGGGGGAAGAGGGGACTAGTGGGGAGCTGGGGAGAGATGAGGAACAGGGGACTACTGGGGGACTGAGGTTAGGTGGAGAAGAGGGGACTAGTGGGGGCCGAAGTGGGGAAAATGTTTGGTGGCTGGGGGTATTACCGGCACGTGTTGAGAAGGGACTGCAACGTTGAGGGGGGCTGAAGTGCTGAGTGGAATTAGTGGACTGAGAGGGAGTGGGGGATATTGAAGGTGGAATGAGAGGGAGTGCCAGGTACTGAGAAAGGAATGAGAGTGAGAGACGGGTACGGAGGGTGAAATGTGGAATGAGGGAGTGAGGGATAATGAGGGTGGAATGAGAGACAATGAGTAGTGTAAGAGTGGAAAAGGAGGAAGTGAGTGGTGTGGGGGTGGAATGGGAGGAAATGAGTGGTGTGGGGGTGGAATGGAAGGAAGTGAGAGGTGTGAGGATAGACTAAAACAAAAATGACGGGGATTTGGGGTTGAATATGCAGACCGACATGTGTTTTGGAGGGACCTTGGACAGAAGTGCTGAGTGAAGGAGAAGGGTGGTGCTGATGGGGAGAGAGAACACGCTAAGAGGGGAGAAGTGTACCGAAGAGGAAGGAGTGGGCAGAAGAAAAGTTAACTGAAGATGACGAAGGGTGTTAGAGAAGGAAGACGATAAGTTTTAGAGAATCAAAAATATAAAGAATCAGAGAAAGAATAAAGAACATAGAATGGTTTTAGAAGAGGCAAACATGAATAGCTTTACAGACGGAAGAGATTTTTTTTTTTCTCCTTTAATGTACTTGATTCAAGACACAGACTAAACAATCCAGACCATAAGGCCAAGCAGTCGTCAAGCACACCATGAACAGACCATAAGGCCAAGCATACCCTCACACGTCAGCACTTGGGCCCTAACACCAAACCATCCATACTGAGATGATGCGTCTTTGGGAGATCATTTAAGACAGCTTTAACGAAATGCGAATCCTTAAACTGTTACCTGCCAAACCCGGGGATCGATATCCGTATCTTAGGATCAGCAGTCCACCCCTCTATCGTTTAACTACCATCTTCCCCTGGGGATTTGGAAGAGTGAGAAGGAGGATTCTGGTAGGGGAATTGAGAGGGCAGTGCCGTGAGAGTGAAAGTGAAGGTGCTTGGAGAGTGACAGTGATGGTGATGGGTGAGTGAGTGATGGTGATAGGAGAGTGAGTGATAATGATGGGAGAGGAAGGGTGATGAGACAGTGAGTGTAAGGGTCATAGGTGATTATATGAGGGTAATATGAGAGTGAGAGTGAAGGATGAGACATTGAGAGTGAGGGTGATAGCGAGTGATGTGAGAGTGATAAGCGAGTGAGAGTGAGAGTGATGGTTGAATGAGAGTGAGGGTGCTGAGAGAGAGTGAAAGGAACGAATATGGAAAAGCGGGAGGAAGAATGAAAAGCAGAAAAAGGCATGAGAGGTGTGTGTATGTACAAGAGGGAAGGGGAGTGATTTCAGGAAGAAAAGTGGAAGGAAGGAAAGGAAAGGAAGCGAGATACATGGGATGGGGAAGACTAAAAGAGGAAAAGAGAGGTAGGTGACGAAAAGAAAGAAAAACAGTAGCAGAATACTGAAAATTAGCTTGGTATTGGGAGGGGAAACTGAGTTAGATGGTGAGGGAGGACGCAGAGGAAGAAGTGGAGGACTGGATGAGGAAGAGAAGAGATAAATTATGAAAAGAAAAAGGAAGGTAATTCGGTAGTAAAGAAGTTCAGTAGGCTACTGGGAGAGGAAATTAAGTTAACTGTTAGGAGGGCAAGCATGGGAGGAGGAATGACGTATGACTATTGATGAGAAGGAAGGGATAGCTAGAAAAAGAAGATTCTGGTAAAAGAAAAAAGAATAGAAAGACGCTTAATAATAGGAAAGGAAACCAAGTTCGTTGGTGCAAGAGGAAGAACACGGATGAGAAATGAACAGTGACGAAGGAGGTGAAGGAAGAGGAGAGTCGGAAGAGGAAGAAGAGGTAGGTTACGAAAAGATGTGGCAGTTCTGAGATATAAAAAAGAAGCTTAGTACTGACAGTGAAAACAAAGTTAGTCGGTACAGGAAGAAGCAGAGAACAAAATGTGGATGAGGAGAGGTAGGTTAGCGGAGACACGGTAGCTTCGCCAACGGAAATAGACTTAGGTTAGGGAGATAAAATGTTTTCTGACAGCGAAGGAGGAAGCACACATAAGAGGAACAAACAACTGACTGAGGTGGAGAGGATGGACTGAGAGAGCGAAGTTACAAAAAAAAAGGGGGTTCAGTAGATTGGGTAGTGCAAGGAAAAATAGTACAGTATTGGGAGAGAGAATTAGGCCGATTGGTGGGGAAGAAAACAGAATAAGGGGTGGACGTGAAAGAGGAGAAGGACTGGGTTGGGAAAGGAATTGGGGGCATATTAAGAAAACCAATAGTAGAAATATTAGCAGGACAGAAGAAGTCATTTAGTGTTGGGAGAAAAATAAGTTACGCGATGAGGGTGGAAGCAAGGGAAAGTGGAAAACTCTATGACTGAAATGATGGGAAACCTGGAAGAGGAAGGAGTGTAAGCCCCTGTCACACACAAACAACTCAAGGGCCGACCGCGGCGCGACTCACAGTCGTAACGCATCTTTTCATCGATTGTCCCTTGATTCACTGACAAGCCCAGACTCTTATGGCGCTCGTGAGCCACTGGGATGACTCGTCGGGCCTCATGACTTGCCAAAGTCGTGTCACAGTTGCATTGCAGTCGGGAGTGTCGTACGTCGGTCGTGATGCACTCTTAGCTCAATTGGATGCGCCGTGATGCTGTCGCCGACAAAAAAAAACGTTATGACTGTGTGTCCCTCATCAACTGACTAGACACAGGAGAGGTCCATGGTGATGCTCTGGGTGTCATTGGTGTTCCAGGTGTGATGCCCTGCCCCACACTGGGTGTCATTGGTGGTCTAGGTGTGATGCCCCACCCCATGCTTGGTGTCATTGGTGGTTTGGGTGTGATGCCCCACCCCACACTGGGTGTCACTGGTGGTCTAGGTGTGATGCCCCACCCCACACTGGGTGTCACTGGTGTTCCAGGTGTGATGCCCTGCCCCACACTGGGTGTCATTGGTGTTCCAGGTGTGATGCCCTGCCCCACACTGGGTGTCATTGGTGGTCTAGGTGTGATGCCTCACCCCACACTGGGTGTCATTGGTGGTTTGGGTGTGATGGGTCGGTCATGGGGGGGTCGTGGGGGTATCCTGGGGGGTCGGGATGCATTCCCCAAATGCGTCACAAAGTCGTCTTGCGTTCGTGGGCGGTCGTGTCACAGTCGTGGCTGACAAATTCGTTAAATTTCAAATTTGAAGACTCGTAGCTCCATTGCCTCGCGGTAGCCTCTTATCTTTTTGCATTCTTGAGGACGTCACGACTGGTCGTGAGCCAGTCCTGATGCGGTCATTAGGCAGTCATGAGCAGAGCAGATTCGGGGCCAGTTGGGGGGCGTGGGAGCAACTATGACACGACCTTGAGTCGCGTATGTGTGACAGGGGCTGTAACAAAAAGAAAGTAAACGGCAGTATAGATATTAAAAAACTGGTTCAGCGTTGAGAGGGTAGGTTAGTTCATGAGGAAGCTCAGAAAGAAGAAAAGAATTAACACAGAAATGGAGGAGGAGTACTTGAAAAAATAATATATATAAGAAATGAGAGTTTATGTATGAATTACACCTACAAGCTACTGGAGAAGAAACAAATATTAGCTGGTGAGAGAGAAAGGAAAGGAACCAGGAAATAACAATGGCAGTTGTGATGAAGGATGAGGACTCGAAGGGGAAAGAGACGTATGTTATGAAACGAAAGGGTAGTGTAAGTAATAATAATAATAATAATAATAATAATAAAAATAATAATAATAATAATAATAATAATAACAACAACAACAATAATAATAATAAGAGTAATAATAATTAGGTGGTAGGTGGGGGTGCTCGCCATCCACTCACTCAAGGTAGTGCTGCTTTGGATGTCTGCCCCTTCCTCTCTTCCTTCCTTCCTCATCCGTCTTGCTTTCCTTCATTCTTTCCTCTCCCTTCTGCCTATGAGTGACTCTACACTGAATGACAAGCCAAATGGTTTCCTGTACACCAGGAAACCATTTACTACACTGGGCGATAACCATATAGCCTAACCAAATTATGGCGCCTGGTGGTTAAGTGGGTAATTAAGGTGCTCCAATCGGATTGAGCCGGTGTGAGTTTATATCCAAGGGATGGTTGGGGTTTATTGTTCAGGTAAGCCACTCAGAGATGAGTGTGGCTGGTCACTCTCATTTTTAATGTCAGGACCAACTTGCCTAGCCCCGGGTTCCTACGCTCCTCATGGGGTGACATAGGATTGGATGATGGATAGATGGATATTATAATAATAATAACAATAATAAACTTGGTAGACATTTAGGAGAGGAAGTATAATTACTTTGTAAAGGAGTACAGGGAGGTAGGACAAGAAGCGTGACAGAGAAGTGCAGGAGGCAGAGAGCTGGATGAGGAAGGAGAGAAAAGATAATAGAGTAAGAGGGGCTTGCCTAGTATTAACCAGTGGTGGGCAGCGCAAAGGAAGAAGGACCTTGGGCAAGCGCAATGTGCAATCCACATTTCACTACCTTGTGCAAGCGCAAGTGCACAATCTGACAAATATTTAGCTTGCACAATGTCGCAAAGTGCAAGGGCAAATCATCTGCATATATTTGTGGAAATTACTGTAAAATATTGAGATATTTAAGTAAAGCAGCATAGTTACTTTTATTAATTA
>NC_137045.1:26205488-26315873 GCF_032717465.1 Coenobita brevimanus | reverse complement strand
TAGACCATCACGGGTGCGGACGACCCCTGGGGGTCTTGGTCAAAGTTTCCGTGCACAGTAAACTTTTTCTTTTCTTTCTTTGCCTAGGAAGAAGAAATTTTTTGCACAGTGGTAGACCTTCAATCAGACCACGTTCTAAGCATGGTGAATTCGCAGCCCAAGGGGTGGGGTGTGGGCATAACAGCAGAGTTTTTACATAATAAGATATTTTGCATGGTTGTAAACTTTCACCCAGATGAGGATTTAGACAGGGTGCGACTCTCGGGTAATCAACCAACCCCTGTAAATTATTATTTTTGTTCCCCTTACTTATACTGCAGAGTACCCTCTGTAAGCACTTCAAAACGATTTTTTTTTTTTTTTTTTCTTATCCCTTCCAGCACAAACGATGTTAGTACTCCATGAGAGAAAAAGGAATGTAAAACAGCCTCCATTTTTAATCCTTTTCTTACTATATGTTTTTATATATTCTAGCTCCTAAACGGTTGTACCAGGCATAGGACATAAGTACTTCGTAATAAAGTACAACCAATGCTAGATCGTATATTTCTCAGTGATAGTCGTTTAACCAGCACTGTCTCATGTAGATTTCCTCAGTATTTAAAACTGGAAGAACAAGAACAAAGAAAGAAAGCACCATCGTTACTCTTCCATGCTCACTTAGTTATTAACCGTTTCGTTGCCAGATATGTCTCGGAGAAGAATATAACTGCCCAGCAGTGGCAATTATAAAACCAAAAAACATAATCGCACTGAAGGAGTAGCTATAATATAACATAGTAACAGTCTTAATTTTTAACTTCTTCAAAAATTACCAAGCATGTCAGGGCTATGTATGAAGAGACATCGCTCAGGTCCAGTTTAACCCAATCGGCCCTGACCAAATGATTTTCCACCACATACTCTCCCCAATCCCGACCAATTTTGGAAAAAAAATATTTTGTCTCAAACCTCTGCTCTTGGTGAGAAACATTGAAAATTCATAGGGAAATCGTTCACCTGAGGTTTAAAATACTCGATAGAGGTCGCAGTACCCCTTACCTTACTGGGTTTTCTATCAGCCTGGCTCCAAAGAAAATGAGTTCTATGGGAGGGTAACGATTCCACACCACTTACAAACGGTATTTATTTACTTATTTGGTACGAATTTATATGTAGTATAAGAGTATATTGATATTCACACAGTAATACAGGCAATATAAGTAATGTTTCCCTCACAGAATACATCAACATACCTGACCTTTTTTGGCGATGTTACCTTATCATCATTTCTGACTGTTTCTTCCTCTAATGCTACGTCAAAACCTTGTCCTCCACATTTTCATCGATTGGGGAATCACTCTGGCCCTGAATTCTCAACCATGGCAAGGCATGTCTTTACTGGCCAGGTCACTGGTAACAGGTGAATAAGCTGAGACAATGGTGTGCAGGGGGGGGGAGGTCTGGTACAAGGTAAGGCATTGTCCCTGCCTGGCATCTTGTAGAGGAAGGTGTCCCAGATATACGCATCGAAAATCAATTGAGAAAATTGAAAATTGTCCAAAATAGGGGACCTTGCAATTGATGCTGATTTACAGCATCATCTTGAAACTGATAAGACAAAACGTGCAGATGTATATATACGTTTGGGACACGGTGGGTTAAGCAAACCTATGAATAACAATACAGAAAATCGAAGCTGTTCTATGCGTAACGTTGCCAGTCCCCATGCACCTGCTTCCATGCCATTTACAAATTTCTAAATATTCCCGATTTTTTTTTTCTTCCTTTCCCTTTGGTTATCTACCTTTCTTTCTTCCAGCCTTCTTCCCTCGTGTGCATCCTTCCTGATCACATTATTTATTTCTCCTCCCAATACCCAAATCTTAGCTTACTTTTTGCTACCCAAATTTCTGCACCTTTTGTTTTCCAAACTTAAGTCTCCTCTGAGCAATCTCCTCCTCCTATTTTTTTTGCTTATTCATCCCCCACTAATTAAATTTCCCATTCTCAAAAGTACCTCCCCCTCGAACAGTGTATTAACCAAGCTTTCTTCTTTCTTGCTGTCTCCTCTCCCATCCTTCATTCATTGTTCACACTTCTTCCTCGCTGTCTTTTTCCCTTCAATCGATACCTATATTTCCCCTCCCAGTACTAAGCCATATATTGCTGCACAACTACTAAACTTTTATAAGCCTGCTTCTCCATCCTGTTAGAAGCTTTTTACATCTCTACTGTCATTGATTCTCCTCGCTTTGCTCTTTGACTCCCCCATCACTAACTTTGTGGTATCAATCAATGGCTTGGTTAAACTTTACTGGGCTACCTTCCATTTTCTTTTTGTAACCAATCCCTCCATCCCCTTGCAGCCATCCCTTCCAAATATCTTTTCATTATTGTTGTTTCCTCTTTTGAATTTCCTTCCCAACAGGGCTGATTTTGTACTCTTTCCAATGATAAAGTTTGTTAATACCAGTAGCTGGGCAGGTGCGCAAACACCCTGCACACAGCGCAATTGCGCACCGTTGTGCTCCTATGAATATCGTTTGCGTACTGTGAACCGCACTGTAGACCATGTGCAATATTGCACTTTCTGCACCTGCCTATGCGTATTTGTCCCTTGGATTGCACAGTGCACAAATCCAAGGGACAATGTGGTCTTGCAGCTTCCCGTATGACTGGACAAGGGATGGGGAGGCTCAAGCAGGTCGCTAGGGTTCTGCTGGGGGGTAGGCGGGAGGGACAGAGGGTGGTAGCATTCCCTTAAAATGCTTCAACAGAGATAATGTATTTTAATATTTTTTTATTATTATTATTTGGAAAATAATAATTTAAAAATACATTATTATTAAGAATACCATATGCAATTCCTTACAGAAGCCATTTAAACATATTATTGAAATAATATCCACAGCCTAATACATTATTAGGCTGTGGATATTTCATTTAAATAATATGTTCCAAAGACTTCTGTAAGGAATTTCTACACATGCTGTTGTATATCTATAGTGAATTATTAAATAAAACAGCTTATGAAAATTCAGATATTAGTAAAACTGGCAACATCACAGCCTTTGTTTCCCTGTGTCCCTCTGGTTTTGCCCACTCGCTTCTCTAAACTTCCATGAGTGAAAAGTTACTAGCATGACTACTGTGAGACCAACTCTAATGTACATGGAAGTGAAGTTTGGACCTTGTTGGAGGGACACAAGTCAAGAGTGAGAGCTGTGGAAATAAATGGGTTATTTAACCTGCTGCATACAGGCTATTTTTAACCCTCTGGGTCACCCCATTGCCAGCCATTTTTCGCCCTTTTTTTTTTTTTTTTTTTGCTAAAATGATAGATTTTGATGTGGAAACAACGAATTTCGCCATTAAAATGCTCACCAAGGCTCGGAAATCAGTTTTATTGAGTCCTGCATACATGTGTACAGGTGTAGCCACTCTCTCATGCTCACCACATATGTGAGAGAAAGCCGTTTTCTATGTAAGGTATACTCAGGTATAGCAATGGGAAGGTATAGCAATGTTCGGTACTACTCTTTCTGATCACTTATTACTTCAGCATCTATAATTTGCATGTCTTTCTCACTGTGAATGCATTATCTTACACTTACTTGAAGATTGGTAAAACCTGACCCTCATTACGTACCAGTCCTGGCACTTACAAGAAGGTATTTACAACTTGACCACTATATAGTCCTTTTACACTTACAAGAAAATAATAAACAACTTACAATTACATGAAAATATTTACAAAATGCCTTCACTATTTACAGCACTGGGTGAGGAACACAGGCAGAGTGAGGCAGAGCGAAAGTGTGAGGGGGGAAGCGAGTGAGTGTCTGGCCTTGACAGCCTTGGGGGATGGTAGAGGAACAGTTACCTTACATGCCAATTTCTTTACTCGGGAATCTTGAAAAATGCAGTCACAGTGAAGTTTTTTTATTTTAGACCGTTTTAAGACAGCTCTGGCAGTGACCGTGCAGCATTATGTCAGACCATTTTTAAAATGGCACTGGCATGCGGCGGGTTAAGAGGAGCCTGTGGAGTTACATGAAGGGACAGACTGACAAATGAGGACGTGAAAGATCATTGTAGTGTGGATATGCATGTGATAGAAGTGGTTAGGAGAAAACACATTGAGGTGATTTGGTCATATGGAGAGGGATGGAGAGTGAGAGACCAACGAGGAGAGTATATGTGAGTGAGGTGGAGGGGGAGAGGGAGGGGGAGGTCAAGGATGAGATGGAGGGATGGAGTGGAGAAGTATATGGGAGAGGGGGTGTGAGCAGTGAAATGGCGGGGGACAGGGGGACATGGAGGCGATTTGTTGTATTTGTTTTGTGGTCAGTGGCCACCCCCTTACAGGATTGAGGCGTCTGGCAATAGATAGATAGACAGATAGAATAATAATAAATAAAAGTATGCTAATTTATTAAATATCTCAATATTTTACGGTAATTCCCACAAATATATGCAAATGGTTTGCACTAGCACTTAACGACATTGCTAAGCTAAATATTAGATTGGGCGCTTGTGCAAATTGCAAATAAAAGAAAATAATAATAATTAATAAAAGTAACTATGTTTTGCTTTACTTAAATATCTCAATATTTTACAGTAATTTCCACAAATATATGCAGATGATTTGCCCTTGCACTTTGCGACATTGTGCAAGCTAAATATTTGTCAGGATTGTGCACTTGCGCTTGCACAAGGTAGTGAAATGTGGATTGTACATTGCGCTTTGCCCAAGGTCCTTCTTCCTTGCGCTGCCCACCACTGGTTAATACTAGGCAAGCCCCTCTTACTCTATTATCTTTCTCTCTCCTTCCTCATCCAGCTCTCTGCCTCCTGCACTTCTCTGTCACGTCATTTCTTGTCCTACCTCCCCTGCACTCCTTTACAAAGTAATTATACTTCCTCTCCTAAATGTCTACCAAGTTTTATTATTGTTATTATTATTATAATATCCATCTATCCATCATCCAATCCCTATGTCACCCCATGAGTGAGCGTAGGAACCCGGGGCTAGGCAAGTTGGTCCTGACATTAAAAATGAGAGTGACCAGCCACACTCATCTCTGAGTGGCTTACCTGAACAATAAACCCCAACCATCCCTTGATATAAACTCACACTCGGCTCAATCCGATTGGAGCACCTTTAATTACTCCACTTAACCACCAGGCGCCATAATTTGGTTAGGCTATATGGTTATCGCCCAGTGTAGTAAATGGTTTCCTGGTGTACAGGAAACCATTTGGCTTGTCATTCAGTGTAGAGTCACTCATAGGCAGAAGGGAGAGGAAAGAATGAAGGAAAGCAAGACGGATGAGGAAGGAAGGAAGAGAGGAAGGGGCAGACATCCAAAGCAGCACTACCTTGAGTGAGTGGATGGCGAGCACCCCCACCTACCACCTAATTATTATTACTCTTATTATTATTATTGTTGTTGTTGTTATTATTATTATTATTATTATTATTATTTTTATTATTATTATTATTATTATTATTATTATTACTTACACTACCCTTTCGTTTCATAACATACGTCTCTTTCCCCTTCGAGTCCTCATCCTTCATCACAACTGCCATTGTTATTTCCTGGTTCCTTTCCTTTCTCTCTCACCAGCTAATATTTGTTTCTTCTCCAGTAGCTTGTAGGTGTAATTCATACATAAACTCTCATTTCTTATATATATAATAATTTTTCAAGTACTCCTCCTCCATTTCTGTGTTAATTCTTTTCTTCTTTCTGAGCTTCCTCATGAACTAACCTACCCCCTCTCAACGCTGAACCAGTTTTTTAATATCTATACTGCCGTTTACTTTATTTTTGTTAAATCCCCAGTCAAACATAAGCGACTCAAGGTCGTGTCATTGTTGCTCCCACGCCCACCAACAGGGCCCGACTCTGCGCTGCGCCTGGCTGCCTAATGACCGCATCAGGACTGGCTCACGACCAGTCGTGACGTCCTCAAGAATGCAAAAAGATAAGAGGCTACCGCGAGGCAATGGAGCTACGAGTCTTCAAATTTTGAAATTTAACGAATTTGTCAGCCACGACTGTGACACGACCGCCCACGAACGCAAGACGACTTTGTGACGCATTTGGGGAATGCATCCCGACCCCCCAGGATACCCCCACGACCCCCCCATGACCGACCCATCACACCCAAACCACCAATGACACTCCAGTGTGGTGGTGAGGCATCACACCTAGACCACCAAATGACACCCAGTGTGGGGCAGGGCATCACACCTGGAACACCAATTACACCAAGTGTGGGGCAGGGCATCACACCTGGAACACCAGTGACACCCAGAGCAAGGGGTGGGGCATCACACCTAGACCACCAGGTGACACCCAGTGTGGGGTGGGGCATCACACCCAAAAACCACCAATGACACCAAGCATGGGGTGGTGCATCACACCTAGAACACCAATGACACCCAGTGTGGGGGCAGGGCATCACACCTGGAACACCAATGACACCCAGAGCATCACCATGGACCTCTCTCCTTGTGTCTAGTCAGTTGATGAGGGACACACAGTCATAACGTTTTTTTTTTCGTCGGCGACAGCATCACGGCGCATCCAATTGAGCTAAGAGTGCATCACGACCGACGTACGACACTCCCGACTGCAATGCAACTGTGACACGACTTTGGCAAGTCATGAGGCCCGACGAGTCATCCCAGTGGCTCACGAGCGCCATAAGAGTCTGGGCTTGTCAGTGAATCAAGGGACAATCGATGAAAAGATGCGTTACGACTGTGAGTCGCGCCGCGGGTCGGCCCTTGAGTTGTTTGTGTGTGACAGGGGGCTTACACTCCTTCCTCTTCCAGGTTTCCCCATCATTTCAGTCACTTAGAGTTTTCCACTTTCCCTTGCTTCCACCCCTCATCGCGTAACTTATCCCAACACTAAATGACTTGGCTTCTGTCCTGCTAATAATTTCTACTATTGGTTTTCCTTAATATGCCCCCAATTCCTTTTCTCCAACCCAGTCCTTCTCCTCTTTCACGTCCACCCCTTATTCTGTTTTCTTCCCACCAATCGGCCTAATTCTCTCTCCCAATACTGTACTATTTTTCCTTGCACTACCCAATCTACTGAACCCCTTTTTTTTGTAACTTCGCTCTCTCAGTCCATCCTCTCCACCTCAGTCAGTTGTTTGTTCCTCTTATGTGCTTCCTCCTTCGCTGTCAGAAAACATTTTATCTCCCTAACCTAAGTCTATTTCCGTTGGCGAAGCTACCGTGTCTCCGCTAACCTACCTCTCCTCATCCACATTTTGTTCTCTGCTTCTTCCTGTACCGACTAACTTTGTTTTCACTGTCAGTACTAAGCTTCTTTTTTATATCTCAGAACTGCCACATCTTTTCGTAACCTACCTCTTCTTCCTCTTCCGACTCTCCTCTTCCTTCACCTCCTTCGTCACTGTTCATTTCTCATCCGTGTTCTTCCTCTTGCACCAACGAACTTGGTTTCCTTTCCTATTATTAAGCGTCTTTCTATTCTTTTTTTCTTTACCAGAATCTTCTTTTTCTAGCTATCCCCTTCCTTCTCATCAATAGTCATACGTCATTCCTCCTCCCCATGCTTGCCCTTCTAACAGTTAACTTAATTTCCTCTCCCAGTAGCCTACTGAACTTCTTTACTACCGAATTACCTTCCTTTTTCTTTTCATAATTTATCTCTTCTCTTCCTCATCCAGTCCTCCACTTCTTCCTCTGCTTCCTCCCTCACCATCTAACTCAGTTTCCCCTCCCAATACCAAGCTAATTTTCAGTATTCTGCTACTGTTTTTCTTTCTTTTCGTCACCTACCTCTCTTTCCTCTTTTAGTCTTCCCCATCCCATGTATCTCGCTTCCTTTCCTTTCCTTCCTTCCACTTTTCTTCCTGAAATCCTCCCCCTTCCCTCTTGTACATACACACACCTCTCATGCCTTTTTCTGCTTTTCATTCTTCCTCCCGCTTTTCCATATTCGTTCCTTTCACTCTCTCTCAGCACCCTCACTCTCATTCAACCATCACTCTCACTCACTCGCTTATCACTCTCACATCACTCGCTATCACCTCACTCTCAATGTCTCATCCTTCACTCTCACTCTCATATTACCCTCATATAATCACCTATGACCCTTACACTCACTGTCTCATCACCCTTCCTCTCCCATCATTATCACTCACTCTCCTATCACCATCACTCACTCACCCATCACCATCACTGTCACTCTCCAAGCACCTTCACTTTCACTCACGGCACTGCCCTCTCAATTCCCCTACCAGAATCCTCCTTCTCACTCTTCCAAATCCCCAGGGGAAGATGGTAGTTAAACGATAGAGGGGTGGACTGCTGATCCTAAGATACGGATATCGATCCCGGGTTTGGCAGGTAACAGTTTAAGGATTCGCATTTCGTTAAAGCTGTCTTAAATGATCTCCCAAAGACGCATCATCTCAGTATGGATGGTTTGGTGTTAGGGCCCAAGTGCTGACGTGTGAGGGTATGCTTGGCCTTATGGTCTGTTCATGGTGTGCTTGACGACTGCTTGGCCTTATGGTCTGGATTGTTTAGTCTGTGTCTTGAATCAAGTACATTAAAGGAGAAAAAAATCTCTTCCGTCTGTAAAGCTATTCATGTTTGCCTCTTCTAAAACCATTCTATGTTCTTTATTCTTTCTCTGATTCTTTATATTTTTGATTCTCTAAAACTTATCGTCTTCCTTCTCTAACACCCTTCGTCATCTTCAGTTAACTTTTCTTCTGCCCACTCCTTCCTCTTCGGTACACTTCTCCCCTCTTAGCGTGTTCTCTCTCCCCATCAGCACCACCCTTCTCCTTCACTCAGCACTTCTGTCCAAGGTCCCTCCAAAACACATGTCGGTCTGTATATTCAACCCCAAATCCCCGTCATTTTTGTTTTAGTCTATCCTCACACCTCTCACTTCCTTCCATTCCACCCCACACCACTCATTTCCTCCCATTCCACCCCCCACACCACTCACTTCCTCCTTTTCCACTCTTACACTACTCATTGTCTCTCATTCCACCCTCATTATCCCTCACTCCCTCATTCCACATTTCACCCTCCGTACCCGTCTCTCACTCTCATTCCTTTCTCAGTACCTGGCACTCCCTCTCATTCCACCTTCAATATCCCCCGCACCCTCTCAGTCCACTAATTCCACTCAGCACTTCAGCCCCCTCAACGTTGCAGTCCCTTCTCAACACGTGCCGGTAATACCCCCAGCCACCAAACATTTTCCCCACATCGGCCCCCACTAGTCCCCTCTTCTCCACCTAACCTCAGTCCCCCAGTAGTCCCCTGTTCCTCATCTCTCCCCAGCTCCCCACTAGTCCCCTCTTCCCCCATCCCGCTTTAAGCCCCCAAGGAAGCCCCCAGCCTCCAGCACTGTCCCCAGCCCTTAGGTTTGGACTTGGGAACACACACACACACACACACACACACACACACACACTCTCTCTCTCTCTCTCTCTCTCTCTCTCTCTCTCTCTCTCTCATCCGTCAATTTCACTCGTTACAGTTCTTCTCCTCCTCCTCCCTCCTATCTCTCATATATGCTTTTCTGCAAATATTCTCCCATCATTTCTCCTCTGTTCCCTCTCCCTTCCATCCTCTCCCTCTTCATCACACTCACCCATCCCTCTCATTCTTTTACATTCTCCTTTCCCAAAACTGTACCTCATTCTGTATTAACTCATTCTATGTTTCTTTCCACCAAAAAGTTAAGCAACTCCCAACCACGGCCATCATTCATTCCTGGGGAGGGCAATAATGGTCCGGCTTTGAAGCCTGAAGTCCTCAGTCGTGGGTGTCATGTCTGTGGAGAGGAAGGAGGCTGGAAGTGGAGAAAAGGGGAGTAGGGAAAATGGAAATGAGTTGGAGTGAAGTGGAAGAAGTTGGAGGGGAGAACATGAATGCTCGTCTGCTGCTGGAGTCATCTCAGTTCGAAGTTAAAGGGGTAGAGACGGGGAATAGAAGAGGAGGGCTGGAGGTAAAGGAAGGAAGAAATATAGTGAAAGAGTAGAGATGGAGAGAAGTAAATGGACCAGAAAGACTGGAGTAAAGATTGGCCAAGTTTTATACCATGCCTTCAGTCGCTGGTGCCATTTTAGGTTAAATGAGGAGAGGAAGAAGGAGGCTTGTATGGAAGGAAAGAGAGGAGAAAAGGAAGTCAAGAATGGGAGAAGGACTGGAGGGAAGGAATAGGGGAGGAGAATGAGGAAGAAAGACCAAAAGGAAAGGAACTGGAGGAAAATAATTGGAAGGAGTAGCATTGCATGGAAGGAAATAAAACAGATAAACTTGATCCCGATTCGAATTCTTATCCGGAAAGTAAATTATGGAGAAATGAAAACAGTTTTGTCTTCTTGTTTTTAAGTTTTAGTTTCCCAGTGCATCTGTAACACGATCAAACACACAATTTAATGAGGTAAACATAGAGAGAGAGAGAGAGACCCGTCCCCGCCCGGAGGGCTCGGGGACGGATATTGTTTTCACACGGTTTGTCTGTTTGTTTGTCTGTCTGTCCGTCTGTCTGTCTGTTAACAACTGATTACGAAAACTATGGGAGCGATTTTGAAAAGAATTACAGGGATGATGGACTGTGACCTACTGATCACCTGGTTAAATTTTGGGCCAAATTGGGCCAAGGCCCAGGCTGTAGGCCCCAAAAATGTAAAACGAAAAAACTTTTTTTTTTTCACTAAAACTACTTTCAGATTCGTCATATCCGCAGGAAATCAAAACCTAAAGGTGCATCTTTCAAATCTGCGTCCTATAACATGCCTCAGTATGTCAGGGGGGGAGGGGTGTCACCCTTCAGTTAGCAGTAGGGGGGTCAGTGTCATGAGGGTCGGGCCTAAAATTCAAATGGGCATAAAATCGCCAATTTTCACCCGATTTACTCCAAATTTGATATGCGACATCTTTCACTAGATATCCTGTTGCCTTTACACGTCAGCACTAAAATGATTGCCGGAAACGGGTTCGCTGTGCCTTGGCACCGATTCTTGTTTGCACTTTCGGTGAGGTGTACAATAGAAATGAACGGAAAGGGAGGGTGTAAGTAAGCGAGGTTGTGACAGGGGAAGGAAGGAGAGAGGTTTGACAGTCTGAAGAAAGGAGAGGAAGGAGAAGTTAAGGAAATGAGGGGGAAAGCATGGAGGACAAAAAGGAGATTAGATATACCCCTAGTTGAAGGGAAGGAGTCAAGGAAGGCTGGGACGTATGAAAACTAGGTAGCTGGAAGGAAGGCGAGGGAGAAAGTAACGAAGAAGAATATGAAGAAGGAATGTAGAAAGTTGTTTTGCAGAGAGGGAGAAGATGAAAAAAGGCGGCTTAAAAGATTAAAGATCAATAGGCTAGATGAAAGAGGAATATACATTATAGAAGATCATTCCCTAATCTTTTGTTTACACATTTTTTTGTGCGAGGAAGAAGGAACCAAAGGCCATGAGCCCGCAAAAACAGTTCCCTCCAAGAGAAAAACAAAATACAAGAGAGAGCCAAATTTAAGATCCATTCATTTCGAGATGCCTGGACACACTGCGTTTGAAAGACTGGAGATCATAGGCAGCAGGAAATACGGACAGAGGGAGACAGTTCCAGAGTTGACCTGTTGCATAAATGAAGGACTGGGAATGGGATGAGAGTTTACTGCTAGACGGGTGCTACGCGCCCATCGTAGAGGTGGAGGAATGCATGCAGACTGTTCAGAGGAGCAGTAACCATTAAAGAAGAGATAGAAAAGAGATAAAGATGCAACAGTGCGGTGAAGGGACAGAGGTTGAAGGGAGTCAGTAGGAGGAGGAGAGTTAATGAGACGAAAAGCCTTTGACTCCACCCTATTGAGAAGAGCTGTATGTGGGGAGCCTCCCCACACATGAGAGTTGTACTCCACACAGGGGCAGATAAAACCCCTGTATAGAGTCAACAATTGTGCAGGGGTAAAGAAAGAACGGAGTCGGCTTAGCACACCCAATCTCTTGGAAGCAGATTTTACAAGAGATGTAATATAATCTTTCCAATATAAGTCCCGAATAAATGAAACCCCAAGCATGTTCAAGGGTGATGCAGGATTAAGTTGAGTATTATTAATCATTAGTGGGTATACCTGTGGAAGATTTTGTCGGGTTGATAGGTGTAAGAACTGAGTCTTAGATGCATTAAAGACAACCAGATTATGTTTACCCCAGTCAGAGATACGAGCCAAGTCAGACATTAGGTGTGTCATAGCCTTATCCCCTGTTTGTTGAAGTAACTGTTGAGATGGGAGTTGCGGGAACCGAATGGAAAGGTGAAGGGTGGAGTCATCAGCACATGAGTGGATAGGGTTAGATGTACAGCTTAGAAGGTCATTGATGAATAAAAGGAAGAGAATTGGTGATTGGACAGAGCCCTGAGGAACACCACTGTTGATAGATCTAGGAGAAGAACGATGGCCGTCTACAACAGTGGCTATAGAACGACCAGAAAGGAAGCTAGCGATGAAGGCACAGATAGAAGGATAGAAACCGTAAGAGGGCAGTTTGGAAATTAAAGATTTATGCCATACTCGATCGAAAGCCTTTGAGATATCAAGTGCAATGGCAAAGCTTTCGTCAAAGTCCCGAAAGGAGGATGACCAGGAGTCTGAAAGGTAGGTCAGAAGATGGCAAGTGGAGTGTCCCTGACGGAACCCGTACTGACGATCAGAAAGAAGGTTGTGATAGGAAAGATGGCTTTATATTTTTCTATTGAGAATTGACTCGAAAACTTTTGAAATACAGGACGTTAAAGCAACTGGAGGCTAGTTGGAGGGTTGGGAGTGGTCACCCTTCATTGGGACTGGCTGAATGAGAGCAAACTTCCAGCAAGAAGGAAAGGTACAAATTGACAGACAAAGGTGAAAGAGTTTGCCTAGGCAGGGTGTAAGCACAGAAGCACAGTTCTTGAGAACAACAGGAGGGACTCCATCAGGCCCATATGCCTTGTTAGTATTGAACCCAGTGATGGTAGAAAATACATCAGCTGAAGAAATTTTAATGTCAGCCATGAGGAAGTCAGAGGCGGGAAGTGATGGAGGAACAGCACCGGAATCTCTAAGGTGAAATTGGAGAAGAAAGTCTGTGCGAAGAGATCTGCTTTTTCAGTAGAAGAAATAGCTACAGAACCATCAGAGTAGAAAAGAGGAGGAAAGGATGATGAGGTAAAGTTGTTAGAAAGGTTTTTGGCAAGGTGAGAGAAGGAGCAGGAAGAATTTGAGTTGGAGAATTGAGAGCATTTAGTACAGATGAAATTGTTTCTAACAGAGCGAAGAACAGACTTAGTACAATTCCGGGCAGAAACGTAAAGATGATATGATTCAGGGTTGGGTTGGCTCCGTTACCTTTTGTAGGCCCTCTCCTTGTTGCGGAGAACATTAGAACATGCGTGATTAAACCAAGGCTTTCTTTGCGTTAGTCAAAGGATATGAGAAAGGAATGTATGCTTCCATGCCCAAGGGAATAACCTCCGTAATGTGCAAGGCACACTCAGATGGCTCCCAGCCATGGAAGCAATAATCATTCCAGGGAAAATCAAAGAAGTACTGCCTGAGGGCCTCCCAATCTGCGGCTCCAAATGCCACAGACGACGTTTCCTTGGAGGGTCCACAGGCCGTACCGGAGTGATAGGACAGGTTAAGGTGATAAGGTTGTGATCGGAGGAGCCCAACGGAGAGAAAAGATTAACAGTGTAAGCAGAAGGATTAGTTGTAAGGAAGATATCAAGTATGTTGGAGCTCTCTCCAAGGCAGACTGGGATATGGGTAGGGTGCTGTACAAGCTGCTCTAGGTCATTAATGATAGAAAAGATGTAGGCTTGTTCACCAGGTGGATCAGTGAAAGGAGAGGAGAGCCAAAGGTGGTGGTGAACATTGAAATCTCCTAGAATCGAGATTTCAGATAAAGGAGAAATGGATAGAATGTGTTCCATCGTAGAAGTAAGATAGTAGAACAATTTTTGATAGTCAGTAGAATTAAGGGATAAGTAAACAGCACAAATATATTTTGTCAGAGAATGACAGGAAAGCCGAAGCCAGAGTGTAGAGAATTCAGAAGAATCGAGTTCAGGAACACGAAAGAAAGATAAGTCGTTGTGTATATATACACAACAGCCACCTTTGGCTTTGAAATGAGTATAGAGAAAGCAGGAGGATACAGAAAAGGGTTTGCTGTCAGTTGCCTCAGACAGCTGAGTCTCAGTTAGAAAAAGGCGAGGTTCAGAGAAGGAGAGGTGGTGCTCAACAGAGCGAAAGTTAGAGGAAAGGCAGCGAATGTTGCAGAAATGAAGAAGAAGAGAGTCAGACAGTGGTTCCAAGCACCTCGAGTCGACACCGGGAGAGGGGCGGAAGATGGGGGCGTTTATGTCCCCCCCCCCCCCGGGGACTCCGAGGCTGGGTGATGAGACGCCATGATTTTTTTTGGTTTTAAATTTTGGAAAAGTAAGTGTAGTGTGTACTGTGCCTGTAGTTTGGTGTAGATAGTTAGAGAAATTTGTGTTGGAGAGCATGCTGGCCTATTCTCTGTGTAACTGAGACACTGAAAAAGTTCAGCAAAGGGGGATGGTCAGGAACTAGTCCTGAAGGCTGATGAAACGGGAGCTCCAGCACTCCCTGTCATCAGCTTTCCATCCACCTCGGGAGTACTGCCCTGCTCGACTGGTGCTACAGTGTACTCCATGTAAAAATGAAGAAGAATGACTGAGAACTTGTTCAAAAATTGTCCTAGCCAAAGAGAACTGAACAAAAGAAAGTCAGAATACAGATATGTTAAGTCGCGACTGGTGCTCACATCGAGAGTTATAGACTGATGGGAAGAGAGAATGAGAAAGACTACCAAAGTTGGCCAGGTGTATACGCCATTGACAGAATCCCAGTTAACTACCATTAGCGTTACACAGCAAAGGTAAGAGTGTGTAGCAAGACGAGTGCAGCGTGCTCGACATAATGAGGCAGGGTTGCAATCGGAGTTCAGAAGAGTTCCCAGGACCAAAACCTACAGGGAGAATAAGAGTGTCGAAGGAAATTAATGGGGTGCTGGGGAGAATGAGGGGTGCTGAAGGAAGGCTAGGGTGCTGAAAGATGTATTGGTAAATAAAGAATATATATATATATATATATATATATATATATATATATATATATATATATATATAGATATATTAATGTGGCGAAGAGATATAAAGTGGGAAGATCATTGAGGAGAGTTGATAAGACAAGGAACTCTTCATTCGACTTTGCTTTAAAATGATATTTATGACGAACCCCACATACACATTACTATTTCTTTTAACCTCAGTCTTCTTTCTCGTTTCCTTGTTATTTCTCTTCTCTGTCGCCTCATTGCTCTCATCCACGTCCATCGACTCACTTTTCCCCTCTCCACTGGATCGACCGAGCTTTTGAACCTATGCTTCTCTGATTGACTCTGAAATGTAACCCACTCGACCACAATGTGGTCATTAATTGCTACGTCTCAATTCTCCATTGGCCAATTTCCAGTCATCATCCTCATTATGCCTTACTCTCCTCCTCCTCCCCCTCCTCCTCCTCCTCCTCCTCCTCCTCCTCTTCGTGGTTCATCATTCTAATTCTTCACTCCTCTCTTTTACATCCTCTTGCACCCTTCTCCTTCACCCCTCTCCCATCTTTGTCTGTATCCTTCTCTTTCCTCCTCCTTCTTCTTTATTACATCCTTATTTCCTTCCTTATTTTCATTCCATTCCTTTTCCCTCCATCACATATTTTTCCCCTTGTCTTTCTACTCTCCTACATCTCTTCCTTTTGCTCCTCTTTGTATTGTTTTCCCTCCACTCCTCCTCCTCCAGTAATCTGACCCTTTCATCATCTTATCTGTCTCGTTAACTGTTCATTTTCTTTTCCACTTCATTCCCGTCTTCAATCTTCCTTAGTTTATTATCAGCCTTCATCTTTTCTTTCCATTCGCGTGACTGGAACGATCTTGCTTTCCTATTAGGCATTGTAGTTTCCTCTTCTCGCGCATTGTCGTACTCTTGGCCTTTCTTTAATAATATATTCTCAGGTTACCCTGATTAACCCTCTCACGAACTAATTGTTTTTATTATTATACTTTATTACAGCTAACGTCAAACGATTGTATTTTTGAGAGGGAATGACAGGAGATTAAAAGGGTTAGTATTGTCATAGGGACAAATCTAGCATTCTTTTCCAGCCAACGCCAGACAGTTTTATTCACCCGAGAGTAAATCATAGAAACCTGAAGGAGTTTATCTTCTCTTTTCCCATAATTGCTCCTCCTTTTCCTTTCTTTCCCCTTATCATACCTAATCACTTCATCTTCTCTGCCTTATTTTCTCTCCTGTCTGCCTTCCCTCCTGTCCATTCTCCATTTCTTTTTTAATTTCTTCCTTTCTCATCACCACAATTAATACCCTCCTCTCCGTCCTCCATATCTCTGTATGTCTACATATTTCATCCCATTCTCTTTCTACCCTTATTTTCTCTGTCTTCTTGCTTCTTTTCTCTTATCATTTTCGTTCTCGCTTTCCTCCTCCATCTCCTCCTTTTCTGTCTATCTTTTTCATCACTACTGTCTTTCTCCTCCATCTTCTCGCTGTCACTGCCTCTTCTCAGGACCTTTCTCTCTCTCAGCTTCTCCTCTTCCTTCCTATTCCTTCTCATCACTTCCTCCCTCATTATCCTCATCCTGTCTGTCTCCCGCTCTCATTTCCTTTCATTTCCTCCGTGTCTCTTATCTTCCTGTTTCTTTAATTTTCAACCGAGAGTATAGTTTCATCCACGCTTTTGTTGTCTTCCTTTCCATCTTTCCAGAAATTTCTCTCATTCTGTGTTCTCCCCACGTCTCTCTTTTTTCCGCAATATCTTTCCTGTGTACGCATTTTCCTCTTTGTTTCTCTCCTGACCACTGGCTTTCCCCTTCCATTCATTCTCGTAATTTCTTTTCTTCTATGCTGTTCATCCGTTTCTCCTCTCAGTATTATCTTTCCCTTCGTCTCCCGCTGACTCTTCTACTGGTCTTATCCTCCGCCTATAAAAGGAAGAAAGTCAACACACGGAGGAGAGGACTTTGATGGATGGTTGCGAAGAGTGAGGACGTGTTTCTGAGCTCTCGTCTAGCTGCAGGGTTGCCTCACCGGCCTTAGCTTTTTGTTTTCCTCGCCACTAGGGCGTTTTTCAATAAAGTTAGGTTAGCTAGATCTCATTTTCCTCCCTGGCCTTAGTAGATATAGTAAGTGTCTATATCTGTTTCCTGAGATTGCCTTTGCTTACTCACCTCTGGAGTGTACCCCCCACTGATCGCTCTGGGGTGTGAGTTATACACGGGCGCGTCCTCCCGAGAGTGGTTTGAGAGGGTAATCTCAGACTAGGTGTTTTTCCCCGGGCAATTTATCCCTTGGTTGTTTTTCTCTTTCTTCCCACTTCCCCCTTACGGGGGAAGTGGTAGCTATGATGGACCCCCTACTGCCTCCTCCCCTTCAGGGGGGGAGGTAGTCCTGACGACACTCCTACCGTTACTGACCGGCCCCAGACTGACGGACGCCAGACTCGTTCCCCGCTTGACATCCCTGTAAATAACGCGACCTTTGTAACTCTTCATGCGCTAGGTTCTACTCCCCTGTCCAGACTCAATCCCTTCATTGTCAAGAAGGTGATTGACCACTGTGCGGGAGAGGTGGAACAAGTTAAAAAACTTGGAAATGGAGACCTCCTAGTAAAGACATTCAATTCTGCTCAGGTGAAAGACTTGCTCAAGCTGCGTAAGTTTCACTGTCATGATATCGAGGCCAAGATCCCAACATCCATGAATTCCTGCAAGGGTGTTATCACTTGCAGGGATCTCATGGTGATGAGTGAGGAAGAAATCATACAGGAACTTGCTCATCAGGATGTAATTGATGCCAAATTCATCACTCGTTATCAGGAAAGTGTAAGGACGAAGACAGCCACAGTTATCCTCACTTTTGGCAAAGTTTTGCTACCTACAAATGTCAAAGTAGGATATGAAATTGTAAATGTAAGACCGTACATCCCGAATCCCCTTCGTTGTTCAAAATGTCAGCTCTATGGACATCATGAAAAGGCTTGTCGGGCTTCCAACATCGTGTGTGGCAAGTGTGCGGCTGTAAGTCACTCTGCTGACAACTGTACATCCGAGACTGAGTGCTGCTTTCACTGTAAGGATGCTCACTCCACTTCCTCGAGGGTTTGTCCCAAGTGGAAGGAGGAGAAAGAGGTCTGCAAAGTGAAAGCGACTGAGGGCATATCCTTTTACGATGCTAGGAAGAAGGTGAAGGAGTTGCATGCAACTACCAAGCCTAATGTCTCCTATGCATCGGCGAGTTGTGTCCCGTCCCGTGATGTGCACTGTGGAGACACAGACTGACCTTACCTTCGCTCCACATGCCACATGCCCTACCTCTAAGTCTAGACCCCTGTACGTTCCAACTCTCTTACAGACATCCCTGTCGCCACTTCTTACTCTCAGGCTGCCGCTGCTCCTTCGCAGTCGGTGCGGCAAAAATCGAAGCCCGACAAGTCTGATAAGATTAATCTGACCACCCTCACAAAACAGTCTCTGTCCTCACGTTCTTCCAGTTCCCACTCCAGCGAGGGAGAGGAAGGTTAGCTCTTCCTCGGGGAGTCTGGGAACCTCTTAATTGACGATAATATGGAGGTTTCCATGAACAAGCACCGGATAGGTCCCCGGTAGTCGCCGCCTTCTGGCGGGCGACAAAAAAAGACGAAGCACACTGGCCCCCAACGAAAATCTTAAACCGCCGCATTCACCCTATTACAGTGGAATTGCAGAGGTATTGGGAATAAGTTACAAAATATAGCAATCTTGCTTTCTATACACAGGCCAGACGTTGTTTGTTTACAGGAGACGCGCCTGGAGGATCATCCTGATCCTCCACAGTTCAAACACTACCACTCATATAGAAGATATGAAGGTCACGGAGTTGCCATTTACACACACAAATCACACCCACAAACGGAAGTGATTCTAAATTCTACTCTGGAAGCTGTCGCGTGCAGAGTAAAATTTAATAACACGTATCTGTCTATTTGCTCTCTGTACTGTCCTCCACATGGCCCCATTGATAGTGATGCTTTAAATTCACTAGTGGAACATCTGCCTGGAAATAAGTTAGTGTTGGGCGATTTTAACGCCCATCACTATCAATGGGGTAGCTTGAGGATTGATGGTCGTGGGAAGCAAGTAGCCGACCTAATACTACAGTCCAACCTCTGTCTTCTGAACGATGGTAGAGCGACTCGTGTAGATGATCGTACTGGTAACTTTTCGGCCATTGACTTATCTTTGGCCTCCCCTGGTATACATCAAGATCTCTCATGGGACCCTTACGACGACTCCTTGGGAAGTCATCATTTACCCATCTGTCTTTCTTATACACGCGACATCATTTCGGACCCTCCACCTCCAAAATTTAACTATAAGAAAGCAGATTGGGGATCCTTCTCAAGGATCGCCAATTTAGATATATCTGGGGAGACCATAGATGTTAAGGTCGAAAATATAACCCAATCCATATTACACGCAGCTGAGGCTGCTATTCCCAAGACTTCTACAGTTCATGCGAAGTACAAAGCACATTGGTGGACGCCGGGTTGCCGACAAGCATTAAGAAAACGCAATAGGAGATACAGGATTTTTGATAGTCAGCCCACTGAGAAAAATTTTATTTTATTGGATACACACAGGCACGGGCTGAGGCAAGGAGAATAATAAGAAGGGCCAAACGTGACTCCTGGCGGTCCTTTGTGTCCACGGTGACTCGTACAACACCATTACGTAAAGCCTGGTCCACCATAAGAATATTAAATAATAAAGGCCCATATTTCCCCATTACCACCTTGCAAGTAAATAATAACATCTATGACGAGCCCGTGGACGTTGCTAACATCCTCGCCAGGAGTTTTTCTCATGTAAGTAGCTCAGCCAATTATGACCCGCGTTTCCAACATCATAAATGCACGGCTGAGCTACAGATATTAGACTTTGCCACAGAAGACGTAAACTCCCCGTACAACCAAGAGTTTACGCTAGATGAACTGCTCCTTGCCCTTAAATCCTGTAAAGACACCAGCCCTGGACCAGACACCATCACGTACGGTATGATCCAGCATCTTAATCAGGACAACCTGATTAAGATGTTAGCTTTGTACAATGAGATTTGGGCGTCTCGAACGTTCCCAAACTCATGGCACTTTGCGCACGTCATACCGATACCCAAAGAGGCTGGTCGTCTTGTGAATCCCATGGGCTTCATTTCGTCCTATTGTGTTGACTTCTTGTCTATGTAAGGTCATGGAACGAATGGTTAACAATAGGCTTCTTTTGTTTTAGAGTCGAAGAATTTGTTAAATGATCAACAATGTGGCTTCCGTAAATACAGAAGTTCACTAGATCATTTAATGAATTTGGAGCATTGTATTGCAGAGGCATTTGCCAATAAAGAATTCATGATAGGGGTGTTCCTGGACATCCATAAAGCCTATGACATGACCTGGCAACACGGTGTACTAATGAAGCTCTATGCTTATGGTTTAAGAGGAAATTTGCCTGTTTTTATTTCAAATTTCTTAAGGGACAGAACTTTCTCTGTCAAATTGCCCCGTAACGTAACATCGGATATATTTATCCAGGAAAACGGGGTGCCACAGGGAAGTGTGCTTAGTCCTACTTTATTTAGTATTATGATCAATGATATTCTGTCATCAGCTCCCATCCCGAGGAATCTTAAATACTCACTCTACGCTGACGATTGTGCAATATGGCACTCTTCCCGTAATGCACAATTTTCGGCTGAGCGGATTCAAGCAGCCCTTGACTCCGTCCACCAATGGGCCTTGCAGTGGGGATTTAAGTTTTCCGTACGTAAGTGTGCCGCTATAGTTTTCACTAATCGTAACGTACCTAATTTGTGCTTAACTTTGGATAATCAGGCGGTACCTTTTCAAAATTCTGTAAAAATTTTAGGAATACATTTTGATCGTAGAATGAATTTTAAACTTCATGTTAATACTTTGCTTGCTCGTTGTGATAAACCGTTAAATGTCCTCAAGTACCTAGCGGGTACTACCTGGGGTGCCGACAGAAAATCTTTATTAATGGTGTATAAGTCCCTTATTCGATCGATGCTAGACTATGGCGCACAGGTGTATGGCTCGGCATCCGATGCCACTCTGAAAGGATTGGATGTGTTGCAGAATAAATGTTTGCGAATGTGTCTTGGAGCTGTCCGGTGTACCCGTGTAGCTCGTATGGAAGTGGAGGCGAATGTGCCTCCCCTCCGTATTCGCCGTGACCACCTGGCCTTGTCCTATGGTGTAAGGACATTTAGGAAATGTAATATCGGCAATGTGGCCTGTACCCCCTGCGTCAATACCACCACCTTCTGCGGGGGTGCGTCGGCCACTTGCCGCTTCGCCTCCACTTACTGACTCAGGAGCTTGATGTGGACCCCAGTGACTGTGACAAGTTGGTGCTTAAAAATATAGCGCCTTGGGAGCCACCCGGCTTTACAGTCTATGTCACATGGCTCCCAGCACCAAAGGCCAAGGCGCCGGAGGCGGAGGTCCACCACTTGTTTCGTAAGATCATTGTTCGTCACTTGGGGTCCCATCAATTGTACACCGACGGCTCCAAGTCGAGTGAATGTGTGGGTGCAAGTGTGTGGTTGACTGAATGTGCCCTCAGGTATCGGCTGCTTCGACTCATACATCTGTGTTTACTTCAGAACTTTTTGCTATTGACAAAGCCATAGACTATGCTCTCAATTCTAGACATGACTCATTTGTCATATTTTCAGATTCAAAATCAGCCCTTCAGGCAATTGCATCTTGTACTACGGACTCTCACGAGATCCAGGGCCGCATCGTTAATAAGTTGCATTCATGCAACAAGTCATTCACGCTGATCTGGGTGCCTGGTCATTTGTCGTATCTACGGCAATGAGCAGGCTGACTTACTTGCAAAGTCGGCTGTAGAGCTCGAGGAGACTTGGGACGTTCCTCGTGATCTGCGGTCGAAGTCTCTCTCTCGGGAAAGAAATCAATAAATCTTCTGTGGCAAGGTCAGTGGACCAGACTAAATATTCCAACTTGTAAGCCGTACCTAGGCGACTGGGACACTGCCAACCGTCCCAGTCGCCTAGAAGAAAAAGTGTTGGCACGGTTACGGCTCAATGCCACCGTTTTAACCCACATAAAACCATATATGGAAAGACGCTTCCCACCGCGACTGTGACATCTGTGATGGGGTGTTATCTATCTGTCATATCATCCTGCGCTGTCGGCGATTTATTCGTGAACGTGCTTCACTTATTAATTACTGCGGCGCAGCAGACGTCCCCTTCACCCTTTCCACCATCCTGGGTGAAGGGGACATTGTTATGACTGATAAATTGATGGCTTTCTTTGAGAGAGACCGGACTGATCAGAGTGATGTGACTTTTTTACTGTGTGGTTATGGTTTTTATCAACGGTAAATATGTATATATTGTAATATTAATTAGGGTTGACAGTTGACATATTTTAAATAGTTCCTCCTCCCACTGATCTATTTCTAATATAGATGTCCCCTACATTAAGCCAAGTTCCTCGCCTGACAGTCACCAGCTGATGAGTGCAAGTGTGCAATATAGGAAGGTATTGGGCACTTGCAGTCGATGGTGGTCTGCTGGGCGAGGTTCTTCACTTTTTGTACAAATTATGTCTATCTATCTATCTATCTATAGCCCGACGCCCTAATCCCGCAAAGGGTGGCCGCAGACAAAACGCCTCCAAGTCACTCTGTCACCCACCATTTGACTCCCCTCCCCCAACTCACCCCCTCCCTCATATACCTCTCAACTCCATCCCTCCACCTCATCCTCGGTCTACCCCTCCCTCTCCCTCCCTCCACCTCACCTACATACACCCTCTTAGTCAGTCTTTCATTCTCCATCCTCTCCACATGTCCAAACCACCTCAGTGTATTTCTCCTAATCTTTTCAACCACATCCACATCTACCCCACAACGTTCCTTCACTTCTTCATTCGTCAACCTGTCCCTCCATGTCACTCCACATGCTCCTCTCAAGTAACTCATTTCCACTGCTCTCACTCTTGACTTGTTCCCCTCTTGCAAGGTCCACGCCTCGCTTCCATACGTCAGGGTAGGGATCACAATACCATCATGCAGTGACTTCTTAACTTCCATACTCACCTCCCTATTTCTCATCACTGCTTTCAGTGTGCCAACAACCTTCCTTCCCTGCTGTACCCTTTCACGTACTTCATCCCCCAAAGTTCCATCCTTACTCATCACACTACCCAAGTACTTGAATGCACTCACATTCTCCATATCCTCACCATCCAACCTCACTGCACACTCTGTGACTTCATTCCTCTCAAACACCATAACTTTACTTTTGTTTACATTAACTTTCAGCTTCCTCCTCCTACACACTGTCCCAAATTCATTCACCAAACCTTGCAACTCCCATTCATCTTCACTCAACAATACTGTATCATCAGCAAACAGCAACACCGGAAGCTTCCAAATCTCACCCTCATTCATTAGGGCCACCCCCACATCCACTGCCCTACCTTGTACCTCCTTTACGACCCCATCCATATATATATTAAATTATGTAAATATATTATATTATCTTGCTTAAGTTATTCTAATTAGGGCCGACAGCTGACGTATATGGAAATGTTCCTGACTCGTCTGGTTCCCTTTCATATATTGATGTCCCCTACATTAGGTTGTGCCTTGACTGACAGTCACCAGGTGATGAGTGCAGGTATGTCATGTAGAAAGGCATTACATATCTGCAGTCGATGGTGATCTCTTGGTCGAGGCTTTTTTTACCATTAGTGTAGGTCTAGTTATTTGTCTCTTAGGATTTAGTATAGGTTAGTGAATTGTCTGTTAGGTGGTTAGTTTTAGGGTCTTTAGATTAGGTATTTTTGATTATAAGTCATATAAGGTTAAAAATATTAAAAAATAAATAAAAATAATAAAAATAAAACTACAAAAAAATAATAAAATAAAAATTATTATATATATATATGTACGTGTGCATGAAAGTGTGTATGTTCATATGCATGGATGTGTGTATGTATGTAAGTATGTATATATATATGTTCGTATATATATGTGTATATATGTCAATATATATACATATATATATATTGCCTTAATGACCAGGGGCTCCGGCCCCAATGGTCGATAGGCAAAAAAAAAAAAAAAAAAAAAAAAAAAAAAAAACACGGAGGAAGCAGTTTGACTCTCCCTCTTCGTCCGTTTCATCATCGTTGGAGTGTGAATGATTTAAATGAAAAATAATTAAAACGTCAGGCAGTCGATGTAGTCTCGCCGCTGTAGTCCTTGTGTGTGTGTGTGTGTGTGTGTGTGTGTGTGTGTGTGTGTGTGTGTGTTCACTTTTCGTGTATTCATTCTCGCTTCGGTGAGTATGTTGGTGCAGTATATGAAAAGGTGGCTTTATATTAAGTGCACCTTTACATCGATATATATTTTTAATATGAAATGTTATTTGAGTCCTTGAGTAAGGCGTTCTGCGAAAGTATATCTGAGTGTAGAACTATTATGTGTGTGTTATGATGGTTGCGAAACATGTGTAGGATTAGGTGGTTGCTGGAGTGAGTGTTTCAGAATCAGTGTTGGAGTGAGACAAGGATGTTTGATGTTCCCATTATTCCCTAGTATATACACATAAGTATGGTTATGATGGAGATCAAGGGAAAAGTTATGGGAACGAGATGATACTGGTGATGAATGGTAAGAGAGGGAATATCTCAGCTGAAGTTTCTCATTCACTGACACTGAGGTTCATTTCGCCTGTTTCCCGGCGCTGTCCCGCTGAATCAAGTAACAGTGAGCATATACTTCGTATAAGAAATTTAATATCCAGATTCCTATGACTCAGTCTCAGCCAAATATAGCAGTCCAGCGGTAGCTGAAAAAGAGTGTATTGTGTAGGCCGTTAGAGGGTTCATCCACAACGTTTCCCTCACACTGTATTAACCTGTGTGTACCTGTGTAGATCAGAGGTGGATGGCTACCATCGTCCCTGAGAGGTACTGCCATGGAAGTGGTGTTGTGGCCAAAAGCCAGATAATAGCAGTCATGTCAACACTTCCAGACGGGGGGTCCAGCCGCATTTACAAAGTCATTATCCACGTTAAAACTACATTATAAATATATCCCTTCAGCACAGCTACGGCCTGATGCTTTGGGATAAGATAGGCTAAATACAGTACTACCCCACGTATTCCCTACGTGTCATAAAGGCGACAGAAAGGGCCGAGATTGAGGGGTCAGGAAATCTACAACTGTATATATGCTGACATTCCAAAAAGAAAGGTCAGTGTCAGTACTTTTACCATTAACCCTGTCATGGTCGAGACAACTGTAGTTTTACTGTTCCAGTCAATGTCAGACGATTTTATTCAAATACCAGTGAGTCACAGGTGCATGCGCGTTACTTTGTACCTTGTGTTCTGTGGTTAATGAGAGAGAGAGAGAGAGAGAGAGAGAGCGTTCAGCACTATGGTTTAATCAAAGAAGGCAGAGAGATGATTGACGTCTGGATATTATGCTGAAGAGTCAGGTAATAAACAAAGGAATGAGGCGAAATCTTGAGTACAGTTAATTCAGTTTGAAGGAGACAGTTGAAACTGGGGGTTAGATATAGTCATTATGAACCCCTTCACTGCATGAAAGCTCCCAACTGCTAAAATTTAATCGATCATCTGAATGTAGGAACTGCAAACCATAAATCATCTGGGTGGACAAGGTAATCCCCGAGCCTGATCTGTGTGATGCATGGTATTAAACAACAATTGCCAGGCGTCCACAGCCGGGCGGTAGTGGCCGCCATCAGTATGTATCCGGCTCAGTATTACCTAGCCATGAACACCAAACATAATTTATACCTCATCCATTTTTCGTGCAATTTGGCAAATGATTTAACGCCTTCTGTCAGGTTACGTATTTTTCTTTCATTTACTCTCACCACCTTTCAAGTTCATAAACACTATAGAAGATCTTTCCCACTGGTGGAGTTAAATGAGAATCGTTTTTACCCGTTCACTGCGAGAAGTCTGCATCAAGTAACACAAAATCGAAGTAGCGAGTAAGATATAATACAGATTTTCTGGGTTGTCTGATACTACACAGCCGTCATATATAGCAAATAGAAATTTTGCCTGGCTTGGCATCATGCATTATAGCGAAGCACTTAAATACAACAGTACTTGTGTCTGGTTCCCATGTGATGCATTAAAGCGAACCATTTATATTGGTGAGGATTATTTGTGGCAGGGAGTGTATTTTGTGATCGTGGAGCGATAGCTGTGTCGGCCCTGCATCACGCTCCGCTGTCAGGGTAATACATTGTACTGGGTGATAAGGTGAGGATGGTGGGATTTGTCAAGTTCATGTTATATGAGGGAAGAGAATACAGGTACAGGGATAACCCTGGAGTTATGTGAATGAATGATACATGCCTGGAAATGGTCAGTGGATGTAGGTAATGGATGGGTTTTAAAATGGTGTAGTAGTTGATAAAAAGATGGGGGTGGGATTTACAGAGTGACAGGTACATTATGACGCAGGTTCGGGAATTACCTTGGGTAAAAATGATTCATGCCTGGAAATGAGCGGTGAATAGCTTGACAGGGAATATGAACTGTGTGAATGTAACCTTTCACTCTCTGTGGTTTCTAAAGCTGGAAATATTATCTACCATTAGCCAGAATGAAACTCAAAGTACGTGCTCGGGCAGAAGGGTTAACAAACTGTGATAGTGGAAAGTATTAACAGTTACACTGAAGTGCATTAAGAGCTGGGATAATGAAGGAGAGTGAATATATCAACGCGGTGAAAATTTGTCGTGAAATGAATATCCGCCAGCATTACTAAAACGCTGTAAATATTAACGAGAAAATGACGGTCGTAATGAACAAAGCGTGTAAATGTGAAAGGATTTGGAAACGGTTGTTGAACACACAGATACCTGCGGCTTTGGTTAAGTACGGTCTGTGAAATTGTTTTTACGGAACATTAACCGCTATCCGTGTTGTGCGAGCAGAGGCCACTGTACATGAAAACGTAATTAACTTTTTTCATGTATCCGACTGTGGACATAAACGTGATAGTTCCCTGAGGCTCACCGGCCCTCCTCAGTATACACCATAATAAAAAGATCCTGAAAAAAAAAAACTGTCTAGCAGCTGCAACAATATAATGAAAGAGATATATAGGTGTAGTGGATAACGTATGGTGCACAAAGCATATAAGGAAAAGTTCTATTTATGGATAAATGACCGTTATCAATACTGCATGAATATAGGCCAGCGTTATCGGATACTGAACAGCGTGTACTGGAATGTGATAGTACTTGTTTGTATACTTCGTACCTTCACTCTGAGAGTTCTATCCCGAAGCTGAATAAAATCATGTAGCAAGTAGCAAGAACGTGCGACTTCAAAGGGTTAATGGAGTACTCTCTTACCCTTTCATTACGAAAAGTCTCCTAAGCTGAATACAGGATTATCGTGAGGCGGCAGCAAGAATAAAAGAGAAGTGGTGGTGTGATGGATGGATGTACACGGATTTTGAATTGCGTGTCCTACACACCAGTATAAGAGAGAGAGAGAGAGAGAGAGAGAGAGAGAGAGCAGTAGTGATACATGTAAGTATTATACATGTAAAATTGTGCATACTTTGAAGGTACAATCATATGGGTTGTACTTGGACGCTATTCAGGCACGTCTCAGTAAGCACAGTTTTCGTCATTGGATATAATACTTACATATGAACAGTCAACACCGTCGCTCCCACGTCGTAACTTTCATTCCATTTATGTCACCCCCAAACGCCTTTATGTAGGCTCAGTGAAACTTTTGACACAGGAAGGATGATATAGCCTTCGTTAACCCCTACACTGCTTAAGAACTACATTAAGCTGAACAGATCACTATGATGGTTTTAAAGAAGATAGCAAAGGAGGTGGAGGTTAATAGTACTGTTAAAGCAAGGATATGGCGCTGAGAATAAAATGAAAGAGATGCCGTACTGGAAAAGTCAATGGGAATCGTTTCTAACCTCTTTACTTCAAGGTATGTCCTCACAATATGATTTGCATCATCGGGCGGGAATTTTAATAATATGAGAGACGTTATTGTACTTGTACCATAACTACCAGTGGCCTCGTCTAATCTTAATAACAGTGTATGGCGTCAGCAGGAATGTAATAAAAAGAACCCATTCTACTGAAGCGACCCTTCGTCTCCGAGTGGCGTGCTTTTTAGCTTCTTGCTGCTGCTAAACGATATTATTTAGCTTAGGAAAAGCTTCTCATAGTAATGGGGCTTATTAAGACTGTTAAAAGTCTATCGTAAGGTGAATAAAACACCAGGAGACGGCAAGAATATACTGACAAAACCTTCCTCGGACTCATTGAGTTATGGGTGATGGGAGAATTGAATGGGGTTGTTTTAGGATGAAATTTCATTGTGCGACTTTTAACTGTATTAAATGCATGGCCCCTATAAAGTGCCTGTTTGTTCTATACACCAACATCTTACTGTAATAATATTGATAGAAAGTGTAGGGAACACCTTATAGAATTTAAAATACATGAGGATGCTTGTGAGTATTGCTGCCTTTTGGGGAGAAAATGAAGAATACAGGACAGTAGAACGGAAATCTTTGGACATCATTATGTGTTGGAGGGGGATTAACATAACTGAGAATATTACTACCATGAAAAACTCACTGTATATAAGAATTTTTGCAATATCCTTTAAAATAATAAGCATGCGTAGGAGTATCATAACCTTAAAAATGCAGTAGACAAAGTGTTTTTGGAAAACATGTATATGTTAGAAGCCGTTGAGCATAAACAGATATATTGCTAAACCAAATAACCATGACATATAAGAGCTCTTATATATGTGTTAGAGGTAAACTGGCAAACATAAGAATAGTATTCGCTCAGTTTAATGAGGATACTTTTAATGTTATTCATGCTGCCAGGCGGTGTAATCAGACCCAGTGGTGATGTCCATTGATGCAAGGGTTAATGGAGGCCACCGGTACAGCTAACCTCTTCATTCAGATCACTGTCTTATGAGCTGAATGTAGTCCTGTGGAGATGGCAAGATTTATTAAAATGAAGTCCTTTTGACTGAAGGACCAAGGATTTTTTTTTCTTCTGACACCATATATTGTGTGAGTTATAACTGGATGATCGTGTACGCCGATATTACAATCCCCGCACCCGTCAAAAAATCATGGGCATGCTGGAAAAATATCTGGAATACGTTTTATGGTAAGGGATAAAAGTACACCATAATTTGTCAATTTTTTGGCAGGCATTTGCCAACCACTTTATTAGAGTGCCTTTTTTTTTTTTTTTTTTTTTTTTTTTTAAATCTTTTTCCCTCACACGTCGGTATTCGGTCAAGGAAAGACTTTTCGTAGCGAAGAAGTTACAGGAGATTATTTATGTCCCCATGAGTGAGAGAGATTCTTAAAGTAAAATCCTCCTGTTATGGTAGTCTAAAGAAATTTGAATATATATATATATATATATATATATATATATATATATATATATATATATATGTGTGTGTGTGTGTGTGTGTGTGTGTGCATGTGTATGTGTGTGTGTGTGTGTGTGTGTGTGTGTGTGTGTGGAGAGAGAGAGAGAGAGAGAGAGAGAGAGAGAATTTTTTAAGAGACATCTTAGTGAAGTGCTTAAAACTTGGCACCAAGCTGATTGGAGAGTGTGTTAACCCCAATTACCACCAGACAGTTTGATACGCGTTAGAAGGGCCTTGAGAAACAGCGTCCATTAACCCTTCAGTACCGTTGCGATGTAAAACATGTTATTCTTCGTAGGTTCAGTTGTGCTCAACCCAAAGGAGAGCTGTCCTGGTGAAGAGATTCACAGCAGGTAAGTGTTTCTGTGAATATTAGTACATGTAATTATAAAAACAAAATAATAACAAAACGAAGTAAAGCATACTTGAATAACAGGCAACATGAGTTGATGACGGATGATAAAATTGCTTTATGTTTAGTGGAATGTTTTGCACCCCTGTTAAAAGTGGATACTAAGCTGACGAGAGAGGCGAATTTAGGTTGCGTGTTGGCGGATGGGAGTGGGGTGGGGTGGAATGGACTAGGATGGTGTTGGATGATGAATGGCGAGGGTGTAACAAGTAAATATGAGTCTTGTTTGAGGCACGACATCGGCGGTGGGAAATTAATTATTTCTCTTGTAAGTTCGATATCAAGAGTGTAGAAAGTGGATGGGGTGGGCCGGGAAGAGGTAGCGGATGGGAGGTGATCATGGTGGCTGGTGTGACGGGGAGCGAGTAAAACGCCCTGTGAAATAACCATTGTACTGTAGTGTAGGTTGGGCTGTTTTGGCGTGGCGATGTTTGGCATTAAAACTCACCCAGAAGAAGAAGAAACAGAAGCCACGCGACTCAGTATACGTGTCGCCTCACGAAGGTAAAAAAGAAAAGGTGCCGGTGTTGGTTCCTTGCGTTTATGATAGATGATAAAATTACGCTTTGTATTGTGGTATTTGTAAGCGGTGTTAAAGTGGATAACCAGTTAATGGCAGAGGTAAATTAATGTTGCATTGTCGGAAATAATGGTAAAGTGCGATTATCTAGTGTGCGTTAATTAATATCACGCTGATGAAGGGCAGGGAAATCTAATTGTATGGAGTGTGTGGGAAATTATTTATTGGGGAAAAATTGTATTGCATTGGTACTGATTTTGTGATTTGATGTGATTTATTTTTGTCGAATATACACTAATGTACATATCTGATGTATATAAGTACACCAGTCCTGTTTGAGACAGTCCTACATGTATTCAATATGGACGGTGGGTGTTAGCGCCGAAGTGTTGACACGTAGAGGTGTGCGGTACGTAGGAGGACTACTGTGCCTTGAAAGCAGGCTGTGAAGCCTATGCCCAGAGTCGGATACATTAAAAAAAAAAAAAAAAAAAAAAAAAAAAAAAAGACGTTATGGGTCAGTATTGTGTGCGCCTGGCTAATGTGCAATGAACGGTGATCAGAAGCGAGCATGAACTTGTGTGGTGATTGATGAGGACGCTGGACGGAGATGGTACTATTTTATGTCTGGGCAGAGACTGTGGCATTATGTATGTTAGGACCATAGTGCAATTTTACCTTTTTACCCGCAACTCGCAAGGAGAAAGAGGATGTTATGATTTACAGGTATGTGTCTGTCTGTGTTAACAAATTAACGCAGTATTCATCCAATTTAAACAAAACTTGGTGAAAGAGTTGAGGGTCAGCCAATGAGTACACATATTTTCTTAAGACAATAAATAGATCAGAGTTCAAGATAACAGGGCTAGGGCAAGGTTTCACCTATCAAAATAAACCTAAACAGCTTTTATTCAAGTTAGATTTTAAAAGAGGAAGGGTTGAGGGTAGGCCTAAGGCAAGCATGAGGTGATTCAGTTTTGAAACCAATCAAAGGTCAAGGTCACAGGACAAGAACAAATTTCGACGTGTGTGTGTGTGTGTGTGTGTGTGTGTGTGTGTGTGTGTGTGTGTGTTAATTACTCGAACAGGTTTGATCCAATTTTAACCAAACTTAGTTGAAGTGTTAAGGATCAGCCAAGGAGTAAAGCTGTAGTTTATGAGAACAATAGGTCAAAGGCCGAAGTCATGGGTCAAAGTCAACTTAAACATTTTTTATCCGATTTAGACCAAACTTCCTGGAAGGGTTGAGGATAAGGCAGGAATAAAGGAATTATAATGGGAGAAGTCAAAAGTAAAGGTCACAGGGAAAGGTCAAAGGTCATGGATACGAGTACATGAAGTGACCAACTCAGTTTTGATCTGATTTCAACCAAACCTGGTGGAAGGGTTAAGGGTCAGAAAAGAACGAAAGGAAACAATTTTGAAAACAATCAGTTAAAGATGAAGGTCACAAAATAAAGTCAAGTTTCAACACGTGTGTCTTCGTGTGAATGAAGTAAGTAAAACAGTATTTATAGTATTTATCTGATTAGAGCAAACTTGGTGGATGAGTTCTAGATCGCTGGAAAGGTTTTTTATTTTTTTTAACAATAGGGCAAAGGTCAACGCTACATGACAGGTCCACTAGCAGTTTTTTTTTTTTTTTTTTTTTTCAGACACATGCTAAGCTTTGTGGTGGGGTTTAAGTTAAAATAGTGATAAAGAGACTCGATTTTGAGAAGAGTCTGTCAGAGGACAAGGTCACAGGGTGCTGCATCTTTTAAATGCTCATTTTTATTTAATTCAATTTCTTGCTTCAGTCTGACGATTTTCTAATTAACTTAGGGGCGATGTCCTTTTTTTTTTTTTTTTTTTTTTTTATGTGTCCGACTCTGGGCATAGGCTTCACAGCCTGCTATCAAGGCCCAGCAGTCCTACATACCATACACCTCTACATGTCACTAACACCCACCGTCCATATTGAATACATGCTAGGGCTGTCTCATACAGGACTGGTGTATTGGTATTAGCGGAGGTATTTTTACGACATGTCGGCGGGTCTTCTGGTAGATCAGTAAAGCCTGATTTAATGAAATTCAAATCCTTAAACTGTTCCCTGCCCCGGCCGGGATTTGAACCTGGGTCCGTTCTTATAGTGAGGCGGTTAGAGCTGGCCTTCATTCACCCTTACAGTACGATAATGGATATGGCAAATGACTGTGAAAGAAAAAAGAATAAAAACTAAATTAGCAGAGAAATGACGAAACGCAAAAAAAAAAATTAACTAGTATGGAGGTGTAAATGACAAGGGTTGCAATATTTCTCTCTCTCTCTCTCTCTCTCTCTCTCTCTCTCTCTCTCTCAAGTAGGCAGGTAAGAGAATGGTATTTGTCCCGGAGACATAATATGGTAGGATCTACATGTTTTGTGTGTATGGCTCGTTAGGCCTATGAATGACGAGCGAAAAATGCTTGAGATGGATGGATGAAGAGGAAACTTATGGAGGGTGGAATGGGGGGTGGAAAAAGGATCTGGAGGAAGGGAAAAAAAGAGATTAGTGGAAAAATAAAGACTGAGTGAAGAAAGAAGAGGCGGAGAAACAGAAACAGAGAGAATGTACCAGTAATTGAAGTGATAAGGATGTGTAGATGGAATGAAAATTAGTAAAAAAAAAAAAAAAGTATGTGATTGTCGACAGGAGGGTAGTGGAAAATAAGGTGTGTGTGTGTGTGTGTGTGTGTGTGAGAGAGAGAGAGAGAGAGAGAGAGAGAGAGAGAGAGAAACGGCTGTGGGGTACTGAGGGATAGTTGGAGTAAATAAGCACACGCTCAGTAAACAGTATCGTGATGTAGCCTAATAACACCATTATATCAGCTTCCACCATATTTTCGGAGGGCCGGGCATCGCTAGAGAAATGCCTGCTGTAAATATTAACAAGCATTTTTTATTTTAGGGGGGGCCCTGAAAATGTTATAAACTAGTCATTGCCGCGTTCATAACGACCCAACACCACGTACCTGAATTTACCGCTCTTGAGTTAGCCCTTTCGGTAATATCAAGCCTTGTTTATTTTTTTCTTATTTTGTTTTTTCATTTGTCTTTTTTCGAGGAGGTATATTTTTACGAGAATCTTGCTTTTAGATGAAGAACTTTTTGTTACTCTTTTTTCCATACGTCCATCTCTTTTTTTTTAGATTTTTTAGATGACATGATTTTTAAAGTCCATTTTAATGACCTCTTTATCTTTTTGTTTTGGGGATGACGTTGTATGAGGATATAGTATATTTCTGTTTGAAGATCTCGTGTTTTGTGTGTTTTTTTTTTTTTTCGTTTTTTTTCCTGTGTGCGAGGATGTCTGTTATTTCGTTTCTTTTCTCCAAGTTGCTTTTTTCTTTAATTTTTGACAATTATCTCATGGTTGATGTCAGAATGTTACACCCCACGATAGTTCTCTGCTCTCTCTCTCTCTCTCTCTCTCTCTCTGTGCAGTTGCTATGATGTTACGTGCTATTGCGGATGTCAAAAATAAATTGCATCTCGCCTTGTATGTTCTAAATTCCTGTGAGTCAGTGATACTTTTATATTCTCCAGTTTGTATTCTTGTTTTTTATTACTTATTTTGGGTTGTATTTACCCTATATTTTATGTTGACATTTATTTTTTCTCTCTCCTTATTTACCCATATACTTACGGAGGAAATGTAATTAATACATTTCCAACCGGCATTATCATTCTCATTGGCACACAAGGTTGACCAGCACCTTCTACTTTGCGGTTTATCTCTGTTGATGGCACGTCGATTTTCTTCTTTATTTACGTAAACTGTGTCGTTATTAAATAACGTAGAGTACATGAAATTGTTAACGCCTTCACCACGAGCATTCTTTTATAAGCTGAATAAAATCCTGGTGGTAGCAACAGTGCAGTATAAAGAATATAGCTTACAGAAAGGGTTATTGAAAACTGCCTTTGTTCCATTCGCTATAAGGTATCTCGCCGGTATCTCGCCTAAGTTGGCATGGGCGGACAGTTGTACAATATTTGTTCATCCCGTGTTTTGCAGGGACTGGGTGCAACTGATCTGTAGGACCGAAGAACATAACTTTTCCACTGAAGTGACCCTCCACCACCCAGGGCATCAAGCATAGGTGTAGATATGGAAGGCTTTTGGATTGTTGACTGAAAAGTGTATGTAGGAATTTGTGTTAAGGTAGATGTGTTTGTGAGTAAAAGTGTGTAGTCTATATGTCATCTAAGGAATCTCTGCAGGGTGCAAACATGTGAAAACACGTGAAGGACCTTTAATCAACTTCTGTACAAAGTCCACCCGGGTTGGGATGGAAATCGGGTCAGGAGGATTGGTAGACGCACAGAATATCATCCTGACCACCGGAGGCCAGCCAAGCATAAACAACCCTTTCACCCCGAAGGGGCCTCTCCCAGGCTGGATGAATTAGTGTGACGTAATCCAGAATCAAATACAAATACGTCCTCGGACTGAGAGAGTTAATCGCCCAGGAAGATGCGTCATCAGTCCTGCCAAACCCACGGAAATACGGTGCTTCCAGTTCCACCCTGGTGCTTACTTCATTGTACTAGATGCCTCCACTTTTTCTCCAGCCCCTACTTATTTCCAGTCCCATTCGCGTCCTCAAACGGCCACTCCCGCGTCTCACCACCATTATATTATGCAAATTTAATTCGTGGAGGCGGTGTGTGTTCCAGAGGGCTAAGTGAGTATGCTTTTATAATGGCTGGAGGGACGTAACGATGGTGATATGGCGATCATGTTTGACCACCGCTCCTCCCTTCCTCTTTCCCTGTCTGTTGACGATGTTTACACGCTCTAAAGGTGCCAGTTACGTTCACCCCATTACGCCTGCCTCCCAAATATCCCTCTTCCTTCTTTCCCCTCTTTTCCCCTTCGCCTTTCCCCTCTTTTCCCCTTCGCCTTTCCGTCTCTGTCCGTCCTTTATTTTTTTCTCCATATCCCTACTGCCTCAACTGTCTACCCTTCCCTTCTGTTTTCCTTTTCGTTAGCGTTTGTTCTCCATTTTTCTTCCTTCCCTACTCCAACCCTCGATTCACTCTCCCCCTCCCCCACTCTCGCCTTCTACCTTCCTCCTACTTACCCTTCCCTTTTCCTCCCCTCCCGTTCTTCCCCCTCTTCTCCTCTCCCTCTCTCCCAGCCCTCTCCCCTCTCCCCTTCCCTCAGACCTGTCCTTTGTCCCTCCTCAACCCCCTGTTTCTTCTCCCTCTCACCCTGCCCTTTTTCCTGCTTGCTTCCCTCCCCCCTATTCCCTCGCTCCGGCTCATCCTCCAGCCGTCTACCCCCTGACCCACCTCCCAACTGTCCTCCCTCTGTCTTGTTTCAACTCTTCTCTCTGTCTCACCATCTCTTTGTTTCTTTCTCCCGCTCGCCCCACTTGCCTCCTTTTCTTTGGCTTCCACTTCCTATTCTGTCCATAGCCTTATTCCACTTCTCATGTTACCTTACCTCCCTCAGCTCTCTTTCCCTTCCTCCTTGCCCCCGTCCTACTCTCCACTGTTGCCTCCCCTCCCCTCCCCCGTCATAAGTCTTACTCCACCCCGTGGTCCCCCGATCACCCAGGTAGTAACATCAGCCACTTTACATACTGTGGATAAAATGTACTGGATTATTTGAGAAAACGGATAAACTTTTATACAATACCGAAATACCCGTACTGGGGAAGGCCTACTACCAGGACAAATAAACGGATAATAACAAGTGCAAATGAAATCACGGGAAACTATTTTGGAGATATTGTTTTTCATGGGTTATGTCTGATTTAAGGATATGTTGCAAACATGTTTTAGTGTAACAGCTAAAATATTTCGCGTAATACACGAATACTTGTAATTATATATCTATATCTATATCTATCTATCTATCAATCAATCTATCTATCTATATAGATAAGTAAATTTTTAATGCTGTTGCCGGGAATCGAAACCAGGACTCCTTGGTAGGAGACAGGCACCGTTATCACTAAACCATGGCATGATGAAAGCTAAGCCACCTGAATTCTTTGAGAAACCAGGTGAATCCATACTCGGAGGATATATTTCAATCCGAACCCATAAAGTGACACATGTTTGAGAGTCATCCGGATATTGGTGTAGCTCCAGGCAACTCGGCAAGTGACGTAGCTGTTTTACTCTATCCCAGCCAGCACAAGCGCTGCCAGAACGCTGGCGAAACACACATTACACGTGTGGACATATGTGGAAAATTGTAGCGATGTAGCCGGGAATGCAACCTGGGACTTCTAGAGAGCAGCCTTGCACTGATATCACGCCATGGTTGAGTGATATGAGTGATATTTTGTAGGAGTCTCCGGTTCGATTCCCGACTAAAGCGTTAAAAACGGAATAGCTGGGTATAGCTGGGGAACACACACACACACACACACACACACACACACACACACACACACACACACACACCGCTCGCTGGTTCAGTGGTAATGCTCTCGCTTGCCAACTGGTGGACGGGAGTTCGCGCCTCGCTCAGGTTGCGAAAAGTTTCACTGACGAAGTCGGTGGTTACTGTCCCCCTTGAGCAAGGGGACGGGTGTGTGCGTGTGTGAAGGTCACAGCCTTGCCCTTAGATCGGACTATATGAGCTCTCAGCTCCCTTCCGGGAGGGTAAAAGCTGACGATCACGACCATCAAGTGATCCTGACCGACCCGGTGAATTACACACACACACACACACACACACACACACACACACACAGAGTCGAGTATTATGGGCACACATTTGGTCGTTGAGTCGAGTATTATGGGCACACATTTGGTCGTTTCACTACCAGTCGTTTGATTGTTTTGTGAGTGGAGTAATCACTAGGAAAATACCAGGAACGTAGCCTGTGTGTGTGTGTGTGTGTGTGTGTGTGTGTGTGTGTGTGTGTGTGTGTGTGTGTGTGTGTGTGTGTCAATCATAAAGTACAGCTTTTATGTTTGTGTATACATTTAGAAATATCTGATAGCATATTTATTTTTCCCCGAGCATGTTACGTGAAAACTTATATTTTTTTGGTATACAGACTGCATTAAATTTTGTGTACCGGTATTGCGATTCTGGGAACAGCTTGTAATATGTATTGGGATGAATAAATGATGGTAAGGTATGTGTACCTTTATTGCCGTACGTATTTTATATTTATGGTATGATTGCATGTTGTAGATAAATGGGTAGGTAGGTAGATAGATAGACATACAGACCAGTGTGTTTTATTCTATTTTATTTATTATTATTATTATTATTATTTTGAGGGGGCTGGGGTTGACATTTATGCGATACTGGACATAGGCTGATGAAGTTATTAGTCATTGCATGACCTATTTAGATTGGTCTTGGGCCATAGGCACCTCTTGCTTAAACTTCAGCAGTAATAACAACTGGGTTGGAGTAATTATATTAGCTGGATGTTAAAGATGTTCGGTTGCCCTTTATGGAAAAACAGTGTTGGATATTATGACAATTTTCGTATCCTCAAACTAATCTCTACAGTACCTGGGATTAATTAGCAGCCATGCAACCATGGGACGTAATTACTAGCTTTCCTAAGCTTATGTTGTATATAACGTTTTATAAGGTACTTTCATCTGAGCTCATGTACTACTAAACACAACTAAACTTAGGTCCATATCCAAGTGAAAAATGTGGCTTGACAAAATTATTCTTGATACGAACTGCTATGCACACTTATTTATCGCGGAAATTGGCTAACCTCTTATATAAATACGGCCAAACCAGTCCACGTTTTACCTCACAGACTTTGAACTGCCACGTTTGGTAAATCATGGAACGTAGCGGCTCTTTCAGACAAATGACGTATTCTGTTTTATGCAATTTTGTATTCTCAGCTGAACTCGTAATTACCGGGGAAGGATATATTTTTGCTATAAGTAGGTACTCTTTTTACAGCACGTAGATACTCGTGGGAAATAAAATTGTAGCATATTTTCTGTTCTGTGCTCCCTTATGGGTTTTGTTGCGTGTCAGTAATAATGGTAATGGAAATGTTGAGTTTAGATGCAATTGTGTTTGTGGGTTGCGTCGCTGTGTGTGTGTTTGTCTGTGCTGTTATGTATATGCAATATATTTTATTTTATGCTCTCCTGTGTGTGATTCTACATGTACTTTGTCAGTGTGTGTGTGTGTGTGTGTGTGTGTGTGTGTGTGTGTGTGTGTGTGTGTGTGTGTGTGTGTGTGTGTGTGTGCGTATGTGTGTGTGTGTGTGTATGTGTGTGTGTGTGTGTGTGTGTGTGTGTGTGTGTGTGTGTGTGTGTGTGTGTGTGTGCGTATGTGTGTGTGTGTGTGTGTGTGTGTGTGTGTGTGTGTGTGTGTGTGTGTGTGTGTGTGTGTGTGTGTGTGTGTGTGTGTGTGTGTGTGTGTGTTGTAGGTGTTTGTGCATACAGTACGTTTCATGTGTACCTGAGTGTGCTGTATGTGAACGTGTGCAATGTTTCTTGTGCATGCATGTGCATGCATGACCGCCTACATGTGTGTGTGTGTGTGTGTGTGTGTGTGTGTGTGTGTGTGTGTGTGTGTGTGTGTGTCTTTTATGTGTACCTGAGTGTGCTGTATGTGAACGTGTGCAATGTTTTTTGTGCGTCCGTGTGCATGCATGACCGCCTACATGTTTTGTGTGTGTGTGTGTGTGTGTGTGTGTGTGTGTGTGTGTGTGTGTGTGAGACTGATTCCATAATTATGCTGATTATGTCTGCATGCCTGTGTGTGTGTGTGTGCGTGCATTCATATCTGAGGGTGTGAATCGAGGGTCTGCAGAAGTGGAAGTGTAACAAGAAGGAACACATGGGGAGTGCAACTCTCCTCCACACCAACTAGTCAAAGGGCCAAATATTTTACTGTGTCCCTAATCATGAATGATTGCTCTCAAAGTCGAGCTGCTTCTTTCTTGCCTAACCCTTAACTTTTCCACCAACTTTGGCTCGATCAGCTCAAAGCTGCTTCATTTGACTTAACCCTCTGACCTTGTCGGTCAACCTTCCTCTACGACGTAGAACCTGGATTGACTGTTCTCATAACAGAATCTCTGTAAACTTGTACTGACGCGAACTTTCCCACACAGTTTAGTCTACATCGGATAAAGATTGTAGTTGACCGGGCCATGTAATCTTGACTTTTGACATCTCAAAAATAATGTGTAAACTTGGTGGGTGATCCTCAACTCATCCAACCAGATTGATCCATTTCGGATCAAAACTGTTATAGTTATTTTACACAAACACAGACACATGGATCAGATTTTGGCCATGCACTGTTACCTTGTCCTTTGAATGATTATTCTCAGAACTGAATCCCTTCGGTCTTCCCTGCCCCTTAGTGTTCCTCCAAGTTTGGTTTAAATCAGATACAATCTGTTTGACTTAACCTTACTCTGTGACTGTGACCTTTGACCTTTCCCTATAACCTTGACCTTTAACTGATTGTTCTCAAAATCAAAATCTTTTATTTTTGCCTTACCCTTAACCTTCCACAAAGTTTGGTCTAAGCTGAATAAAGGTTTTCGATAGACCTTGCCCTGAGACCTTGGCTTTTGACTTTTTGTTCAGACAACAATATGTTTACTCACTGGCTGACACTCAGAATTTCTTACAAGTTTGATTAGAATCAGGTAAAATCTGTTTGAGCTACATTGCTAACAAACATACAGGCTACAAGAAATTTGACCTTCCCTTGTGACTTTTGCCGTTGACCATTTGCTGTCAAAATGTAATCACGTCATTCTTTCCTTACCCTGAATCCTTCCGCCACCTTTGGTATAATTTTGATAAAAACTATATATTAATTTTGCTAGGCCAACGTCAGACCTACCCCTGTGACCGTGACCAATGACCATTGATCTGTTGTTCTCCAATACAGTAGGTTTTTGTGTCGACTGTCCTTCCTCCCTTCCACCAAGATTACCTTAATAGGATAAAATTATATTGTTCACGCACACACACACACACACACACACACACACACACACACACACACACACACACACACAAAAACAACACACACACACACCAAAACAACACACACACACACACCAAAACAACACACACACACACACACACACACACACACACACACACACACACACACACACACACACACACACACACACACACACACACACACACACACACACACACACACACACACACACACACACACACATACACACACACACACACACACACACACACACACACACACACACACACACACACACACACACACACACACACACACACACACACACACACACACACACACACACACACACACACACACACACACACATAATATTTATTGCCCGCCTTACAGGGCGGAGCGATAATGGTTTTGCCTGCCTCTGTGTGTGTGTGTGTGTGTGTGTGTGTGTGTGTGTGTGTGTGTGTGTGTGTGTGTGTGTGTGTGTGTGTTCTTACCTAATTGTATCTTTACAGGAATGAGTCAAGCTCGTACTGTCCCGTGTCTTAAACCATATTTATCGTACATATCCTTGAATTTGTAAATTGTTATGGCACACACTATTTCATTCGGTAGTGCATTCCATTGATCAATTGCTCTGTTTGGGAAACTGAATTTCCTTACATCTTTATCACCTCTCTTCTTATGCAGTTTTTTGCAGTGTCCTCTTGCTGATGCTTCTCCATATGTTAAGTAATCATTTATGTCTATTTTCTCCTTTCCTGATATGCATTTATATATCATTATCATGTCACCTCTTTTCCTTCTCTCCTGTAGTGTTGGTAGATTCAGTTTATTTAGTCTTTCTTCGTAGCTTAGATCCGTTAAGCTTGGTATCCATCTTGTAGCGGCCCTTTGAAATTTTTCAATCTTGTCTATGTGTTTCTTGAGATGAGGACTCCAGACTACTGATGCATACTCCAGGGTTGGTCTGATGAATGGTGTTATTATCCTTCTTAGCATGTCTTCATTTATGTATGTGAATGCTATTCTCATATTTGCAAGCAGTGTATACATGTTCCGTACCTTCTCACTGATGTGGTCAGCCGGAGATAGTCTGTTATTGATAATCACATCTAGGTCTTTCTCTCTTTCTGATGTGTGTAGGGTTTCATTTCGTTTTCGTTTTTAAAGGCTCCAACATGCTTGCATGTGTCGGGTTTTATTTCCCAACGTATAATCTCAATCAGGTCTTTTTCCACTTTTACTAAACTTGATTACATGACACTTGTCCATATTGAATTCCATTTGCCATGTATTACTCCATTCATGAAGTTTATTTAATTCTTCTTGTAGCTCTTTACAAGAGTCTGTGTTAGTAATTCTCCTGTGTATTTTTGCATCATCTGCAAACATATTTAGATAGCTTTCATTTCCAGTGTTACTGTCTATATCATTTATATACACTAAAAACATGATTGGTGCCAGCACTGAACCCTGTGGTACTCCACTAGTCACTTCTTTCCATGATGAGTAGTTTCCTCTTAGTACTGTTCTCATTTCTCTTTTTATGAGAAAATCTTGCATCCAACAAAACAGTTTGCCTCGAATTCCTCCTTGATGGTACAATTTCCATAAAAGTCTTTGGTGTGGTACTGTGTCAAATGCTTTCTTGAAATCTAAATAGATACTGTCCACCCATCCTTCCCTTTCCTGTATTGTGTTTGTTACTTTGTCATAGTAGCTCAACAGATTAGTAACACATGATATCCCTTTTCTGAAACCAAACTGTCTTTCTGTTATCATATTGTGTTCTTCTAGATGATTTACCCAAGCTTTTCTTATAAGCTTTTCTAATACCTTGCTTACAACACTGGTCAGTGATACTGGTCGGTAGTTGAGTGGATTTTGTCTATTCCCTTTCTTGAATAAGGGGACAATATTTGCTTTTTTCCAAATATCAGGTAGTTTACCTTGACTCAAGGATTTCTTGAAAATTAAAAATAATGGTTTACTTAACTCCTTTGCACATTCTCGCAGCACCCAACATGAAATGTGTGTGTGTGTGTGTGTGTGTGTGTGTGTGTGTGTGTGTGTGTGTGTGTGTGTGTGTGTGTGTGTGTGTGTGTGTGTGTGTGTGTGTGTGTGTGTGTGTGTGTGTGTGTTTCCATTACATTTCATGAACGGCATGAGCTATCAACATGAAACCTTTTGCATAACAAGATATGACTAAAATCTTGGCCGAGTTGGAAAATCGGTGCTCGGTGTCAACATCAAGGACACCAAAATGGCTGCCAAAGGTCAACTAATTTCTATCTCCGCCTTTAGCACCATTATATATCATGAACTGCTTGAGCTATCAACATGAATCTTTAAGTGTATCAAGATATGGCCAAAATCATGGATTTGGCCAACAGCACATTCTGGCGGGCTATTAGCATTCGGCACCTGAATGCTTTTCTTTCATTATACCGTCTTTGCATGGAGTTTATATGCAACAGCTGAATAGTTTGAGGGACTGTTTTTGATGAGGGTTTTCATCATGATGCTCTGATACTTGGAAGCTATATGTATTTTTTTTTTTTTTCAACATGAACAGTACCAAGAAAAATATCATGAATGCCGATGGTAATGGTTCTTTTGCTGGTTTGACATTGTGGTATTAGTTTTATATTCATAGAAGCGTTTCCTTACAGTGAAATGATACCAGGTTAGTATCCTGAGTTTATATTTCAGCTTCTACCCTATTCTCTGATATAACACATTATATCTGTACGATTTCTGTATAAATTAGTCTTCAGAACACCTTTACACCTGATGATCTATACATCTAAGAAATGAATTTCGTTATCCGTTACCTCCTCATGACAAAACTTTATGGAGGGACTAAGAAATATGGGTGAAGCGAAAATTCATCAGTGGGATGGTTGTTAAGTCAAAAGCCCAGAATCTCATCAAAGAATCAGAGCCAAAAAAATGTTTTATCCTTTACATGATCAAGAAATTACTCTCAGGGTAATAGAGGTAAATGCTTTTAAGCAAAGGGGAGAGGGGATTACCCATGACCATATCAAATTTTTTGTGTTTCATATTTACCCTCTAATACAAAAGATGAATTATCCATTCATAACTTTATTAGGTTATTGATTGCTTTCACAGGGATCAATTGCATTATGGCAATCCGATTTTCAAGATGAAAAACTACAAATAATTCTGAGCATAAGGAAGAAATTTAAGTAAGCACTCAGCATACTAACCCAGTGTCAAAATACAGGAACAAAACGCAACTATAGACGCCAAATTTTTATAGTAGAACATCACACCAGCCTAAGAACTATTGATCTCCCTATACATGAATATTTTCTTCATATTGTTCATATATTGGATAAACTTAATGTACATGTAGCTTCCACGTATGAGAACACTACTAACAAAAACGTTCATCAAAAATAACCTATCAAGCAATTCAGATGTTGTGTATAAAACTACTTGCAAAACTGCACTAGATTTTATATACGACAATGTGAAAATGACTTGGAAACGAGGATCTCCCAACATAAGTATAGTTAGGAGGGTCCAACGGAACAGTGACTTAACCATGCAAGAAGCATCCAATTATGACCAAAGTGACTGGGGAAGTTCTAAGATACTAGCAAGACTAAAAAGTTTCGATGTTGGAGTTATAAATCAACCATGCTTAATTTTTGGCATATACAATATGGGAATGATGTAAGGATTAACTACGACCTTTATATATGTGGTAGACTACTAAAAACATTCAGTGTAAGGCAGTATCGCCCAGTCAAACATTCCTTGTATAAGCATGCGATGGGTAGGATATAAGTTTAGGTAAGGTAAAGTGAGGTAATATCGAATATGGGAATGTTTTTTACCTAGACGGAGAGTAGTGCAATTACAGCAAATTAACTGTGTCTTCTCTTAAGATTAAAGAAGATGGGGAGAGAATTCCCTGCTATCTATCTATCTATCTATTGCCAGACGCCTCAATCCCGTTTGGGGTGGCCACAAACAAATCGCCTCCAAGTCCCCCTGTCCCCCGCCATTTCACTGCCCTGCTCCCAACTCACACCTCCTTCTCTCATATACCTCTCCACCCCATCCCTCCATCTCATCCTCGGCCTCCCCCTCCCTCTTCCCCCCTCCACCTCACTCACATACACTCTCTTCGTCAGTCTTTCACCCTCCATCCTCTCCACATGGCCAAACCACCTCAGTGTGTTCCTCATAACGCTTCCTATCACATCCACATCCACACCACAACGCTCCTTTATATCCTCATTCGTCAGCCTGTCTCTCCATGTGACTCCACAGGCTCCTCTTAAATAACTCATTTCCACTGCTCTCACTCTTGACTTGTGTCCTTCCAACAATGTCCAAGCTTCACTTCCGTACGTTAGAGTTGGTATCACAATACTGTCATGTAGTAACTTTTTCACTTCCATGCTCACTTCCCTGTTTCTTATCACTGCTTTCAAAGAACCAGCAACCTTTCTTCCCTGCTGTACCCTTTCAAGCACTTCACCCTCCAAACTTCCATCCTTACTCATCACACTACCCAAGTACTTAAACGTACTCACATTTTCCAATTTCTCACCATCCAACCTCGCTGTACATTTACTGACTTTACCTCTCTCAAAGACCATCACTTTACTCTTCCCTACATTCACCTTTAGATTCCGTTTCTTACACACTCTCTCAAACTCATCCACCAAGCCTTGCAGCTCCCCTTCGTCTTCACTTAACAACACAGTATCATCTGCAAACAACAGTACAGGGAGTTTCCAAACACTATCCTCTCTCACCAGGGCCAGTCCAACATCCACTACCCTACCTTGTACCTCTTTTATTAACCCATCCATGTACAGATTGAACAACCATGGAGACATGACACATCCCTGTTTCAAACCAACTTTCAAAGAGAAAAATTCACTTAGTTCACCATCCACACGCACTGCAGCCTTCGCACCATCGTACATACTCTTCACAGCATTCAACAACTTCCCATCTACTCCATATATTCTTAACACTTTCCACAATCCTTGTCTATCCACCCTGTCATATGCTTTCTCCAAATCCATGAAAGCCGCATACAACTTCTTTCCCTTCTCTAGAAACTTTTCCCCTAAAGATCTAAGAATGAATATCTGATCTACACAACCTCTTCCCTTCCTAAAGCCTCCCTGTTCTTCTCCAACTAATTTCTCTGTTCTTTCTCTAACTCTGTCTATAAGTATCCTACCATACACTTTTCCTATTATACTAAGAAGACAAATGCCCCTATGATTACCACACACTTCTTTTTCTCCTTTTCCTTTGTACAAGGGAATAATTATACCTGACTTCCAATCCTCCGGGACTCTACCTTCCTCCCAAGCCAATCTGAACATCTTCCACATCCATTCTACTACTATCTCTCCCCCATGCTTCAGCATTTCACCACACACTCCATCAATTCCTGGGGCTTTCCCCGATTTAACTTTCTTCATTGCTTCCACAACTTCTATCCTACTGATTTCTTCCTGTCTTCTCACCTCCCTCCTTCTCCCAGCCATTCCCCAGCCACTTATACTCACATTACTTCCATCCTCTACGTTCAACAATTCCTTAAAGTGTTCTCTCCATCTGTTCACTTTTTCTCCCTTCTCCACTAGTAATCTACCATTTTTATCTTTCACTCCCCTGCTAACTTCACTTCCACCCTGTCTTACTCTTTTCACTTCTCTCCAGAACATTTTCTTACAGTCCCTCCACTTTACACTCAAATTCCTTCCAAATTCCTCATCCACTCTCTTCTTACTCTCTCTTACTAATCTTTTCACCTCTCTCTTTCTTTCCACATATAACTCTCTCTTCCGCCTCTCAACTTCTTCCACGCCCCTATTTCTCATCCATTCATTGTATGCTTTCTTCTTTTGTGCCACAGCCTGTTTCACCTCTTCAGTCCACCACGCTGTTCCTTGCACCCCCCTCCGTCTTCTCTTCCTTCCACACACCACATCACATGCTGCACATATTTCTTCTGTAAATATCTTACACACACCTTCCGCGTCTCCCATCTGCCCCAATTCATATTTGCCCAATCGTTCCTCCACTTCTCTCTTATACTCTGCCTTTTTCTCATCCTCTTGTAACCTTTCCACTCTCATTGCAACTACTCCTTCCTCTCGTCTTTCCCTTCTTCTATTCCTCCATCTTACTTGCATTCTAATTCTGGCCACCACCAAGTTGTGGTCAGAAAGTCCACTCCCCCAACCTCTATACACTCTTGCATCCTTTACACATCTTCGCATCCTTTCATCCTCACACACATAATCAATCATTGCCTTCCTTTCATTCAGTTCACCACCCACCCTTCTCATCACTAGCCATGCATACCTGTGGATCATTTTATGCCTGAAGTAGGTATTGGCTATCACCAACCCCCTCCCAGCACAAATGTCCACTAACGCACTCCCATTCTCATCTATCTCAGAGGGCACACCCCACTCACCAACTATTCCATCCACCTTCACATTCCCAACTTTACCATTCATATCACCAATCAAAAACACTCTCTCATTCCTTCCAAACTTTTCCATGCACACTTCCACATTTGTCCAGAACTCTTCTCTCACTCTTCTAGCACGATCTTGCGTTGGTGCATACACACACACAATCGCCCACATTTGTATTCCAACTTTCAACTTTACCCACACAATCCTTGACCCAACTGCTCCATACTGTCATATGCTCCTCTTCCATCTTTTACTCACAACTATACATACTCCTTCCTTTGCCCTCTCATTCTCACCTACTCCTGCACATATACCCCATCCATACTCCCATTCTCTCACACTTTCTCCTCTCCATTTTGTTTCAGTTATTCCACATACATCCACTTTCGCACCCTCAAGCACCTGGACAATCTCTCTCTCTTTCACCTCATCATTCGCTCCTCTTACATTCCATGTACTCATTACCAAGTCCTTTGTCCGGTCCTGGGTCGTCATCGTTTGGTCAGTCCTTGTCCGAGGCTTCTTGTTTGTTTTTTTAGTTTGTTCTTTTCCTGCTATCCTTGTCGAATATATATATATATATATATATATATATATATATATATATATATATATATATATATATATATATATATATATTGTTACGGAACAGAGAAAGATAATGTACACTTTAAGTGAGAATACTAAAAATCACTACTGTCCCGTAAAGTTCCAGGTTCAAAACAAAGAGTTAGGTAAAATTACAAGTTAAAGTTTAATGCTCAAACTAACAACAAAACATTCAGGACTCATAAGGATAATGTAATGGCAAAAAAACAGGTTAAACATATGGTTAACTGCAATAGCCTCTATTAACACGAAATTAGCAAGAGTAAATTTATCTAAGTCAGCCCTGATAAAATGATAATACTAGATAATACTCAGTGAATGCAAGATATATTATTACAGGTACAAAATATTATTAATGATGGCTGACAAAAAGGACCTTACATGAATTGCAAAAACCTTACTAGGCCTAAAAATTAACACCTTACGCTAAACAGTACAAGAAAAAAGGCAATAACAGTTATACTCAAATTACACAGCTGCTAGATGGTTGGAGACTTCCTGAGCACTCACAATAATAACAACTGTACAGGGGAGGACAGAGATGTGAACAAAATGAGGAGTAGATCTAAGTGGCAATAATGCAGAGACTGAGCTCATTATATAGGGGCCGGCAGAGCTTGATACAACTTGTAAGAAGGACGCGCAAATGAAGCCATGGGGACAAAGAGTTGACAATCCTGCTCTGAACAACAGAAAGAACGACTTACTTTACTATAAGGGTAGAAGGGGGGAGTGAGGTAGAACACGCTCGTGATCAAACATGCAGCATACTGTACGTTAGAATTACACAAAGGATGATGAAATCATAGGCTATGTAACACCTCCCCACAAAGAAAAAAGAAATTTACAAAGGAAATTTCTTACTACTCTAAAACAATCTGTCTAAAGTCTAGATAAGCAATCTGCAATAACATTTTCTTTCCCCTTGACATGTTGTATGTCTAATGAATACTCCTGAAGAAGTAGATTCCATCTTGTCAATCTCTGATTTTTATCTTTAAACTTACTAAGGAATTTCAGTGGGTTATGATCGGTATAGATGGCTATGGGGTCAAAACCAGAACACAAATAAAATGAAAAATGCTGTAAACCCAAAATCAAGGCCAAAAGCTCTTTCTCAATAGCTGAGTAGTTCTTTTGAGGTGGAGTGAACTTCTTACTGTAATAAGACACAGAGTGTTCAATACCCTGATCATCCTCTTGCAGCAAAACAGCCCCAGCTCCTGTATCACTTGCATCAACAGCCATCTTAAAAGGCTTAGCAAAATTTGGAGTAGCGAGCACTGGCTGACTTAATAGGATAGCTTTAAGTTTGCTGAAAGAGGATTCACAGTTATCGGTCCAGACAAATTTAACTCCCTTTTTCAGTAGGTCTGTAAGTGGTGATACAAGAATTGAAAAGTTAAGAACAAATCTCCTGTAATAACCTACCATTCCCAAAAATCTTTGTAGCTCTTTCCTACTTTTAGGTCTGGGAAGATCACTTATAACCTGAACCTTAGCTCCTGGTGGTGCAACATGTCCATCACCAATTACGTACCCAAGGTACTGAATTTTAGCTTGACCAAACTCACACTTTGATAAATTAGCTACAAGATTATCCTGAACCAAACGCTCAAGAAATTTACTGACATGGCATAGGTGATCTTTCCAGTTGTCACTGAAGATTAATACATCATCAATATAAACAACACACCCTGCCAAACCCTCTGTTACAACATTCATGAGCTTCTGAAATGTGGTTGGTGCATTCTTCATACCATATGGCATTACAGAACATGCAAAAGTCTTTCCTAGTGTTACAAAACATGAGATCTCCCTAGCACGTTCAGTCATAGGTACTTGCCAGTATCCCTTTAACAAATCAAACTTACTTATGTACCTAGCCTTTCCGATCTTGTCTATGCAATCTTCCACACGAGGGAGAGGGTAAGTGTCTGTTTTGGTTATCTGATTAACAGGTCTGTAGTCGATGCAAAGCCGCTGTGACCCACCTGGCTTAGGGACTAGAGTGACAGGAGAACTCCACTCGCACTGACAGGGCTCAATCATCTTGTGGTCCAACAGGTAGCCAAGCTCCTTCTGGATGAGAGGAACTTTCACTGGGTTCACACGGGAAGGAGGCAGTTTAATTGGCTTTGCTTCTCCAACATCGACATCATGCATCAACACAGTGGTTCTTCCTGGAGTGGCACAGAACACTTGCGGGTACTCCTGCAGTAATGCCGAAAACTCCTGCCTTTCCTCGGGAGGTAGATGAGAAAGCTTAGTCTGGAGATCATTCATGATATCAGGATTCTTCCCCAAACTATCACTCAGGCTCATGCTGCATGGGAGAACTTCACTTGCAGACTCGGGTGGAACAGCTACAGTGCAGACTGGGTTATTTTCGTCCCGCCTGTGATATAACTTTAGCATGTTGATGTGACAAAGTTGCTTGTTCTTTCTACGATCTGGTGTGGCGATGACATAGTTGACATCACTGAGTTTCTTCTCCACGAAATAAGGGCCACTAAACTTGGCTTGAAGAGGTTGCCCATGCACGGGTAGCAGAATCAAAACCTGATCTCCTGGCTGAAAGTGGCGTAACCTGGACTTCTTATCATACCAAGTCTTCATCTTCTCCTGAGCAGCTCCTAAATTCTCTCTCGCCAGCTGTAAAGCAGTGGACAGCCGTTCTTTGAACTTCATCACATACTCCACAGGTTGACATCATCTTCCTCCGACAGCCAGCATTCCTTGAGTAGCTTAAGGGGTCCTCTTACTTCATGGCCAAACAGTAGTTCAAAAGGTGAGAAGCCCAGTGATTCATTTGGAGATTCTCTTGCAGCAAATACAACGAATGGAAGACCTTTATCCCAGTCTTTCTGATGTTCCAAACAGTATTTCTTGAGCATCGATTTGAGTGTTTGATGATATCTCTCCAGCGCTCCTTGGGTCTGGGGATGGTAAGCTGAAGACGTGATCTGGGTGATGCCCAACTCTTTCAGAGACTGCTTGAAAACATATGACATGAAATTACTTCCCCGGTCTGACTGTACCTCCTTAGGCAGACCAAACTTTGTGAAGAACCCTAGCATTTCCTTAACCACGTTCTTTGCTGTGATATTTCTAAGTGGAGTGGCTTCAGGATAACGAGTAGCCATATCAATCATGGTCAACACATAAGAAAATTCTGAAGAAGTCTTAGGAAGAGGGCCCACAATATCCACCAACACACGGGTTAATGGCGCCTCAGAAGGAGGAATGGGAACTAGAGGTGCAACCTTTTCGGTCTGATTATACTTACCCACAACTTGACAGGTGTGACAAGACTTACAATACCAGGAAACATCCCTGAAGATACCTGGCCAGTAGAAGTGTTTCAAAATGCGTGCCACAGTCTTCCTCACTCCAAGGTGTCCTGCCAATCTGGAATCATGAGCCACTCTAATGATATCCTGCCTACAAACACGAGGGATGACAACTTGATGTACAACCTCCCATTCACAGTCGGCTGATGCTGTTGGGGGTCTCCACTTCCTCATAAGTACTCCTGGCTTTATATAATAACAAGTAGAAGCAACAGCTGACTCTTCCTCACTGCAAGCAGAGTTAGCTAGACCTTTCAACTCAGGGTCAGCAACCTGCGACTCAACCAACTCTTGACGAGACAAATTATCAACACTACGCGGTACTGCCTCATCTGGTGAGTGGTCCAAATTAGCAAGAAAAGTGTCAGCTAGGATAACATCATCATCATCATTATCCTCTAAGTCACCAGTAACTTTAGACTTAGCCCTAGTGACAGCACATGCAGGGAACACATCAGGGACATCACAATCATGGGTCGCAGCCACTGGCTCACCAGACAACTGAGGAGCTGGACACACCTGACTTCCACCAATATCATTTCCAAGTAAGAAAGTTACACCTGACATTGGGAGTGTCTCAACCAACCCAACCATAACGGAACCATTAACAAAACCAGACTCTAAATTCACTCTGCACAGAGGGACAGAGAAGTAATTATTCCCTACACCTTGTAAGATTACAGTTTCATCAGAGGAATTAACATTAGAGCCTAGAACACTGGTCAGCATAAGGGATTGGCAAGCACCTGTATCACGATATATTTTAACTGATTTCCTGTCATTACTGTCCAGAGGACTGACAAAACCATCAGACAGGAAATTAGCACATGAACTCTTGAGTGTCACCCACGTTACTGCTCAAAAGAGGAGCTTCATCATGAGGATTTAATTTACCCCTCAAAGCAGGTTCAGTTAACTCAGTTAAAGAATTCTGGGAACTCTCAAGGGTGGACACTAGACCAATTGACTGAATGTTTAAAGACTCCTTTTTGTTCACATCACGCTGTCTCCTGAAACATTTCTCCATAGTATGACCAAGCTTACTACAATAAGTACATTTACTTTTCTGAAATCTAGAGGTGGAGCTTATATTTACTTCCTGAGAAACATCATCTTTATTCTCTTTCCTGTTACCTGTACTCTGTGTAGAGGCAACGTACTTACTCTCAGCTTTCCTTTTTTCTCTAGAATATCTCTTGTGAGTGAGAACATATTCATCAGCTAAAACTGCAGCATCAGACAAATTATCTATCCTTTTCTCATCAAGATATAGGCTTACATCTTTATAAATACACCTTTTGAAATCCTCCAGCAAAATCATCTGCTTAAATTTACCGAAATCAGAATCCACATTCTTAGAATTTAACCACTGCTCTAACAGATCTTCTTTGATTTTTGCATACTCAACATGGGATTGCTTATCTTGCTTATAAGTTGTCCTAAATTTTACTCTATAGGCTTCAGGAACAAGCTCATAGGCCTTAAGAATCAAGCTCTTAACTACATCATAATTATCACATTGATCCTGAGGCAAAGATGCATAAGTTACTTGAGCTTTACCGGTGAGAACGGTTTGAAGGAGTACTGGCCAATACTTTTTGGGCCAATTAAAACCTGTAGCTAGCCTCTCAAACAACTGAAAATACTTCGTTAAATCAGATTCATGAAAAGGAGGGACAAGTTTAACATTTTTAGCCACATCAAAATCATCAGAGCTAGATGATCCAGTTCCACCTTGTTTCATGCGATACTCATGGTCTGCCTGAATCCTAGCAAGTTCAACTTGTGCGTAAAATTCAGCCTCCTAACACGAGCCTTCTGCAGGGCTAGCTGTAACTTAGCTAATTCAATCTGCGTTTGCTCATTTGGAGGAGTTACATTAAACAAGCTTTCATTAATCATGTCAACAATTTGATCTTTAGAATGATGAGATCGAACAAAAATTCCCAATTGTTGAGCAACAAGCTTAAGTTCATTCTTTGTTCTGTTTTCTACATCACACACTGTTTGCACATTTGACAAAAAATCTTTGGCTTCATCAAGCGTAGTAATAGTAGACATCATGAATAAATCACAGTCACAAAATATCAAGCAATATACTTATGATAATATCCTGAATATCCTGATAAGAGGTCGCCAAATTTATGTTACGGAACAAGAGAAAGATAATGTACACTTTTAGTGAGAATACTAAAAATCACTACTGTCCCGTAAAGTTCCAGGTTCAAAACAAAGAGTTAGGTAAAATTACAAGTTAAAGTTTAATGCTCAAACTAACAACAAAACATTCAGGACTCATAAGAATAATGTAATGGCAAAAAACAGGTTAAATATATGGTTAACTGCAATAGCCTCTATTAACACGAAATTAGCAAGAGTAAATTTATCTATGTCAGCCCTGATAAAATGACAATACTAGATAATACTCAGTGAATGCAAGATATATTATTACAGATACAAAATATTATTAATGATGGCTGACAATAAGAACCTTACATGAATTGCAAAAACCTTACTAGGCCTAAGAATTAACACCTTACGCTACACAGTACAAGAAAAAAGGCAATAACAGTTATACTCAAATTACACAGCTGCTAGATGGTTGGAGACTTCCTGAGCACTCACAATAATAACAACTGTACAGGGGAGGACAGAGATGTGAACAAAATGAGGAGTAGATCTAAGTGGCAATAATGCAGAGACTGAGCTCATTATATAGGGGCCGGTAGAGCTTGATACAACTTGTAAGAAGGACGCGCAAATAAAGCCATGGGAACAAAGAGTTGACAATCCTGCTCTGAACAACAGAAAGAACGACTTACATTACTATAAGGGTAGAAGGGGGGAGTGAGGTAGAACACGCTCGTGATCAAACATGCAGCATATTGTACGTTAGAATTACACAAAGCATGATGAAATCATAGGCTATGTAACAATATATATATATATATATATATATATATATATATATATATATATATATATATATATATATATAAAACAATGTGATATATATAAACACACACACAGGAGTAGATAAGAATCATCATAAACATATGATCAAATACCTCGAATGCATCGCTATATCCAATATCCACAATTAACCTTTGAAGCCTGGAGGTCATTCAGAATCAGCTGCTCCCTGTACGCACTGATTTTTTCCAAATTATGCTGGTTTTAAATCATCACATTCCAGCAGCAAATTTACCACTTACCACGTTCAATCAGAATAATCACTAATCCCTAGTTCCCAGGTCTCTAGGCGGAGGCATTGTGGTATTTTACACCTCACAGCTCAGGTCGTTCATAACATTTTGTTATTCTTGATTATTTAATTTTTAAACCAGAACTTTCATTTAAATATCATATTACTTTGTTTGCAAAATCTGCCTCCAATAGTTTAGCCGTGCTAAGCTGACCTCATGTATTCTTTACCGCACAACTGTTGACTGTATAGAGACACAGGCGTGTTATCCGAGGCTGTATGGAGTACAACTCGCATGTATGTGTACAGAGGGAAAGTTTCCTATATACAGTATATGGCTCTTACAAGCATGATGGAATGAGAAAAGTTTTTTGTCTCATCTCTCTCTCTCTCTCTCTCTCTCTCTCTCTCTCTCTCTCTCTCTCTCTCTCTCTCTCTCTCTGACGACGAAGCATTGCATTTTTGTTTACCATCACTATTACAATGGCCACTGCATCTTCGAAGTGTTTGTTGGTTTGCCTCTCCGGTCTTTTTCGTTGTGTGCAAACCACTCAAGTAGCAGGTCACCCTCACACCTATTCAGTGAATCTGTGCAATACAAGCATTAACTGAAATTATTTTATTTGTTAGTGGTAGGCGGGGGCGCCCATCATCAACCCACTTAGTGTACTGGTATTCAGTGTTTAGGGTAACTCTACATCGAGTGGCAAGCCAAATGATTTCCTGTAAACCAGGAAAGCACTTACAACGCTCGGTGGTAACCTTATAAGCAACCAACACGTGATCCCTACGTGACAGCAAGTGGGTTGGCAGAGTGTTTGTGCCCGTCCCCGGAAAACAGCTAACTAAAAATACGAATATGAAGCCTCGGACCAGGACTGATCAAAAGATGACGACTAAGGACCGAACAAAGGACATGATACGGATGGTGAAGTGGAATGTAAGGGGTGCAAATGATGAGGTGAAGGAGAGATTGTCCAGGTGCTTGAGGGTGCGAAAGTAGATGTATGTGGATTAACTGAAACTAATGAAGAAGAAAGAATGTGAGAGACTGGGAGTATGGATGGGATATATGTGCAGTAGTAGGTGAGAATGAGAGGGCAAAAGAAGGAGTATGTATTGTTGTGAGTAACAGATGGAAGGAGAATATAAAAGAGCACGAATCAGTTAGCTCAAGGATTGTGTGGGTAAGATTGAAAGTTGGACTACAAATGTGAGCGATTGTGTGTGTGTATGCCCCAACACAAGATCGTGCAAGCAGAGTGAGAGAAGAGCTCTGGACAAATGTGGAAGTGTGCATGGAAAAGTTTGAAAAGAATGAGTGTTTTTGATTGGTGATATGAATGGTAAAGTAGGGAATGTGAAGTGGATGGAGTAGTTGGTGAGCGGGGTGTGCCTGTTAAAATAGATGAAAATGGCAGTGTTTTAGTGGACATTTGTACCTGGAGGAGGTTGGTGATAGCCAATACCCTCTTCAGGCACAAAATGATCCACAGGTATATGTGACGAGTGATGTGAAGGGTAGGCGGTGGACTGAGTGAAAAGAAGGCAATGATTGATTATGTGTGTGTGTGTGGATGAAAGGATGCGAAGGTATGTACAGGATGCAAGGGCATGTAGAGGCTGGGGGAGTGGACTTTCTGACCACCATTTTTTTTTTTTTTTTTTTTTTATGTGTCCGACTCTGGGCATAGGCTTCACAGCCTGCTATCAAGGCCCAGCAGTCCTCCTACATACCATACACCACTACATGTCACCACTTCGGCGCTAACACCCACCGTCCATATTGAATACATGCTAGGGCTGCCTCATACAGGACTGGTGTATTGGTATTAGCGGGGGTATTTTTACGACATGTCGGCGGGTCTCCTGGTAGGTCAGTAAAGCCTAATTTAATGACATTCAAATCCTTAAACTGTTCCCTGCCCCAGCCGGGATTCGAACCTGGGTCCGTTAGAACTTCAGGCCACCTCTCTACCGATTGAGTCAGAATCAAGGTCCAAGTAAAATGAAAAAATAGAAGAAGGGAAGGATGGGAGGAAGGAGCAGATGCAAGGAGAGTGGAATGGTTACAAGAGGATGAGAAAAAGGCAGAATATAAGAGAGAAGTGGAGAAAGATTGGGTAAATATGAATTGAAGCAGATGGGGGACGTGCAAGATTTGTGCAAGATATTCACAGAAGATATATGTGCAGCAAGTGAGGTGGTGTGTGGGGTGAAGAGAAAACGAAAGGGGGTGCAAGGAACAGCATGGTGGAATGAAAAGGTAAGACAGGCTGTGGCACAAAAGAAAACATAATGAACGGATGAGCAATAGGGGCGTGGAAGAAGTTGAGAGATGGAAGAGAGAGTTATATGTAGAAGGGAAGAGAGAGATGAAAAGATTAGTGAGAGAGAGTAAGAAGAAAGTGGATGAGGAATATGGAAGGAATTTGAGTGCAAAATGGAGGGAGAGTAAGAGGAGAGTGGATGAGGAATATGGAAGGAATTTGAGTGTAAAGTGGAGAGACTGTAAGAAAATATTCCGGAAAGAGGTATACAGAGTTAGGCGGGGTGGCAATGAAGTTAGTAGGGAGTGAAAAATAAAAATGGTAGATTACTAATTGAGAAGGGAGAAGTGAGCAGATGGAAAGAACACTTTAAGGAATTGTTGAACATAGAGAATGAAAGTAATGCGAGTATAAGTGGCTAGGGAATGGCTGGGAGAAGGAGAGGGGTGAAAAAACGGGAAGAAATCAGTAGGATGGTAGTTGTGGAAGCAATGAAGAAAGTCGAAATGGGGAGAGACCCAGAAATTCATGAAGTGTGTGGTGAAATGCAGAAGCATGGGGGAGAGATAGCTGTAGAATGGATGTGGAAGAAATGCAGATTGGCCTTGGAGGAAGGTAGAGTGCCGGAGGATTGGAAGTTAGGTATAATTATTTCCATATACAAAGGGAAAGGGGAAGAAGAAGTGTGTGGTAATCATAGGGGCATTTGTCTTCTTTGTGTAATAGGAAAATGATATGGTATGATACTTATTGACAGAGTTAGGGAAATGATAGTGGAATTAACTGGAGAAGAACAGCGAGGATTTAGGAAGGGAAGAGGTTGTGTAGATCAGATATTCATTCTTAGATCTTTAGTGGAAAAATTACCAGAGAAGGGAAAGAAGTTGTATGCAGCCTTCATGGAACTGGAGAAAGCATATGAAAGGGTGGATAGACAAGGATTGTGGAAAGTATAAAGGACATATGGAGTAGTGGGAAGTTGCTGATTACTGTGAAGAGTATGTATGAGGGTGTTAAGGCTGCAGTGTGTGTGGATTGTGAACTGAGTGAATTTTTCTATTTGAAGGTTGGGTTGAAACAAGGATGTGTTATGTCTCCATGGTTGCTCAATCTGTACATGGATGGGGTTATAAAAGAGATACAAGGTAGGGCAGTGGATGCTGGAGTGGCCCTAGTGAGAGAGGGCAGTGTTTAGTAACTCCCTGTGGTGTTGTTTGCAGATGACACTGTGTTGTCAAGTGATGACGAAGGGGAGCTGCAAGGCTTGGTGGATGAGTTTGAGAGAGTGTGTTAGAAACGGAATCTAAAGATGAATATAGCGAAGAGTAAAGTTATGGTCTTCGAGAGAAGTAAAGTCAGTGAATGTACAGTGTGACTGGATGATGAGAAAATGGGAAATGTGAGTACGTTTAAGTACTTGGGTAGTGTGATGAGTAAGGATGGAAGTTTGGAGGGTGAAGTGCTTGAAAGGATACAACAAGGAAGAAAGGTTGCTGGTTCCTTGAAAGCAGTGATAGGAAACAGGAAAGTGAGCATGGAAGTGAAAAAGTTACTACATGACAGTATTGTGATACCAACTCTAACGTATGGAAGTGAAGCTTGGACGTTGTTGGAGGGACACATGTCAAGAGTGAGGGCAGTGGAAATGAGTTATTTGAAAGGAGCCTGTGGGGTCACATGGAGAGACAGACTGACAGATGAGGATGTGAATTAGCGTTGTGGTGTGGATGTGGATGTGACAGGAAGCGTTAGGAGAAACACATTGAGGTGGTTTGGCCATGTGGAGAGGATGGACAGTGACACTGACGAGGAGAGTGTATGTGAGTGAGGTGGAGGGGGAGAGAGGGACGGGGAGGCCAAGGATGAGATGGAGGGAAGGAGTGGAGAGGTATTATGAGAAAGGGGGGTGTAAGTTGGGAGCAGGGCGGTGAAATGGTGGGGGACATGGCGACGTGGAGGCGATTTGTTTGTGGCCACCCCATATGGGATTAAGGTGCCTGGCAATGGATATATAGATAGATTTTATTCTTTCGTTTTTTTTTTTTTTTTTTATTCATTCAGCAACTGTCCACCAGAATTTGTATTTCCCTTAAATTATGACCCACAGAATTATAACTGCAATGTTTTTAGACGTGTCGAAATCAGTAGATCTTGAATTAAGACTTTTCGTTTAATGGAAGGTGATTTTTCGAGGGCTATAGTAACTTGTCCGTCTATCGTCTATGCATTCGAAAGATATGACCAAATGCATACACATAAAGGTAAGGAGGAGGTTACATACTACTTCCATCTCAGCTTGGCTAAGTCTTGATCCATTTACAGCTTATTTCTCCCTGCATTAAATGGTAGAAAACACTTTGCTTGGAATGTACGAGTAGATCACGCTTATAGCATGTCTTTGCGTCAGTTATATCTTAGTGTTTGTCATTTATTACAACTCTGTATTTGATATGGATATATCTTAGGTGAGGTGAAGGAGAACGGAATACAGTTAGAATATAGATTTGATCATAAGTTTGAGTATGTATCTAATACCCATGTTTTGACGGGTGACAGTTTTAGAGCTGACTAAATGTGAATTACGCGTACCCGTTTGGTGTTCAGTTATATTTCATTTAATTGTATTTGTTCAGTGTTTGTCAAGCATTTCAGCAATAGTTCAATATTTTTAAGTGTGATACCCTTATAATTTAAATTTGCACTTCTCAAGTAGTAGAGGTTGAATTATGAATCGCGCATGACAGAAAACGTATGCTTCCCCCCCCCCCCCCGGAAAAAAAATCTGGAGCTCTCAATGCAGTTTACTTCTGGTACCACTGCATTGTACACACGCATACAAACACAAAACTTAGACGTATCGAAAGTAGACACAGGTTTGTCAAATATCCAAATGATTTTACTTTCGAAAACATAATATTCCAGAGATGTTTGTCAGATCACTCTTATCTAATTATAAACTTTGGGGCTACCTATAACGATCAAACAAGTGTTCTAATTATGTCACCCACATTTTCCCCAAACTGAATATGTTACTCAGCTATTGAAATGATTAGTCTAGCTGGAGCAAAACGTAAAAAAATGGATAGCTAGCCTCGATTTTTCCTACTCAAGATTAATTTGGTCCCACACAAGTGATATACAATTATAAATGCATATACCCAGTACACACACATGTATATACTGTACTGTACATGTGTAAATATATATACTTACGAGTATATATACTGTATATATATATATATATATATATATATATATATATATATATATATATATATATATATATATATATATATATATATATATATATATATATATATATATATATGTGTGTGTGTGTGTGTGTGTGTGTGTGTATAAACACACAAGAGGGATGTAGTCAGAGAACAAAGGTGCAACTAACCTGCCGTGGCATACCATGACCAATTCATGTACCTCGTGTGAACATTTATTCGAACCATAGCAAATCGAGAAAATGAATGTTAGTCTGTGGTTCCTGTTTTACAATTAACTCTGTTAACAATTTCTGACATTTAGAGTGACGATGTCTGATCTACCCGCCGCGTGCCGGACTCTTTTAACCCCGTGCCAGCCAATGTTTGATTTTTTTTTTTTTTTTTGCTAAAATGATTGATTTTGATGTGAAAAAAAAAAAAAAAAACGAGTATCACCATGAAAAAACTCAGCGGAGGTCACAAGTGCGTTTTCTGTAGTCCCACCGCCCGCATTCAGGTGTGTGCATGCGGGGAATCCCCAGCAGAGGTGAGAGAAAACCCGTTTTCTCTACAAGGTATTCTCAAGTATTCTCGCCAACGTGACTCGGGGAATTAAATCTCATGAATAGACTCCTCCATCTTTTAGGTCCTATCCCTGATTCCTCTCTGATCCTAACCTATGCTGATATTTGCATCCACGCCCTTTCTCCTGTCACTCTTCAACATCTAGTTAAGTTCGGCCAGGCTGCATCTGCTTGTGGGTTGATTATCAACACTGCCAAAACCAAACTGTTTACACGATCCCTCACCCATAGGCTTGCTTGCACAACCATAACCCTCCTCAGCTCTCATCTTGAGGTAGTGCAGGATTTTACATATCCCGGAATTCTCCTCTCTTCCCTCTTTAACCCCTCCCAGTATGTCCCCACTATCTGCACCCGCCTTCACCACAGACTTAAACTCCTTGGCACGCTTACTTGTGACTCGCATGGGGTTAGCATCCCCGTTGCTCAATCATTTTGCTTGTTATATATTCGTTCCCTTCCCGCTATCCCTCTCTCCCTTGTCCCCCCAGCACAGCTCCGACCACTTGAAGTGGAAAAAAATCGGGCAATGCGCCTCATTCTTCACTGCCCCAGGTCTGCCAGAGTAGTTAACATGCTCCATGAACTCAATCTGTCCCACCACCGATTGCATTCATATGCTTGGAGTCTGCTTTGCCACACAGTGTCTGACCACATTTTCGTCTCCTGCTTCATCCTTTTCCTCCCGACTGGTTGACATTCTCTCAGATTCCACTCACCTAGATCGGATCCGGCATACTCCCGTGCCAGGCCTGGCATCCTGGCTCAAACGAATTCATTCACCACTCAACTGTCCTCTCCAGCTTTCTGGCCGTGATCCCGCCAGCATCCATGCTGATCTTGTCACTCCCATCCCTATTGACATTTTGCCCTCTACCTGGACACGGACGACTCCTGCTGTGCACTACACACCTTCTGCCACTGCTTCTGACCGTTTACCAATCCCCTCACAGCTCTCCATCACTGAAACCCTTAACTCCGTAGCCCTCACCTACCCTTCCCCCTCCTGTTCATGTCTACACTGACGGTTCTGTTCTCGCTAATGGCCGGTCGGGAGCCGCTTGCATTGCCTTTACTAACTCTGCTTCCTCAGTTTTCTCCACCTCCCACTGCCTTCCGAACTGGGCCAGCAGTACCCAGTGTGAACTATCTGCTATATGAGGCCCCTAATAACATAGTGTACCGAGCACCACTGCAAGCGAAACCGAGTTAAGTATATCACTATGTAGCCCAAACCCTCTCTGACGTGGAGAGCAACCACGAGGTACAGAAAGCAACTGGCATTAGGGTCCAAATTCCCCTTCTGTAACATGGTCTCACTGCCCGCTTCACCTCAGTTCATCGACAAGCCTTCATCCTGGTCACAGCATGTACCAAGTGCCTCCCAGCAACGTATTGTCTGGTGTTACCAGATACCGTACTAGCATTTCTTTATGCTCACAGCCATGCATTTTTTTCATTGCATTATTAATTATTGTACCATTATTCTAACATGATGGAATATTTTAGCATAAAATTGGATGATTTTAAGGGTAAGTTAGCCATAATGTACAGAAAATGGGAAAGGCAGAGAGCTCAGCAAGATATTGGCAACTGTGATCTGGGAATCTGTTGCGACATGACACAGTTTTTTGTTAACCAGCCAGCCTTGAACACTGCCTGGATTAACTGGCTATTTTCAGAGCTGTTTTAGTGTTTTTTTTCATTGTCTCGAGAACAAGAGTGACTCTAGTGGTGAGCAAAAAGCTGCTGGTCCTTCTCATAACAGAAAAAGAGCTTACCATTATTCCCAAATGGCTAAAATGACAGATTTCTTTTTTTATAATGGTTTTTAATTTCTGAAAATAGTATTACAAACATCTATTTTGCTTTTGTAAACATTTCCCGTTGATATCTTTGGTTGGTCTGATTGTTAAAAATGCTTACTGAGTACGTTTTGTCTCTCAATAAACACACAGGAGAAAAACAAACTATTGTTGTACCTTTCAGAATGCTACTAATTTCTCTTCTAACTAGATTGGCATGACATGAAAGTACAAACTTCAAGCTAAAATATAAAAGGAAAAGCACTAAAAATACTTACTCATTCCAGAGTTATGGCATTTTGAAAGTTACACAGCTTTAACTGCGTTTTTCTCCCTTTTGAACTTGTGGCGTTCGGTACACTATGTTATTAGGGGCCTCATATGCTCTGCCCTTGACCTCTCTCTCATCACCTACCAGGTCTAAACATCAGCGATTCCCAAGCTGCCCTTGCCTTACTTTGCAACCCCCCCCCCGACTCCCCTCCCCTCTCTCCGCCTTCTACTCTCGCCTCCATCAGGCTCATGCTCTTGGTCTCAGGGTTTCTTTTATTTGGATCCCAGCCCATGTTGGTCACATCCGCCATGACCAGGCAGATCGCCTGGCCCGAGCTGCCTGTAACCTCCCCCTAGCTGCCATCTGGCTCCCTGTGTCCACGACAATTGTCTGGAGAATCCTTCTCGAGGAGTCCAGGGAGGACCTAGCCCTGCGTACCGATGCTGAACATCCTGCTGGTGTCACCACCCAGCACTATGACACCTACTGTGGCGTGAGACACACCTATGGCAAGCACCCCACCCACACCCACCGCTGTGATATGGCCGTCGCCCGCATTCGCCTGGGGTATCGCTCCCCAGGAGAAATCACCGGACGACCGGCCGCCAACAGGCCCAGTAAACTCTGTCACAATCCAGGTGATAATGCATTATCCCATCACATCGTTAACTGCCCAATTATTGCCCCCTTCAGACCCCCTGGACTCTTGTTTTCTGCTTTGTGTACCTACTTCATCACACATCTTGATGTACTCGAAGACATTCTCACCCTTCACCCCGACTTCCTTTAATCGTGATGCCCTGGCACTATAGTCATGGCGCGTGACTCTGAGGTTGTTATTATCGTGCCCTGGCAACCTACCATTCAGAAGTACGTCTGATTTCGTGTATAATATGAGGCGCACGTGATTCGTGTATAATAATATTTGTGTATAAAATATTCGTGCATAATAATATGATTCGTGTATGATATGATACGAAATCGGACGCACTTTTGAGTGGTAGGTTGCCAGGGTACTATAATGACAACCTCAGAGTCGTGCATCGCGACTATGGGACAATGATCGGACTTTTGGTGTGTGTGTGTGTGTGTGTGTGTGTGTGTGTGTGTGTGTGTGTGTGTGTGTTCACGCACACGTGCACACACGCACACATCGGGTGCATGTGCTTGTATTGTTTTAGTGTTGGGATTTGAATCAAGAGGTAAGTTTCTAATGCATATCGTGTTTTTTTTTCTATCTACCTACCTGTGTATGTGACTATGTATATGTATCTACTTAGGGTGTATATGTATATATATGTCTCCCTCTATATGGATATATGAATATATCATTATACATGTGCATGTTGCGTGTGTATATGTATGCACGCCTGTACACATACCCATATCTCTATAAGCGCGTACCTATCCTGTACATGCAGCATGTCTATGGCTACATGTGCGTGAATATTTGCATGTATGTACAGATATATACGTATATGTATGTGTGCATATATGCCTCTCAATCTGCTTATGTATGTACATACGTGTGTATCTATGTACCACCTCACTCATATTAAAAACATGTAATGATAATTACTGTGAGAACTTTGTACCATGTATGTATCACTGTATGTCTTTGTTCATCATTGCGCTTGTAATGATAATTACTTCGTACCTTCTATGCCCTATGATACCGATTTTGTCTTCCTCATGCACCCCTCCCTGCTTGGCCTTCAGCGAGTGTTCCCCAGAGCGTTGGAGCTTGTACTGAATGGTAAAGAACCTAAAAAAAAAAAAAAAAAAAAATCAGGGAAGGTATAGGAATATTCTTTACACTATTCTGTCCACTTCACACTCTCAGATTCTTTTTTTCATATTATTTCATAGTCTTTTTTTTTTTTTTTTTTTTGCATATAAATCACTTACTACTGCAACTCTGTACGTATCACTGTGAATGCATTGTCTTACATTTACGAGAAAATATGCGCAACTTGCCTTCACAATGTACAGCCCTTTCACTTACGATAAATTATTTACAACATGCCTTCAGTATACACAGACATTATGAGTATTTTTGAGCGTCTCACTGAATACATCGTCTAACATTTACGAGAACATATGTAAAACTGGACTTCATTACGTTCAGGCCTTACACTTACGAGAAAATATTTACAACATGCCTTCACTGTGTGCAGTACTTATAACACTCTCTGCGCGTCTTTTTCCGCACTTACAACACTTTTTGAGCGTCTTTTTTGTCGCTCGTGATTACCATACTATTGTTAATCAATAGTCAGCGAGTGTGGTACTCCTCAAAGCATGGGAATATATACGTCACATTCTGCACACATATACCTTGGGTCCTTCCGCTGAGTTCGTGGCCTTACAGTGCTGTTTGCACACACATGACACCTCCGCTGGGGATTTTGATGCATTGCACTTGGAGGGACAATCCTGGGGAAGTGTCTAGCCGTGAGGCGGATAGGTGTGGCGGTGGCGAGCAGCACTCCTATCTTCCCCATATTCCCCCACTCTCTCCGGCACCAGCTCACGAATATATCCCTCGAAGGTCTCCTGGATGCCAGTGGTATGTGCGTGGAGATAGTGAGCGTTGAGGATGGTGATGTCGAGGAGGTGGAAGAATAATTTCTTATACCACGTCATCATGGGCCTGCCACAGTCCACCTGTCGCATGTTCACATTGTAGGCCAAGACAGGTTCTGGTTTCCAGACGTAGAGCCGCCCTTATGCCATGTAATCTATGCTGTCTGTCCGGTGTACACACAGCAAAAAAACTATCGTTACAGGGGGGTCCGATGTGTTTCATACTGAACAACCTGGCTGTCTCGCTAGGGTTGGTAAGCCTGACAGTGGGTGAGTTGCCAAATAGGACGAGGTAGAAATATGCATGGGAGAAGCAATGGATATAGCTTATAATAAATATGCAACAAACACACGCAGGGATACCAATGGAGGAGGCTGTTATCAAAAACCTTCATTCGTGTGTCATTTTATATCACGCAGAAGGTGAAACGATAGTTTTTTTGTTGTGTGTACAAGGGGCCGATCAACAGACGAGAGGAGGAAGACTTTGCGGTTGTGGTGCCATGCTGTGGCGAGAATATTATTCACCTTGTAAAAAAACGACCTCGTTTTCCTGAAGCTTCCTCCCTACCTTCACCATGTGCCGACGGTTCTTCTTTACGGTGCTGCACAGACCAGTTTCCTGCAGGTGAAGGTACCTGGCGAGAAAGGGGCTTGTGTACCAATTGTCCAGGTACAGGACGTGCCCATGAAGAAGGTATTCCTCGATCATCGTTTTTACCACAGCCCTTGACAGTCCCTAGCGTCTATCTTCTGTGATGTCCATCTGAACACCTGTGTACAAGACTATGTCCTGCACATACCCAGTCTTACAGACACACATCACGAATATTTTGAAGCCAACCTGTATCTTTTGCTGGGGATATACTGTCGGAAAGCGATATTACCTCTCCATAGTACAAGACTTTTGTCTGTGACGAGGTCTCGGTATGGAGAGAAGGAGGTAGGGAATTTCTCTCGCAGGTGATCAATAACTAGACATATCCTCCTCATCCTGTCCAAGTTGTTAGCGTTAGCTGGGTCAAGGGTGTCAAAAAAATGTAGGCGGCTCAGGATGTATTGAAATATTCTTCCTCATCACCATGCCTAAAAATGGTGTCGCCATTACTGGATCCACAGTCCAATAGGAAGGGAGCTGATTTTTTTCAATATCCCCATCAGAAGCACAAGTGCTAGGAACACGTACATCTCATTCTGTGTCACGTCAGGTTAAAACAATCGGCTGTGTGGTGTCTTTGTCGTTCCCCTATGCTCAAATGCTGCAAAGGTGTTTGTTATGGCAACAGTTGTCAATACAAAGTCCACAGAGAGGTAGTCTCTAAAAAAAAGTCCAGCCCATTTGAGCTACCTCTATGGTTGAGCTCTGGAACAGTACACCCGGTCTCATTCTTGTGGGTGAACGGGTGAATGTGGGGGACAAAGTCACTCCCATCCTCCTACTCCCACGTCGTTTCCTCCTCATTATAATTGCCTCCATCGTCCTCGGGCCGCGGGGAAGCGTGGGGAAGTGTGGAGTATGGGGGAAGAGTTCCACATGAGGTGCTGGGTGTGGGGAAGGCGGGAAGACTTTGTCGTGAGGTGCTAGGCTGAGCTGGGTCACGTGGGGGTGAGGGAGAGTGCAGGCTAGATGACTTATTCTCCCTCAACAATGGAATTTTCCCAAATCGGCCCCTCTTCCTCCTCACACTTTCCTCCCCACGTAGGGAAATCTTAGGCTTCCCCAACCACCCATGAACAGCTGAACTACCTTCCTCCTCATCGTCATGACGTGCAAGACGACGACGTGCAGGTGGCCTCCTTCCACGTGTTGTCCTAGCATACCCCACATACCTTGATTTTCGTGGTGAGGGAATTTCTTCATCACTAGTACTCTCCTCATCAGGCTGGATGTAGACTTTATCCTGCATGTCATCGTCCACATCACTTTCCCCAGTTTAAGGGACCTTCAGGAGCTCCTGAATCTCCTCGTCTGAGAGACTGCAGTGAGACACAAGCAGAGGCTGAGCGAGTGTGAGGAGGGAGTGCGTGGGTGTATGGGCCTGACCACCTGAGGGCAGACAGGGGAAGGGTTGCCCTACAAGCACACCAATTTTTGCATGTGTAGCTTGAAAAATGCGGCCACAATGAATTTTTGAAATTTAAGCCATTTTAAAATGGCACTGGCACTGCCTGCGTATTATGCCAGACCGTTTTAAAAAGGCACTGGCACGTGGTGGGTTAACCCCTCCGTGGCCGTGGGTCCAGAATTTTACGTTCACCCCAGGCCGACGCCATGGCCATTTTGTGAAGTTTCGAAAATTGATTTTTTTTCTTGCCATTTTGAAGAGAAAGTTCAGCCACATCTAACAGTGCAAATCCCAGCTTCTTAGATCCATTATGTGGCTTGAAATGGAGCACAAAAGTTGTAGAAATATCAGCAAGCGATATCCGCTGCCATGCTGGAACATCGCACGTGTTATTTTTTTTTTTTTCCAAAGAACAATGTCAATGGTGCTGTAAGGATTGGCTTTAAAAAATTATTATGATTATTTTTTCACCTTCTTGATGTAAAATATGTTTACGGTACGGTAGTGTTGGGTTACTTTTTTACGTTATCATTGTGTCCGTGCTTGGAAAAGGGAGTGAAAGGGTTGAATTTTCTGTCCACAATGAGAAAATTACCCATTCCCATAGAGAATGAAAGTGGGGGGTCCGATCCAATTAGGAATAGGCGTGTTGAGTCGCAGCTTGCCGCTCCCACATCACGTGCATGGCTAAAAATTGAATCGTAATGCAGCATCAAAACTAAGAATAAGTCTAATTATGACGAATAGAGAGACAAAGCAGAAATAAATATGTTTACAGATGGGGGAAAACATACCAGTATTTTTTTGTCATAATTACACGTTCACCTTTATTTTACCTTATTTTCGCAATATATGTTGCCGTCTTTCTGTCGTGAGTGTGGGAAAGTATGATATTTTCTGCCTGGGTAAGGAAAAAGGGTACAACTGGATGTTTCCCAACACTTTACATGGTCAGAATGGCGAGACGAACTGCCATTTGCACCTCGCACGAGCTGATTAGCAGGAAGAGAAGGAAGTTCTTCTCACTCACGAAAGCATCATTTGAACACAGAGTACTTTCCTGTTATGCTTGAAAAAGGCAAAGAATATGTAAAATAATTCAAAACAGTGCAACAAACCTGAGCAAATAGGTAAAGATACCAATTTTTTTTTTTTCATCTTTTTTGTTTATGCCTGTGTTTATAATCGTAAACAGCGTGGTTGTGTGTGTTTTGCAGGGGAGGAGAAAGATGATATTTTCTGTCTGGGTCAATAAAAAGGGTGTAACTGTGTGTGTTTAGGCATGGCCACGAGAGAAAAAATCTTACAACCACTCGTCAGGTCAGCAGGTGGTGAACTGACAAATGAGGTGTGTGTGAAGTGAAGGTCAGTCTCATGTCCCAGATGTTCGTTCGCTTCCCAAAAGCTTTCAGTTTTCTACAAACACACTGCATTGAATCATCAAAACAGTACAACAAACCTAAACAAATAGGTAAGGATACCGAGACAAGTATGTATTTTCTTGTATTATCATGCATTTTTTATCTGTGCCAGTATTAATTCATAATCGTAAACAGGTGGTTGTGTGTGTTTTGCAAGAGAAGACAGATGATATTTTCTGCCTGGGTCGAGGTAATGGGTGCCGTTGTGCTTCTTTAGGCATGGTCAGAGCGAAAAAATAAACAATCCACTCATCACAGCAGCAGGCTGTGAGGTGTATGGGAGTGTACTCTAGGTCAGTCTGAAGACGTTCAGAACGTTCGTTCACCTCCCAAAAATTTTTGCATTTTTTTATAGGCAGCGCATAATCGACGCCTACGGCCATTTATCAGCTAAACATCACTCGACGCCGGCAGCCACAGAGGGGTTAAATCATTCTTTTTATTGAGGGAAATTAAGCATGATTCAATTACCTTTATAATCGATTTTTTTTTTCACCTTCCTATCATCTTAGAACCTGCTCAATCAGTGTGGCAGTTATTTAATGCTTTATGATCTAATATGTCAATATGTTGTTGCACCAACCTTACACTATAATTATGTTTGAGATCCAGACGTCCAAACCTTTTCCAGATTGTCCTATATAATATTTATCGCCTGCCTTATGAGATGGAGTGCCAATGGTTTTACTTGCCACTGCGTGTGTGTGTGTGTGTGTGTGTGTGTGTGTGTGTGTGTTTGTGTGTGTATTTACCTATTTGTATTTACCTATTTGTAGTATACAGGAATTGAGCAATGCTCGTGTTGTCCTGTCTCCATATCCACATTTATCAAGTCTACCTTTACACACATGAATGTTTTTCTCATGCACCACCTCTTTGTCTAAGTCGTTCCAAATATTTATGTATTTACCTAATATACCTAATTGTGATATACACGGAATGTGCTATGCTCGTGGGTTTCCGTCGCTGTTTCTCAGTAAGTCAAATTTATCTTTAAACTTGTTTAAGTTTTTAGACTGGACGATCTCTTTGTCCAGGCTATTCCATAAGTCTATACTTCTGTAAGGAAAGCTATATTTCTTGATATCCTTCAAGCAGCTTGACTTTTTCAATTTCATTCCGTGTCCTCTTGTTGCTCTCTTATCCCATACAAACAGATCTTCTTTGTCAATTTTATCTACTCCCACCATGGTCCTGAACACTGCAATCATATCTCCCCTCTTTCTCCTTTCTTCTAAGGAAGGAAAATCCAGCTTTTCCAGCCTCTCTCTGTATGACAGGTCTGCCAGACTGGGGACCATCTTGGTTGCTGTTCTTTGTATTCTCTCAATCTTGTTTATATCTTTCTTTTTGTCTGGGGACCACAGTACCGCTGCATATTCTAACCTGGAGCGGATCATGGCCACTATAAATTTTTTCATCATCTCCTCATCCATATAATGAAATGCTACTCCTATGTTAGTCAAGAGTTTATAAGTCTCTCCAACTATCTTGTTAATGTGCTTTTCTGGTGACAAACTAGCTTGGACCAGCACTCCCAAATCTTTCTCTTCTCTCATTTTTGTGATTAATTCATTACCCAAGAAATAATTCAGTGATGGCCTCCTGGTACTTTTACCCATTTCCAATATTTTACATTTCTTTACATTAAGTTTCATTTCCCACGTCCGGCTCCAATCGTGTATCCTATACAAATCCTCCTGCAGCATTTTACAATCCTCCTCAACCTCTACCTTCCTCAAGATCTTTACATCATCAGCAAACAGACTTGCATAATGTTCACTCCATCTACCATATCATTTACTTAAATCAGGAACGTTACTGGCGCCAACACGAGCCTTGAGGGACTCCACTTGTTACTTCCCTCCATCCAGGCATCCTACCCTTTATTACTGTCCTCATTTGTCTGTCTCTCAAAGTCTCTCATCCATTCCAGAAGTTTCCCCTTCAGTCCTCCTATATATTCTAGTTTCCACATTAGTCTCTTATGAGGTACCTTGTCAAAGGCCTTCTCTAAGTACACACAGTCCACCCTATCATCTCTCTCCTGTACCACATCAATCGCTCTTGAGTAAAAGCTCAACAAGTTAGAAACACATGACCTTCCACTTCTGAATCCAAACTGACATTCAGCCAAAATATTCATCTCTTCCAGAAATTTTATCCATCTGTCTTTCAGGATTCTCTCGCACAGTTTTGCGACCATCCTGGTTAGAGAAACTGGTCTATAATTCCGGGGTTCTTCCCTGTTTCCTCCCTTATAAATTGGTACCACATTTGCTCTCTTCCATTCTTGTGGCACTTTCCCCTCTTCCAGAGAACACACGATTAAACTGTGAATTTTATCCGCCAGTTGTTCTCTGTATTCCTTCAGTATCCAATTAGAAATTCCACCAGGTCCTGGGGCTTTCCTTACATCTTGAGTTTCCAGTAATTTATACACTTCCTGTACCTCCACTTTTATATCTTTTATCACCCGTACATTTCTAATCACTCCCTCCCCTTCCACAAGCTCTTTTTCATTAGTGAAAACTGACTGGAAACGTTTGTTCATTATTTCTGCTTGCATTGCTGCATCCTTATAGACCTCTCCTTCTACTTTCAGTTTGGTGATTCCTTCCTTTTGTTTCAGTTTGCCATTAACAAATCTATAAAACAGTTTGGGTTCATCCTTGCATTTGTCTATTATACCATTTTCAAAATTCCTTTCTTCTTCTCTATGTATTCTTGTGTATTCATTTCTTGTTCTTTTATATTCTTCCTTTGTTCTGTTGTTACCTCTCTTTCTCCAATTGTTCCACGCCTTATCTCTCTCTTTTTTTGCTATCATACACTTTCTATTAAACCACTCCTTTTTCCTATTTTCTTTCCCTCTTACTCCTGGTACAAATTTTTCCACTCCCAAATTATAGAGGTCTAGAAAGATATCCCACTTCCTCTGTATCTCTCTTGTTTCTCTGAATTTTCTCCAATCTGCATTTTCAAAAAAGTTTCTCAATCCTGTAAAATTTGCTTTCCCAAAGTTGTATCTTCCCTGTCTATGAAGCTCGTCTCTTGGCTCGATGTTCCCTATTAACATCTGGAACTCAATGACCACATGATCACTTTTTCCTAAAGGACAGAGATATTTCAATGATTCTATTACATCGGGTTCTTTGGTAAACAGTAAATCTGACCTTGCTGGTGTGTCCTCACCTCGAAACCGTGTCTCTTCTTTGATCCATTGCGTCATCACATTATTCATTATTATATTTAATAACATAGTGCCCCACGAATCCTCGCTGCCTCCCGAGTACCATTCCTCCCAGTTCACCACTTTACAGTTAAAGTCGCCCACAAAAATTATATTATTGCTTTTCTCAATTATTTTTTGTAAATAGCTAGCCATATCTGACATCTCCTGGTATTCGTCATCCTTCCATGCTCTTGTCTTAGGATCTTAACATTCTCTCCAGTTTCTAATTTCATATATATCACTTCAGCCCTCCCTTCTCCCATTTCCACAGTATCTACATTTATGTTGTTCTTCACTGCTATCATCACTCCTCCTCCCGTTTTTTCTTTTCTGTCTTTTCTCCACAGTTTGTATTTGCCATCTCCCAAATGAACATCAATATCTTCTCTTAATTTGGTCTCTACAAAGCATATGTCATCAGGTTCATGTTCTCTCAAGAAATCGTTAATTTCGAGCCTTTTCGATATTTTTTTATGCGAGGAACAAAGAACCAAAGGCCATGAGCTCACAGTAACAGTTCCCTCCAAGAGAAAAACAAAATACAATAGAGAGCCAAATTCAAGATTCGATCATTTTGAGATGCCTGGACACATTGCGTTTGAAAGACTGGAGATCATAGGCAGCAGGAAATACAGACAGAGGGAGACAGTTCCAGAGTTGACCTGTTGCATAAATGAACGACTGGGAGTAAAGGTTAACTCTTGCATTAGAGAGTTGGACAGAAAAGGGATGAGAGTTTGCTGCTAGACGGGTGCTACGCGCCCGTCGTAGAGGTGGAGGAATGCAAGCAGACAGTTCAGAGGAGCAGTGACCATTAAAGTAGCGATAGAAAAGAGATAAAGATGCAACAGTGTGGCGAAGAGACAGAGGTTGAAGGGAGTCAGTAACAGGAGGAGAGTTAATGAGACGAAAAGCCTTTGACTCCACCCTATTGAGAAGAGCTGTATGTGGGGAGCCTCCCCACACATGAGAGTTGTACTCCACACAGGGGCAGATAAAACCCCTGTATAGAGTCAACAATTGTGCAGGGGTAAAGAAAGAGCAGAGTCGGCTTAGCACACCCCATCTCTTGGAAGTAGGTTTTGCAAGAGATGTAATATGGTCTTTCCAAGATAAGTCCCGAGTAAATGAAACCCCAAGCATGTTCAAGGATGATGCAGGATTAAGCTGAATATTATTAAACATTAGTGGGTATACCTGTGGAAGATTTTGTCGGATTGATAGGTGTAAGAACTGAGTCTTAGATGCATTAAAAACAACCATATTACTTTTACCCCAGTCAGAGATATGAGCCAAGTCAGACATTAGGTGTGCCATAGCCTCATCCCTTGTTTGTTGAAGTAACTGTTGAGATGGGCATTGCGGGAACCGAATGGAAAGGTGAAGGGTGGAGTCATCAGCGTATGAGTGGATACGGTTAGATGTACAGCTTAGAAGATCATTGATGAATAAAAGGAAGAGAGTTGGTGATAGGATAGAGCCCTGAGGAACACCACTGTTGATAGATCTAGGAGAAGAATGATGGCCGTCTACAACAGCGGCTATAGAACGACCAGAAAGGAAGCTAACAATGAAGGCACAGATAGAAGGATAGAAACCGTAGGAGGGCAGTTTGGAAATTAAAGATTTATGCCATACTCGATCGAAAGCCTTTGAGATGTCAAGTGCAATGGCAAAGCTTTCGCCAAAGTCCCGAAAGGAGGATGACCAGGAGTCTGAAAGGTAGGTGAGAAGATCGCCAGTGGAGCATCCCTGACGGAACCCGTACTGACGATCAGAAAGAAGCTTGTGATAGGAAAGATGCCTTAAAATTTTTCTATTGAGAATTGACTCGAAAACTTTTGAAATACAGGACGTTAAAGCAATGGGACGATAGTTGGAGGGTTGGGAGTGGTCACCCTTCTTTGGGACTGGCTGAATGAGAGCAAACTTCCAGCAAGAAGGAAAGGTACAAGTTGACAGACAAAGGCGAAAGAGTTTGCCTAGGCAGGGTGTAAGCACAGAAGCACAGTTCTTGAGAACAACAGGAGGGACCCCATCAGGCCCATATGCCTTGTTAGTACTGAGGCCAGTGATGGCAGAAAATACATCAGCTGAAGAAATTTTAATGTCAGCCATGAGGAAGTCAGAGGGGGGAAGTGATGGAGGAACAGCACTGGAATCGTCTAAGGTGGAATTGGACGAGATAGTCTGTGTGAAGAGATCTGCTTTATCAGTAGAAGAAATAGCTACATAACCATCAGAGTAGAAAAGAGGAGGGAAGGATGATGAGGTAAAGTTGTTAGAAAGATTTTTGGCAAAGTGCCAGAAGGAGCGGGAAGAATTCGAGTTGGAGAGTTGAGAGCATTTAGTACGGATGAAATCATTTTTAGCAGAGCGAAGAACAGACTTAGCACGATTCCGGGCAGAAACATAAAGATGATGTGATTCAGGGGTGGGTTGGCTCTGGTACCTTTTGTAGGCCCTCTCCTTGTTGCGGACAGCATTAGAACAAGCGTGATTAAACCAAGGCTTTCTTGCATTAGTCAAAGGATTTGAGAAAGGAATGTATGCTTCCATGCCCAAAAGAATAACCTCCGTAATGCGCAAGGCACACTCAGATGGCTCCCAGCCATGGAAGCAATAATCATTCCAGGGAAAATCAAAGAAGTACTGCCTGAGGGCCTCCCAGTCCGCGGCTCCAAAATGCCACAGGCGACGTTTCCCTGGAGGGTCCACAGACCGTACAGGGGTGATAGGACAGGTTAAGGTGATAAGGTTGTGATCGGAGGAGCCCAACGGAAAGAAAAGATTAACAGAGTAAGCAGAGGGATTAGTTGTGAGGAAGAGGTCAAGTATGTTGGAGCTCTCTCCAAGGCGGTCAGGGATACGGGTAGGATGCTGTACAAGCTGTTCTAGGTCATTAAGGATAGAAAAGATGTAGGCTTGTTCACCAGGTGGATCAAGGAAAGGAGAGGAGAGCCAAAGGTGGTGGTGAACACTGAAATCTCCTAGAATGGAGATTTCATAGAAAGGAGAAATGGATAGAATGTGTTCCATCATAGAAGTAAGGTAGTCGAAGAATTTTTGATAGTCAGTAGAATTAGGGGTAAGTAAACAGCACAGATATATTTAGTCAGAGAATGACAGGAAAGCCGAAGCCAGAGTGTAGAGAATTCAGAAGAATCAAGTTCAGGAACATGAGAGCAAGATAAGTCGTTGCGTATATATACACAACAGCCACCTTTGGCTTTGAAATGAGTATAGAGAAAGTAGGAGGATAGAGAAAAGGGTTTGCTGTCAGTTGCCTCAGACAGCTGAGTCTCAGAAAAAGAAGATGAGGTTTAGAGGAGGAGAGGTGGTGCTCAATAGAGCGAAAGTTAGAGGAAAGGCCGCGAATGTTGCAGAAATGAAGAAGAAGAGAGTCAGACAGTGGTTCCAGGCACCTCAAGTCGTCACCGGGAGAGGGGCGGATGGTGGGGGCATTTATGGTCCCCCCCCCCGGGGACTTCGAGGCTTGGTGATGAGACGCCATATTTTTTTTTAATTTTGGAAAAGGAAGTGTAGTGTGTACTGTGCATGTAGTTTGGTGTAGATAGAGAAATTTGTACTGGAGAGCATGCTGGCCTACTCTCTGTGTAACTGAGACACTGAAAAAGTTCAGCAAAGGGGGATGGTCAGGAACTAGTCCTGAGGGCTGATGAAACGGGAGCACCAGCACTCCCTGTCATCAGCTTTCCATCCACCTCGGGAATACTGCCCTGCTTGACTGGTGCTACAGTCACCATTAGTATATATCACCTTCAAATTATTTTTGATGTTTTTTATACCCTCTTCTCTCCTACTCTCCGTCAGTACCACTTCCTCAACTTCTGATCTTTCACAGCCATCCCCCTTAGATTCCTTCACATCTATTTCCTTAAATACCACTTCCTTACTTTCATATCCATTACTCTCCAAAAAAAAAAAAAAGTATTACATTCTTCCTTTGTCCTCTTATAATTTTTTTTCCTTTACTTCTTCCTTCAATGATTTTTAAAACTTCTCTTTCTTCTTCATTCAAATCTTTTCTTATTATAATATTTTCCATCCCTGCGTCTTTGCTTAATTTCCAGGTCACTTTAAGTATATCATTTACTACACCTTCTGATGTAAACTTGACTCTCATTGGTCTTGTTTCCCCTTTCATATAAGGCCCTATCCTCCTTACTTCCTCAATTTCTTTTACCCACTTGTCTCCTTCGGGGTCAATCTTGCCTAATATTCCTCTCACCAGTTTCGTGTCTTTCTCAAGTCTCACGAACCTAACCTTTTCTTCCTCTTCCCTGTTTCCAAATATTACCACACATCTGTTCCTTTCTACACTTTCTCTCTCTATTTTCTCTTTCTTCTTCAGTATTTTCACTACAGTTTCTTCCATTTTTTTCTTGTTCATTCCCCTTTCTTCCTGGATGATTTCTCTTAAGCTAACCACTTCTTTCTGTTCTTCTTCTACATGTGCCCATTTTGCCTTACGCTCTTCTAATACACTACTCACCTTCTCCGTTTTGTTAGTACTCTCTTCTAGTTTCCTCATCAATTCGACGTTTTCATGCTTCAAATTTCTAATATTCTCATTCGCTGTCTCATTGGACTGGATCAGACTCTTTATAGTAGTCTCCGTATTTTCAGACACGTCCTTTATCACTAGATTCTCTACTTTCTTTTCAAGTTCACTAATCCTCATAATCAATGTTTTAACCAGATCCATGACATTGGTATTTCTATCAAATCCTGGAAATTCGAGTCCCTCAATGTTTACATTTTCGGCCATGTTTGATGTTGGTTAAAGTACCAAAACAGCTGTTACCGAAAAATACTACAAACATTCATGTATATTCTAGCCAATAAATCTTTACATTTTTGATAGTCTATTAACTTTTATTATTTTAGATTTAAAACAAGACCTTAGGAGACAGGACAGACAAAACTCCTGAAAACTACTTAAGGTTTGCAGCGATGGCTGGGACGTCTGCTTGTTCTGCCTGTTCGCTCGTGTGTGTGTGTGTGTGTGTGTGTGTGTGTGTGTGTGTGTGTGTGTGTGTTCCCAGTATATGTCATGAACGGATTGAGCTATCAACATGAAACCTTCAGGGTATCAAGATGGAGCCAAAGTCTTTGCCTGGTTCGAAAATGGGCACTCGGGGTTAACGTCAAGGTCACGAAAATGGATGCCAAAAGTCAACTAGTTTTTATCGCTCACCTTGAGCACCACTATATCTCATGAACGGCTTGAACTGTCACCATGAAACCTTTAGGGTATCCAGATATGACCAAAATCTCGGAAGAGATCGAAAATGGGCTTTACGTGTCAAAGTCAAGGTCACCAAAATGGCTGTCAAAGGTCAACTAATTTTTATTGCCTGCCTTTAGCACCATTATATCTCATGAACTGCTTGAGCTATCAACATGAAACTTTCAGGGTATAAAGATTTGGCCAATATCTTGGACTTGGCCAACAGCATATTCTGGCAGGCTACTAGCATTCGGCCCCTGAATGCTTTTCTTTTACTATATAGTCTTTGCATGGAGTTTATATGCAACAGCTGAATAGTTTGATGGACTTTTTGATGAGGGTTTTCATCGTGATGCTCCCATACTTGGAAGCTACTTTATGTACATTTTTGGTTGGTTTGACGTTCTAAGGTATTATTTTTCCCTTCATAGAAGCATTTCTTTAATATAATACCAAGTTAGGATCCTGAGTGGATATTTAAATTTCTACCCTGTTCTCTGATATAAGACATTATATCTGTAGGTTCCCTGTATAATTTAGTCTTCAGAATACCTTTTTTCCTGCTGATTTCTACATCCAAGAAATGCATTTCATTATCCGTTACCTCTTTTTGACACACTCTTATGGAGGGACTAAGAAATATAGCTGAAGTGCAAATTCATCAATGGGATGGTTGTTAAGTCAAAAGCCCAGAATCTCATCAATGAATCAGAGCCACAAAATGTTTTTTCCTTCATATAGATCAAGAAATTACTCTTAGGGTACCCAAGGTAAATATCTTTAACCCCTTAACCGCGGGGCGTCACTTTCGTGACGCTCGGCTACAATGGATCATACCGCGGGGCGTCACTTTTGTGATTCTGTGTTATTTTGAATTATCCCGGGCTCTCAAGTGGTGGCTTGTATCATATATCAGTACTGCCAATGTTCAACACTAGTCAGCACTCCAAATCTCATCTGTACTCCCATCCATTGTTGACATTTTAGCTATTTTAACCCCTTCCTGACTCCCCTCCCTACCTGCCCTCCATTACCCTCTCCTCTCACCTCCCACGCCGCGCTGCGCTACGGAAATTTCCCCCTTCTCTTTCCACAGATTTCATCCATTGAAATAAGGCCTATGCCCTATATTTTTACCCAATAATATATACCAAAAAAAAAAACAGGTAAGTGATAGTGTTATACTCCAGAAATTGCCTAATTATCACCTGACAACACCTCACGTGCATTCATTCGCTACATTACCACGGTAATTTCCCCTTTGATTTATGCCTTGTAATCGATGTCTGTAATAAAAATATATATCAGAAAGGAAGGGAGAATCCTAATTGACATTTACAGTCACCTGGAACTACCTATTTCTATATTTATTGCCGAGATTTTCTACCTATAAAAAATTAGCATGTAAGTTAGCAGCAGTAAGCCTAAAGTGTCATTGTCAACCCTTCCCTTCTCAGATAATTTACCCCCTTCTTGACTCCCCTCCCTACTTGCCCTCCATTACCCTCTCCTCTCACCTCCCACGCCGCGCTGCGCTACGGAAATTTCCCTCTTCTTTTTCCACAGATTTCATCCATTGAAATAAGCCCTATGCCCAATATTTTTACCCAATAATATATACCAAAAAAAACAGGTAAGTGATAGTGTTATACTCCTGAAATTGCCCAATTATCACCTGACAAAACCTCACGTGCATTCATTCGCTACATTACCACGGTAATTTCCCCTTTGATTTATGCCTTGTAATCGATGTCTGTAATAAAAATATATATCAGAAAGGAAGGGAGAATCCTAATTGACATTTACATTCACCTGGAAGTACCTATTTCTTTATTTATTGCCGAGATTTTCTACCTATAAAAAATTAGCCTGTAAGTTAGCAGCAGTCAGCCTAAAGTGTCATTGTCAACCCTTCCCTTCTCAGATAAGCCGCGGCATTTAGTTCCTTGTCCTCCACTGCAGAGACAACATGTCGCACTCGCGCCCCGCCATTCCTGCCGCTTCTGCGCCCATTGCAAAGGGCCCCGTGACCTCTACCCCCAAGAAAAGTGTTGAGGCAAGCAGGAAAGGCCTCAGTGACTCTGCAGTGGCACGAGAACTTGCTGAATTGTCGATGATAATAATGGACAGCGATTTTGACGATTCCGGTGAATCGTGTGATGAGCCGGGTGAACTTATCGCGCCAGAAACAGCGACAACAAGTGCTCCTACCAGTGAATCTGTGTGTAGCTCCAAGGGAAAGGAGCCTTTAGTGCAGGAAGGAAAAGAATTTGGGAAGGGAGTGAAAAGGCGGCGTGTTAGCCCCAGAACAATGCCCCCACGTGACCCAGCCCGCCATGAGTCACGAGATCATTCACCTCCCCGTTCCCCCAAGCCCCGCTTTACTCATCTCGTCATCATCGTCGGCTGAGTTATCTCCGGAGTCTTCGTCGTCGGAGTCACCACCAGCATCAACAGTGAAGGCCGGCCGTAGAGGTAGAGGTAGATCTAAGAGAGTGAGAAGTAGTGTAGCTAGTAGGGTAAGGGCTGCTAGTGCTGTACGGCAACCTAGGGTCAGTGCGAGTGACCTTGACCGTGATAAGCCTCCTCTCAGCCAACCTCCACCACCACCACCACCACCATCCCTCCACCGCCACGCCAGGGAATCCTGGACGCCTTCGCGTGGACGGAAGGGTCAGATTTTGTCCCCGAAAACCTGGTTTTCGATGAGAGCTCGTCAGGAGTTCAGCCTGCCTTCACTATGGACGAAAATGCTGAGTGTGTCGACTACCTTTTGGCCTTCCTAGATGACGAAGTCATGCAGCACATATGTGATGAGACTAACAGGTTCGAATCACAACGTGCTGCTAGTGGTACAGGTGCAGCCAAGATGCAACAGTGGACCATGCTGGGAGTGCAGGAGCTGTATGTGTTCTTTGCCCTCATGCTTCTTATGCCACACTCCAAGAAGCATGAGTTGGAAGAATACTGGTCCATGGACCCCTTACTACCCTCACCGACCTTCAACAAGTACATGGCCAGAGATCGCTTCCGGAACATCATGGGAAACCTGCACTTTGCCGACAACGATGTACCTTCCCAAACCGACCCACTCTGGAAGATCCGGGAGATTCTGAACAGAATGAAGGATAAGTTCATGTCATTCTTCCACCCATTTCAGAAGGTTGTCATTGATGAGTCCTTGGTTCTGTTCAGAGGACGTCTTCGGTTTGTTCAGTACATTCCAAGCAAACGCCATCGCTTTGGAATTAAGTTCTTTGTACTGTGCGACTGTAAGACGGGTACATCCTTGACTTCGTCATATATTCAGCCAGCACTGTCGATCTCGATAAAACACACCCCCTTGGCTTCTCAGGCTGTGTAGTGAAAGTGCTCCTAGAAAAGTATTTTGGTGGGAATCATGTGCTGTATACAGACAACTACTATACAGCACCGAAACTTGCCAAATACCTTTCTGAGCACGGCATTGGCTCCTGCGGCACTGTCAAAAGTAATCGTGCCAACTTCCCCAAATTCCCAGAGGCAGGAAACTCGCAGCGAGGAGACGTGCACCTACGCAAGTCTGAGAAGATGCTGGCAATACGGTGGCATGACAAGAGAGTCGTGCACATGCTCACCACCGTACATAAGGGGGGAGATGAGAGACAGTGGGAAGGTCGACCGTAGGACAGGCGAACCTGTGATGAAACCTGATGCTGTGTTGGACTATAATATAAACATGCGGCTGGTGGACAAGTCCGACATGATGATTGGTGAGATCGACTGCCTCAGGAAGAATACTAGGTGGTACAGGAAAGTTTTTCTGCATCTCATAGATATGACGATGCTGAACGCCTTCATCCTGTACAAGATGAAGGTAAAGCCACCCAAGTCCTTCTCCCTGAGGTTGTTCGCCAGGACTTGTATCCAGCAGCTGCTGGAAAAATATGGTAAGGTGCAAGCAGCAACTCCAAGGCGCCATCCAGTTACACTTCCCGACCGACTTGAGCAGAGGGCGTATATGGAGCGGCACAGACTTGAGCTAATGCCTGCCACAGGGAAAAGGAAGGCTGCGATTCGCAGGTGTCAGGTATGTGCGCATACCACACGCCGCACACCTGAGCATAAACGCACCTCTTGGCAGTGCGCTGAATGCCAGGTTCCCCTCTGTGTAACCTGCTTCTTCGATTATCACAGCCAGAAGCAGTTCTAACAGTGCAAGTGTGGAAGCAGAATTATTTGGAAATAATGTGTAAATAATGTGTAAATAATGTGTAAATAGCAGGTGAAAGCAATGGATGTTCAGTTCATATGATTGAACAGTGTACTATAGTTTCATCTTACTGAAAGTGACAGTGAATAACATATTGTAAGTAAAATAGAAGGGTAAATATTGAAAATAGAATAGAAAATGTAAATAGTAATGTAAGTAATTAGTAATATAAGAATATGAGTACAAATAATTTATGTTATAACAGTGAGAGTGAATCCGTGGCTCTCTACGTATTTTACTGACTGAAAAATAGAATGACTTCAGTGACAATAAAATAATACGACTGAATGAAACTTATGGAGAAAGACTCCAGATATATATAAGTGTGATATAGTAATAGAAATATAAAGTGTGAGGGGTTTTATGAATAATAAATGACAGAGTGCCTAGAGCGAACTAGCGCAAGTGCGGCGATCAGACGCGCTCGTAATTTCCATTGCTTTCACACTGTTTTTTTTTAGTATGGATCCCAAACTACTTGAAAATGGTAGAATAGTGTTTATAGTGTTTGTATCTGGCTGTGGTAATCATATAACGGGTTGTCGGGAAGTGTAAAGTGGAGACTTAGTTACCCTACTTCAGAGGTCTCCACAAGTCCTACGGAAACTGACGAAGGCTCAACAATCATTCCAGGAGAAAGCTGAAGGTATGTGCTATAAGCATATATAATTTTATTATTCTAGGACTAATAACTGATTTTTAGCAAATATTTTTTGAGAGTCTCTCGGAGCCCAAATAACCCCGCGGGACACGCAAGTAATTGGTAAACAAGCCCGCGGTGTAGGGGTTAAGTAAAGGGTAGAGGTACTTACCCTTGACCATATCAAATTTTTGTGTGTTATATATACCCTCTAATACAAAAGATGAATGATCTGTTCATTACCTTATTAGGTTATTGATCGTTTTCACAGGGATCAGTTTCAGTATGGCAATCCGAATTTCAAGATGAAAACTACAAATAACTCTGAGCATAGGGAAGAAATTTAACCCGAGGCGTCCCATCGACATATGGGCACTTTGCAACATTTTGTCACAGCTAGACCCATCGACGTACCAGTACGTTGCACAATTGCAAGGTTCATAATTTGCACAATTTTCAATTTTCCACGTGTGATTTTTTGTACGTATACACGGGACACCTTCCTCTACAAGATGCCAGGCAGGGACAATGCCTTATCCCGCATGACCTTCACCCCCCCCCACACGCCACTGTCTCAGCAATTCACCTAGCTTTCAATTATGAGAACACTACTAAGAAAACATTAATAAAAAATAGCCTATCAAGTAATTCAGGTGTTTTCAGAAAACTACATGCAAAAACCACACCAGATTTTTTTTTTTGTGTGTCCAACTCTGGACATAGGCTTCACAGCCTGCTTTCAAGGCCCAGTAGCCCTCCTATGTACCGCATACCTCTACATGTCACCACTTCGGCGCTAACACCCACCGTCCATACTGAATACATGCTAGGGCGGTCTCATACAGGACTGGTGTATTGGAATTAGCGGGGGTATTTTTACAACATGTCGGCTGGTCTTGTGGTAGATCAGTAAAGTCTGATTTTTATGAAATTCAAATCCTTAAACTGTTCCCTGCCCCAGCGGGATTTGAACCCGGGTCCGTTAGGACTACAAGCCACCTCTCTACTGATTGAGCCACTGCCTCCCCCAAATTAGATTGTATATAGGACAATGTGAAAAAGATTTGGAAATGAGGATCTCCCAAAGTAAGTATAGTATGGGCTTTCACACATTCAGGAGTCAGACGAAGAGTTGCCAAGAGTTCAAACTCCTCGCAGATTCATGCTAGTTTGGCCAGGAATCCACCATTCTAGGAGTGCCCCAGATGGGAGCTACAAGTAACTACGCATAACTTACGGACTGCTATGAGTTCCCTAGAGTGACGCTATGAGTAGCTCAGAGTCACTGTGCATTGCTGAACCAAATGGTCCATAAAGGCCTACGAGTAGCCGTGAGTAGCTAAGAGTAGGTAGGAGTAACTAAGACCCCCACTAGAGTAGTTACGATTGCACTATGACTATCAAGAATTTAATGCTAGTCTGTCAGAAGCGCTGGGCAAAATATATATATATATATATATATATATATATATATATATATATATATATGTAAAGGATGTGATGCAGGTGGACTACTCATTCAGTAGCGAGCTTGCATTCAGCACAGACCTATGTATCCTCAATGACCATGGCCTTTTTATATGGCTTCAGAGTGACCCACAAAACCATCTCACTTATCGTTCCTGAGACCTGCGAGGCCATCATTGCAGAGTACCTGAAGGATGTCCTGGCCTGCCCCACTGCTGGAACAGTGGAAGGAGGTGGCTTCCCTTTCCTCCAGCAAATGGAATTTCCACCACGCAGTCAGTGCCTTGGATGGCAAGCATATTGCAGTCAGGTACCCCCCAGTGGTGGATCCCACCACTACAATTACAAGGGATTCCACTCATTGTGCTCTTGGTGCTGGTGGATGTGGACTAAACTTCCTGTACTTTGATGTTGGTACAAATGGAAGTTCTGATGCTGGAATTTTCTCAGCCACTGCACTCAGGGAAGCTCTGGAAATTAACACCTTTGGCCTCTCTGAACCTGAGCCTTTCCCTGGTGATGACACACCTGTACCATTCTTCGTGATTGGCGATGATGTCTTCGCACTTCGGCCATGGATGATGAAGCTGTTCTCAGATCGTAATATTTTTTTTTTTTTTTTATGCGAGGAAGAAGGAACCAAAGGCCATGAGCCCGCAGTAACAGTTCCCTCCAAGAGAAAAACAAAATACAATAGAGAGCCAAATTCAAGATCCGATCATTTTGAGATGCCTGGACACACTACGTTTGAAAGACTGGAGATCATAGGCAGGAGGAAATACAGACAGAGGGAGACAGTTCCAGAGCTGACCTGTTGCATAAATGAAAGACTGGGAGTAACGGTTAACTCTTGCATTAGAGAGTTGGACAGAAAAGGGATGAGAGTTTGCTGCCAGACGGGTGCTACGCGCCCGTCGTAGAGGTGGAGGAATGCAAGCAGACAGTTCAGAGGAGCAGTGACCATTAAAGTAGCGATAGAAAAGAGATAAAGATGCAACAGTGCGGCGAAGAGACAGAGGTTGAAGGGAGTCAGTAAGAGGAGGAGAGTTAATGAGACGAAAAGCCTTTGACTCCACCCTATTGAGAAGAGCTGTATGAGGGGAGCCTCCCCACACATGAGAGTTGTACTCCACACAGGGGCGAATAAAACCTCTGTATAGAGTCAACAATTGTGCAGGGGTAAAGAAAGAGCGGAGTCGGCTTAGCACACCCAATCTCTTGGAAGCAGATTTTACAAGAGATGTAATATGATCTTTCCAAGATAAGTCCCGAGCAAATGAAACCCCAAGCATGTTCAAGGATGATGCAGGATTAATCTGAATATTATTAAACATTAGTGGGTATACCTGTGGAAGATTTTGGCGGGTTGATAGGTGTAAGAACTGAGTCTTAGATGCATTAAAGACAACCATATTATTTTTACCCCAGTCAGAGATATGAGCCAAGTCAGACATTAGGTGTGCTATAGCCTCATCCCTTGTTTCTTGAAGTAACTGTTGAGATGGGCGTTGCGGGAACCGAATGGAAAGATGAAGGGTGGAGTCATCAGCGTATGAGTGGATAGGGTTAGATGTACAGCTTAGAAGATCATTGATGAATAAAAGGAAGAGAGTTGGTGATAGGACAGAGCCCTGAGGAACACCACTGTTGATAGATCTAGGAGAAGAACGATGGCCGTCTACGACAGCGGCTATAGAACGACCAGAAAGGAAGCTAGCGATGAAGGCACAGATAGAAGGATAGAAACCGTAGGAGGGCAGTTTGGAAATTAAAGATTTATGCCAGACTCGATCGAAAGCCTTTGAGATGTCAAGTGCAATGGCAAAGCTTTCGCCAAAGTCCCGAAAGGAGGATGACCAGGAGTCTGAAAGGTAGGTGAGAAGATCGCCAGTGGAGCGTCCCTGACGGAACCCATACTGACGATCGGAAAGAAGGTTGTGATAGGAAAGATGCCTTAAAATTTTTTTATTAAAAAAAAACAACAGCGCATCTTTAATTATCGACTGTCCAGGGCACGATGTGTGGTTGAGAATGCCTTTGGAATTATGGCCAGCAGGTAAATGCCTCAATTTTTGTTATAATCTGTGTCTAATATCTTTTTTTTTTTTTTACTGACAAAAAAAAAAAAAGGCAATTTTAATTTTTTTTTAATTTCATTGTTTTACAGTTTCAGATGTCTCCTCACGACAATACCTTTCCACCCAAAGTAATTCGCAGCAAACTCACAGTGACTCCTACCACACTTTTACCATGCTTTTGGCATATTCTTAGCAACTCATAGATAACTCTTAGCTACTCTTCATTACTAGTGGATGACACGAAATGAAACTTTTGAGCACTCCTGTGAAACTCCTACCTACTCGTGGAAGACTCCTTGCTACTCTTACCAAATCATAGCGACTCCTAGCTACTCTTAGTTACTCAGAACAATTCTTAGCAACTCGCAAAGGTTTTTTGATACAAGAATCCGTTGAGAGTACCTATGAGTAGTCACAGATGCCTTAGGTACGTGCTAGGAGTTAACAAAATTCGTAGCAGTTCTCGAAAACTTTGAACATGTCAAAAACATCAGGATTGCGCGAGGAGTCCCGAGACAGTGCCGAGAGTCCGTAGGATTATAGAGGAATTGTCAGGAGCAGGGTGCAGAGTGTTTGAAGAGTAGCAACTGGCAGTGATTCTTTGTCCGACTCCTTAATGTGTGCAAGCCCCTTTAGGAGGGTCCAACAGAATAGTGACTTAACCAAGCACAAAGAATCCTGTTATGACAAGAGTGATTGGGCAGGTCCTAGGGTACTAACAAGACCAAAAATTACTGATGTTGGAATTGTGAATCAACCATGCTTAATTTCTGGCATATATGAGAATGATGTAAGGATTAGCTATGGCCTTTTTATATCTGATAAACTGCTAAAAAGATTAAGTGCAAAACAGTATCGCCCAGTTTATCATTCTTTGTATAAGCTTGCTGTGAGTAGGAAATAAGTCCAGGCGTGGTAACGGGAGGTAATGTCAATTATTGGAATGTTTTTTACCTAGAGGGAAGTAGTGGAATCACAGCAAATTACCTGTGTCATCTCTTAAGATTAACCCGTGAATTGCACAATTACCTGTTTTTTTATCCCACCTCGTGGTGCGCAAAAAAAATGAATGAAAAACAATTTTTTTTTTCTAGTTTTTGTTTATTATAAACTTGAAGATAAACATACGGGGCATCATCTGGTGAAAAAAAAAAAAAAAAAAAAATCTCTCTCTCTCCATTTTTGTGTAGGGCCATGCGTAAATTTACACAGGGGAGTGGTGAAAAAGTTATTTTCAAAATTTGTTTTTGTTTATCATAAACTTCAAGATAAACATCCAGGGCATCATCTGGTGAAAAGAAAAAAAACTCTCTCTCTCTCTCCATCTTTGTGTAGCGACATGCGTAAGTTTCAGTAGGGGTGGAGTAGTTAGTGGTGATGCACGGGCAGCGCAGCCTGAGCTGTGGCTCGCAGTGCCATGCTACCATGCAGCCTGAGCCATGGCTTGCAATCCATGGGTTAAAGAGGACATGGAGAGAATTCCCTGCTATCCTTGTCATATATATATACGTAAACTGTGTACATGTATACATACATATATATGATATATATATACACACACACAGGAGTAGATAAGAATCATCTGAAATGAATAACCAAGTACCTCGAATACATTGCTATATCCAATATCCACAATTAACCTATGAAGCCTGGAAGTGATTCTGAATTAGCTGCTCCCTGTACACACTAATTTTGTCAAAATATTGCTTGTTATTAACCCCCATTTGCCGGGGTTTCCCGCCATCGCCCACTCCTTCTTAGGAGGAATTTCCGAGAATTTGGAAAAAATACCCTTACTTCAAACCCTAATATCTGTCAAAGTATTGTAGCCAGAGAGAAAAATAAGTATACATAAAACTCAACAACTCTTCCTCTTTTAAATGAAAGTATCCCTAGGTCTCCAGGTGGTCCTGTCGATGAGTAAGGATAAGTTGAAGATTACTGGTTTTCCATGCTTAGGCGGGTTGCTTCCGAATGTGCGCTACTGGCAGTGATCTTGGACTTGCTGGCTAGTGTTGGCAGCAGTGACCGGAGTGGTGATTGTAACACTGCCCGGGCGGCGAAATTTTTTTTCTTGCCCAGTTCCGTCACTTTGCACATATGGCACCGTTGCCCTGTGTTTAGTTTGGCAACGCCGCGCAGAAGTGAGCCATATCGGATGCCAGGTTTAGTATTCATCACAATTATTTACTTTTTTTATGCTTGACTATAAATATAATACCTGACTATCTATATTTTACATGGATTGAAAGAATAATAGAGACATAGAGGTCATATACTTTTCGCTGCCTTAGCTTAAATAAATATAAAAAGGGGCCATACCACTGTCTTTACTTCGTCACTCGTCTGCTGAGAGAGAGAGAGAGAGAGAGAGAGAGAGAGAGAGAAGATACTGTCTACACTTTGCTAAAATTAGTTATATGTTGATTTAATGAAAATGTGGTACGTCTTAGGGGTGGTACATGACTGCTCGTTGAGAACACTTATCAGTAACATATGTTGTAGGCCTATACTACTTTCCCTGTCATTTCTTGTCATTGCTCCCAGACGTACGATTCAATCAGCTGTGTTTACAATCGGCAATGGCGCATCACAGTGAGTTTATTTTTTTAATTCCTTGTTTCTCTTGATTTACTTATTTTGCACACAATGGTCTATAATGTCTCATGTCTGACCCAATGCCTGTCATCAGCACATGGGAAATAGCATATGGTGCCTGGTGCTGTGTAATATTTAATAAAGATTATACCTTAACAAATAAAGCTTTGCATTTCATCAAATACAAAAACCCTTCAAGCATACTTAACATGAAATAAAGGCCAGGAGAACATGAAAATAATCTGAAATGTAACCTGACATATGATTTTACTAATATACCTAAGAAAAACAAGAAAATAATCTGAAATCTAACCTGACAAATGATTTTACTAATATACCTAAGAAAAACAAGAAAATAATCTGAAATCTAACCTGACATATATACCTAAGAAAATGTCTAATGAAACATTGATATTCAGGCATCATTGATACCAATATTTCCTAGCTTGCAGCAGAAATTACCTTAAGAATGATCATGAAAAGCGTTTTAGGTGATAAAATATTATGGGTCATTAACCTCTCTCTCTCTCTCTCTCTCTCTCTCTCTCTCTCTCTCTCTCTCTCTCTCTCTCTCTCTCTCTCTCTCTCTCCTGTAAACACAGCTGATTGAATCGTACGTCTGGGAGCAATGACAAGAAATGACAGGTAAAGTAGTATAGGCCTACAACATATGTTACTGATAAGTGTTCTCAACGAGCAGTCATGTACCACCCCTAAGACGTACCGCATTTTCATTAAATCAACATATAACTAATTTTAGCAAAGTGTAGAGAGTATCTTCCTTGCATACTCACTTTTTATTGATGACCCTGCATGTTATTATTTTATACTGTTTCAATCTCTCTCTCTCTCTCTCTCTCTCTCTCTCTCTCTCTCAGCAGACGAGTGACGAAGTAAAGACAGTGGTATGGCCCCTTTTTATATTTATTTAAGCTAAGGCAGCGAAAACTATATGACCTCTGTCTCTATTATTCTTTCAATCCATGTAAAATATAGATAGTCAGGTATTATATTTATAGTCAAGCATAAATAAGGTAAATAATTGTGATGATGGCTCACTTCTGCGCGGCGTTGCCAAACTAAACACAGGGCAACGTTGCCATATGTGCAAAGTGACGGAACTGGGCAGGAAAAAAAATTTCGCGCCCGGGCGTCCTTGGAAGGAATGTGGGATTTCCCACTCACTCTTTGACTTTTCCTTACTCACCGTTGTAAGGATGAGTCATCACCCTGTCCATGTGGCTCCCCATAGGGTTTTCCACCTGTTTCCTTGTGCCACTATGCCCCATAGTTGTGTGGGAAAAGAATAGCTCTTTGATTTTCTATACTCGCTTCTTGTGTCAGTTATAATAATTTCCCTCTACTACAACACTTATAATTGCACTTGACATCATGATTACGGGTAATTGCACTTTAACGAGAAAATGCTGGGGCTGTTTCATGCAGTTTGGTTAAGTATGAGGCAATTACTTGTACTATAATTCAGACTGATCTGTACTAATCAGGGGCATCATGAACACATTACAAATGTTACACACAACTTATATTATTTGTAAGTCACATCGCAGATATCCTTATGCGTACATATTCAGCACTATTTTCTGATTAACGAGGGAAAAAATTTAGCTATGGCCAACCAGATAATTTTCTTTCTGACTTGCTCACAAGTGGTTTTCTATCATGTAACAGGTAGGCTAACTCAAGGTATTTCCAATAATTGCTTCACCAATAACCATAAACAGTAACACTTATTGCATTGTACTTGTAAAACTTATTGTAAAACACTTATATCATTACACTTAGTAGACAGGCTATCACTTATATCTAACATTTTAGAGGAGTAGACTGTAGCACCAGTCGAGCAGGGCAGTACTACCAAGGTGGATGGAAAGCTGATGACAGGGAGAGCTGGAGCTCCCGTTTCATCAGCCCTCGGAACTAGGTCCCGACCATCCCCCTTTGCTGAACTTTTTCAGTGTCCCAGTAACACAGAGAGTAGGCCAGCATGTTCTCCAATACAAGTTTCTCTAACTAGCAACACCAAACTACATGCACAGAACACACTACACTTCCTTTTCCAAAATTAAAATAATCATGGCAGCACAATTCGTGGCCTCGGAGTCCCCGGGGGGGGGGACCATAAATGCCCCCATCTTCCGCCCCTCTTCCGGTGACGACTCAAGCTGCCTGGAACCACTGTCTGACTCTTTTCTTCTTCATTTATGCAACATTCTCGGCCTTTCCTCTAACTTTCGCTCTGTTGAGTACCACCTCTCCTTCTCTGACCCTCACCTTCTTTTTCTAACTGAGACTCAGCTGTCTGAGGCAACTGACAGCAGACCTTTTCTGTATCCTCCAACTTTCTCTATACTCATTTCAAAGCCAAAGGTGGCTGTTGTGTATATATGTGCAACGACTTATCTTGCTCTCGTGTTCCTGAATTCGATTCATCTGAATTTTCTATACTCTGTCATTCTCTGACTAAATATAACTGCGCTGTTTACTTATCTGCTAATTATATTGACTATCAAAAATTCTTTAACTATCTTACATTTACGATGGAGCACATTCTATCCATTTCTCCTTTCTCTGAAATCTCCATTCGAGGAGATTTCAATGTTCACCACCACCTTTGGCTCCCCTCTCCTTTCACTGATCCACCTGGTGAACAAGCCTACACCTTTTCTATCCTTAATGACCTAGAGCTGCTTGTACAGCACCCTACTCGTATCCCTGACTGCCTTGGAGAGAGCTCTAACATACTTGGCCTCTTACAACTAATCCTTCCACTTACACTGTTAATCTTTTCTCTCCGTTGGGCTCCTCCGATCACACCCTTATCACCTCTGGTATGGCTTGTGGATCCTCCAAAGAAACATCATCTGTGGCACTTTGGAGATGCAGATTGGGAGGCCATCAGGCAGTACTTCTTTGATTTTCCCTGAAATGATTATTGCTTCCATGGCCAGGAGCCATCTGGGTGTGCCTTGCACATTACGGAGGTTATTCTCTCAGGCATGGAAGCATACATTCCTTTCTCATATCCTCTGAGTAATGGAAGAAACCCGTGGTTTAATCATGCTTGTTCTAATGCTTTCCGCAACAAGGAGAGGGCCTATAAAAGGTACCGGAGCCAACCCACCCCTGAATCACATTTTTTATATGTTTCTGCACGGAATCGTGCTAAGTCTGTTCTTCACTTTGCTAAAAAATAATTTCATCCGTACTAAATGCTCTCAACTCTCCAGGTCAAATTCTTCCCGCTCCTTCTGGCACCCTCCTCTTTTCTACTCTGATGGCTCTGTAGCTATTTCTTCTACTGATAAAGCAGATATCTTCACTCAGACTTTCTCCTCCAATTCCACCTTAGACGATTCCGGTGCTGTTCCTCCATCACTTCCCTCCTCTGACTTCCTCATGGCTGACATTAAAATTTCTTCAGCTGATGTATTTTCTGCCATCACAGGCCTCAATACTAATAAGGCATATGAGCCTGATGGAGTCCCTCCTGTTCTTCTCAAGAACTGTGCTTCTGTGCTTACACCCTGCCTAGGCAAACTCTTTCGACTTTGTCTATCAACTTGTACCTTTCCTTCTTGCTGGAAGTTTGCTCTCATTCAGCCAGTCCCAAAGAAGGGTGATCATTCCCAACCCTCTAACTATCGTCCAATTGCTTTAACATCCTGTATCTCAAAAGTTTTCTAGTCAATTCTTATTAAAAAAATTTTTAAAGCATCTTTCCCATCACAATCTTCTTTCTGATCATCAGTATGGGTTCCGTCAGGGATGCTCCACGGGCGATCTTCTCACCTACCTTTCAGACTCCTGGCCATCCTCCTTTCGGGACTTTGGGAAAAGCTTTGCCATTGCACTTGACAGCTCAAAGGCTTTCGATCGAGTCTGACATAAATCTTTAATTTCCAAACTGCCCTCTTAAGGTTTCTATCCTTCTATCTGTGCCTTCATCTCTAGCTTCCTTTCCGGTCGTTCTATAGCCGTTGTTGTAGACGGCCATCGTTCTTCTAGATCTATCAACAGTGGCATTCCTCAGGGCTCTGTCCTATCACCAACTCTCTTCCTTTTATTTATCAATGACCTTCTAAGCTGTACATCTAACCCTATCCACTCATACGCTGATGACTCCACCCTTCACCATTCCATTCGGTTCCCGCAACGTCCATCTCAGCAGTTACTTCAACAAACAAGGGATGAGGGTATGACATTCCTAATGTCTGACTTGGCCCGTATCTCTGACTGGGGTAAAAATAATTTGGTTGTTGTTAATGCATCTAAGACTCAGTTTTTACACTTATCAACTCGACAAAATCTTCCACAGGTATACCCACTAATGTTTAAAAATATTCAGCCTAATCCTGCATCATCATTGAACATGCTTGGGGTTTCATTTACTTGGGACTTATCTTGGAAAGATCATATTACATCTCTTGTAAAACCTACTTCCAAGAGATTAGGTGTGCTAAGCCGACTCCGTTCCTTTTTTCCCCTGCACAATTGTTGAGTCTATACAGGGGTTTTAGCCACCTTTGTGTGGAGTACAACTCTCTTCTCAATAGGGTGGAGTCAAAGGCTTTTTGTCTCATTAACTCTCCTCCTCTTACTGACTCCCTTCAACCTCTGTCTCTTCGTCGCACTGTTGCCTCTTTATCTCTTTTTTCTATCGCTACTTCAAAGGTCACTGCTCCTCTGAAATGTCTGCATGTATTCCTCCACCTCTACGACGGGTGCATAGCACCCGTGTAGCAGCAAACTCTCATCCCTTTTCTGTCCAAGTCTCTAATACAAGAGTTAACCGTTATTCCCAGTCCTTCATTTATGCAACAGGTCAACTCTGGAACTGTCCCCTTCTGTCTGTATTTCCTGCTTCCCATGATCTCCAGTCTTTCTGACGCAGTGTGTCCAGGCATCTGGAAATGATCGGATCTTGAATTTGGCTCTCTTGTATTTTGTTTTTCTCTTGGAAGGGACAGTAATTGCGGGCTTGCGGCCTTTGGTTCCTTCTTCCTCGCATTAAAAAAAATTTCACATATGCATAAAAAACAACACACATGCATACCTGTATACTATTTACATTTTCCCACACACCTGCCCAGCAATGACGCTCAGAGTGATACTCACAAAAACATTTAGGGCATAGGGGGACCTTGCACTCTGCACATTGGTAGGCTGTCTCTTTTCGTGCTGGAGGACAGTGTTTGTTGGTGTTACAGATGTTGCACCAGTACCTGTACGCCTGACGACCTGCAGTGCTACGGCCAGTCTTTACCAGTCTGTGCCACCAGAAGTAGTTTGCACAGCTTAGCCTGTACTCTGTAGGATGGCGACATGAAGAAGGTGTAAAAACGCCTTCTTGTACTACCTGCAGGACTTAGGTAGGCAATCAACCTCACCGGTTTGCATGTCCAATTTATCAACAAGCCACATGTTGATATTATAATCACTGACAGCATCTGGCTTCAACATGGGTTCCCCAGTCCTGTAGTCTGTTTTTCCCGTTTCTTCAAACACACCCTTATGTAGTGCTGACAATGTGTTAACGCGTCTCTTTTCATGCCAGAGAAGGGTTAACACATTGTTACATTTTTTGGTAAGAAACTTTCTCAGTATTTTCTGGGAATACAGGGAAATTCTTTCTGTTTGCCAGGACATTTCCACAGGACCCAGTACCGTGTTCAAGCAAATCCTTGGTGAACGCCACGGCAGTGTAATAATTATTGGTGTACAGAATGTGGAGCCTGTTGCAATACCTTTCCATCAGCATTTTCATGACTGATGCCGAGAAACCGTAAGGATCGTCACTAGGTATATCAACATCCGTTGCCAAATAAACTATCACATCAAGCACATATCCAGTTTTGCAGTCTCAGAGGACAAAGAATTTTAGTCTAAAGCGGTGGTGCTTGGACGGCACATACTGAATATATGCCAACCTGCCCCTGAATAACACCAGCAACTCGTCCATTACCACTTTCTGAAACGGACGAAAAATCCTGGAAACTGACTCCTTGAGCATTGTCAGGATGGATCTAATTTTCCAAAACCAGTCTCTGTGCAGGCCCATAATTTCTATTAATATCCCAACAAACACTGAACTATTAGCACAATAATGGCCCAATACTGGTTTTCCTGTACTTCAGGTATTGGCCCCTTACTTCCAGATTCTACTGTCAGTAATGGGCCAATGTAAATCCATTATCCGTTTGCTGCCCGGCCCATTAACGGCCATGTATCAATCTAATTATGGGCCAATTATTGTCTTCCATTATAGTTCTAATATCCGATATAAATAAGATTTAAATTCATGCCTTCGTTTTTCGTGGAGCTCACCCAGATTTCATCAATTTACCAAGACCGTATGATGTTAAGCCAAGCTCTCCTTATTTCCTGCACTGGTGACAAGCCATGAATGTCTGAAATGAGATAATTTAAATTACTTATATAGGCGGGTTTCCAACCTGCGTCCACACAACTCACACGCCAACAGTTGTTTGTGACAGTTGTTTGTGACAAGTTTAATCATTTTATAGACCTAATTTTATATATATATATATATATATATATATATATATATATATATATATATATATATATATATATATATATTTGTGTGTGTGTGTGTGTGTGTGTGTGTGTGTGTGTGTGTGTGTGTGTTTACGCTCCTCTCTGCTGTATATGAGGTTCTGGGGAGTGTAAATTAAATGCCTCATTAACATAGCCTGCCTTTTACAGTTTTTTTTTTTTTTCACTTAGCTCAATGGCTGTATAAGACAATAATAGGGCTCTAACTACATTCTATCTTCGATCGTGACTGTCAGCACATTCTAATGCATTAGAGTCTGTTATAACGCATTATTCAAGAGAGAAAGATGCCAATTTAGGTAGAAACAGTGTAGCAGAAACTATTATCTTTATAATATAAAATATTAATAAAATACATATTTGCTTTTGGAATAATCTGCCATTCCAAATACTGACATTTTGTTGTTCCTATATGTGAGAATATGGTCTGTGATGAATGGTATTTAACTTTATGCATGATACTGGGTACTGATAGTAACTTTACAAGATTAATAACACAATATTAATATCAAATAAGCATATAGTTTCTAATATACAGTTGCTGAACAAAAATAAAAACAGGAAACATTTCCTTTCAAGCCCATAAGTTATGGTGGTCAAGTGGATCCAAGAATGACTGGCTCAATGTGATGATGCAGGTTTGATTCCCGGGCAGTGTAATTTTTATATATTTTTTCCATTATATATATATATATATATATATATATATATATATATATATATATATATATATATATATATATTCTTAAAGAGGCCTTCTTTATGCTTATATTACACAAGAGTGTATACAGGTTAGCCATATCCATTGATTTCAGTGTTTGGTTTTCACTGCTGCCTGATATTGATAGTTATATATAGTGCCAATAAAGATCCAGTTCCTAAAAATCCAATATCTTGAAGCATGTATTGGGCCAATATGGAACCAGATCATGCATGCCAATTCTCTCTGATAATGTAAATCGTGCACTGGGCCGATACAAATCCATTTCCTACATTCCATAATCCGTTATAAACATAATGAATCCAATATTTTCCAGAATCGGTCCATTACTCATATGTTTGTGGGAGAGGAACCTTAGGATGGCCAGGTACCTGTCACGGGCCACATACTTGACAAAGACAGGTGTGCCAACGAGTTCATCTACCTGCCAATACTCAAGGAGCACATGTTTATATATGTATGCCATCAACATGGTAAGGGCTACCCACACAAATAACTCCCCTACCTCCACAGATATCCAGTCACTCATGTGCGTGCTCTCGCCGGTAGAGGTTAAACCATCACATACCAACAGTAAATTTACCACTTACTACGTTCAGTGTCAGAATAATCACTAACCCCTAGTCCCCAGGTCACAAGATGGAGGCATTAATATGGTATTGTACATCTCACAGCTCAGGTCGTTCATAACATCCAATTTCTCTTGATTTTTATTCTTACCAGACATTAAAATATCATATTACTTCGATTGCAAAATCTGCTTCTAATAGATTAGCTGTGCTAAGCAGACCTCATGCATTCTTTACTTCTGCACAGCTGTTGACTATATAGAGAGGCGTCTTATTCGATATTGTATGGAGTACAACTCGCATGTGTGTGTGTGTGTGTGTGTGTGTGTGTGTCTGTGTAGAGAGAAAGTATCCTATACAAAGCTCTTACAAGCGTGGTGGGCTCGGAAACATTTTGTCTCATCAACTTACCTCTCTCTCTCTCTCTCTCTCTCTCTCTCTCTCTCTCTCTCTCTCTCTCTCTCTCTCTCTCTCACGACGAAGTCTTGCATCTTTATGTCTTTACAATCACTACATCAGTGGCCATTGCATCTTCAAAGTGTTGGTTTGCATCTCCGGTCTTTTTCATCGAGTACAAACCACTCAATTAGTAGGTCACCCTCACACCTATTCAGTCAGTCAATGTAATGCAAGAATTAACTGAAATTATTTTAGTCATTCCTATTTTTATTATATTCATTCGGCAACTGTCCTCCACAATACGTATTTTCCTTCAAGTTTGACCCATAACATTATAACTGCAATGTTTTCAGACATGTAGAAATCACTAGATCTTGAATTTAGACTTTTCATCTAATGGAATGAGATTTTTCGAGGGCTACTAACATGTCCGTCTGTGCTTTGGAAAGATGGGACCAAATGCATACACATCATGGTAAGGAAGACGTGTTATACTATTTCCATCTCAGCTTGGCTAAGTCTTTATCCATTTACAGCCTGTGTCTCGTAGCATAAAATGGTAGAAAAGACATTGCTTGGAATGTACGAGTAGATCCCTCCCATAGCGTTGCTTTGTGACAGTTATCATTATCATATATTAGTGTTGGTCATTTAATACAACTCCGTATTTGATGTGGATGAATCTTACGTGAGGTGATGGAGAACAGAATACAGCTAGACGTTAGATTTGATATAAGTTCATGTATCTAACCCCGCTTATTTTGAAGGGTGACGAGTTGAGATATGGCTCAATTTACCCGTTAGATGTTCAGTTTCATTGCATTTACTTTTATTTTTACGATAATTCTCAAGCATATGAGGAAATATTGATTTTTTTTTTTTTTTAATGTGAGTGCTGAATAATTAAACACTGCTTTCCTCAGGAAGTAGAGGTTGAATTATGAATTGCGCATAACTAAAATGAATGGCCACAAAAGAAAGAACCACTCACCTGGAGCCCTCAATGCAGTTTACTTAGTATAAAACTGCACTGTATACACACGCGTACAAACAAAAACTTAGACGTATCGAACGTATACACAAGTTTGTGAAACAGCCAAATGCTTGTATAGTCCAAAACATAATATTGCACAGATGTTTGTCAGACAAATTTTATTGAGTTATAAATCTTTATGCAAACAAAAACGGTGGAACAGATGTTCCTATTACGTTAGCCACTTTTTCCCCAGTCTGAGTCTGCTGTTCAGCTATGGATATGATTCGTCTAACTGGAGCAAGAGGTAAGAAACTGGACAGTTAGCGTCGATTTTTCTTAACCAAAATTACTTATGTCCCACACAAGTGATTATACCTATAGCCAACCATCTCTCTCTCTCTCTGAGAGAGATGGGTAGTAACACACCTGCAGAAGGGACGGGGTCAGAGGACAAAGGGGTATCTCTCTCTCTCTCTCTCTCTCTCTCTCTCTCTCTCTCTCTCTCTCTCTCTCTCTCTCTCTCTCTCTCTCTCTCTCTCTCTCTCTCTCTCTCTCTCTCTGAGAGAGATGGGTAGTAACACACCTGCAGAAGGGACGGGGTCAGAGGACAAAGGGGTACCTAACTCGACTTGGCGTACCATGACCACCTCACGTCACCTCACGTCAAGTATATCCTAACCATAGCAAATCCATACAAGGAATTCTAGTCTGTGGATACTGTTCTACAGTGAATTCTGTTAACAATTTATCACATGTAAAATGACGATATCTGATCTTTACATCATTCTTTTATGTGCGAGAAATAAAGTATGATTCACCTGCCCAGTTTGATGAGCATTTGATGTTTTATGATATAATAAGTCAATATGCTGTTGGATCGACTGTATACAATAAGTATGACTTGAGATCCTGGCGTCAGAGCCTTTAACAGATTGTCCTATATAATATTTATAACAGTTTTTGCATGACATTAATGTACAACACCTGTATTATTAATTTTGGTGGGCTATTTTTGATGAGGGTTTTCTTGATGGTGCTGTCATACTTGAAAGCTGTATGTTCATTTAAGTTTTTACAATATGTGAACAATACGAAGAATGTATTAATGAAAGTGCATTTCATTATCCATTTCCTCTTCATAACTCAATTTCTGGGCGGGACAAAGAAGTTTAGTTGAAGACATAATTCATCTGTGGTATGGCTGTTAAGCCAAAAGCCTATACTCATTTTTTTTTTTTTTTTTTTTTTTTTTTTTGTCCAGGCGAAGATGGACTTAACAGGTTGGTGATGATTGGCTATATGCAACATTACTTATAATCTCTATACTTCTTAGTATTATTAAGTGACAACATATATCTGAGGGAGAAATTTGTGTTAGCAAATAAATTATTCGGACATGTTGCATTCATCCAGTCATCACCAACCTGGCAAGTGCATCTTCGCCTAGATTATATTTAAAAAAAAAAAAAAAAATGAGTATAGGATCTCATCACCAAATCAAGGCCAAACTGATTTTATCCTTCACATAGGCCAAGCAGTTCCTTTCAAAGCACATGTAAATATTTTTAAGCACATTTGATAGGTAATTACCCATGACAACAAACTTTTGTCTGACATATTTCCCGTCTAATATAAAAGATGAATTATCTATCCATAATATTATTAGGTTATTGATCGTTTTCAAACGGATCACCTTCAATATTGCACCCGGAATTTCAAGGTGAAAATCTACAAACATTTCCGAGCATGGGGAAGAAACCTAAGCAATTACTCAGCAAACTAACCTAGCGTCAATGTACAGGTAGGAAACGCTTCTGTGGAGGCAAAACTATTAGACTAGAACCTCAAACCAGCCAATGAACCTTTGATCTCGCTATCCATGAATATTATCTGCGTACTTTTTATATATGAATAAATATAATGTATAGTCGGATTTAAAAAAAAAAAAAAAACTAGACAAATGATTCAGTTCCCACACACACAAAAAATCCGACCCTATACATGAGGGGTTCAGAACTAGATTTTTTTCACAGGTAATTTTTAAAAATATATTTATACAGCGTGATAAAAGAGAAATAATTATTCTATTTTCCTGCATTGTTTGAGCCCCTTTCAAGGCAACTTACATAATTTAGTAATACCATTTAAATATTATTAATCAAGCGGATGATAAGAATTGCGATTTTTTTTTTTTTTTTATTAAACCAGCGAGATGTGCTCGTAGATAATGGTAGTCTGTAAAAATGTTACTTATCTAGTTTGACAGCGACTACACTATTTTATTGTCGCTGCCGCTAGACGATTTAATGCAGCACAAGAAAAAATTATCGAGACTCATGGGGTTTTATGATAACTAACTAGTCTCCACCTGCTACATAGCTGGAGACAATTGTTTTCGCTGATATTATTATTATTATTCCCTTCTCAGAGTCTCGCAACGATTCCAGGAGAACCAGAGATTGAGCGAGGAATCTGAAGGGCCAAGGTTATGTGTCCTGGCATGGGCTTTGCTGATGAAGAAAAAAATCCAAATCCTGTATGTGCAGTGGAAGGGCATGTCAGAAAGTGTCATATCAGTATTATGTTGTGAACGAGATAAGTTGGTCGTGACTACTGGTGATTTCAATATGATCTGCACAAGGAATATGAATGGCCCAGATTATGTGTCCTGGTATGGGCCATTGCTGGTAGAAAAAATTTCAGATCTCCCCAATGGGGTCAAGGCCATTGTAAGATTCTGTAGGTGGAGACTAATGACTGTCCACAGGACAGTTACAGAGTTCTAGTTTAATTTTGTTCTTGTTACCATCGAAGTGATTTTATGAAGCTAAGGAGAAATTTTTCGAACTGGAGTGGTTGGATGTTGCCTTCATATCCCCTTCGCTGCTAGGAACCTCCTAAAGTGAATTAAATAATCGGGAAGTAGCTATAATGTAATACAATAACGTCATGGTACAGACTGGGTTAATAAGGATAATTATGATGATAAGAAACAGAGAGGTATGTAATGATGGATTTAAAGTACCAGAAAGAACACTTTAGGAAATATAATAATGAACATAAAAGATAGTGCTTAGAAAATTAATGTTTATACTGTTATTTACTTATTTATTTATTTATTTACTTATTTTTTATTAGCATTCATGAGGAGTCTTGTAACCAGCGAATATGTACTTTCCAAACTGCTTTGTGTGTTTTGTAGGAGAGTGTGTATTTTCTCTCTCTCTCTCTCTCTCTGCCTCTGTCTGTCTGTCTCTCTCTCTCTCTCTCACACACACACACACACACACACACACACACACACACACACACAGTCTCTTCAAGACGTATAGTACACCAGTAAAGTGCGCTTTGCGAGCGCATGACGAGCGAGCAAGCACCATGTTATTACAATTTCCCTCCGATACAAAATAATAGGTGGAATCTCCGATATTTAATTGCTATGGTTGATGCCAAATAATACAGTGTTACGGCGGAATTTTTTAGAGTTTTATTTCGTTATTGAGGCGTTCATCGAGTAGAGCCAAACACTCCCTTGGAAAGCTCGAGATTCTAAGTGGTTCCTACGCGTTTATGGGTTAGTTTTTGTTGATAACCAAATTTATTGAATGATTGTATCACATGCTGTAAGAATTTCGACTCCTCTTCATATAGGAGTAAAGTTATTTGCTTCTGCTTAGCGTGACGGTCGGGTCGGGCCGGGCCGCTCAATTTCAAACTAAGCAGAGTCATTATCGTTCCCTCACTTCGCTCGCTCACTCGTAATAACGTTATAGTTGCAGTTATTACCACACTCAAGCACACATTCTTCACTTAAAACCACTCATATACACTGAAGCAAACATATATACATACATATGCATAAGACACTTTAAACAATCTTAAGCTTAGAGTTTCACATATACACCAGGAACGTACATAAATACATACATGCATGCGTACATACGGTAAGGTACACAGGTATACACAAACATTTACGTACACACACGTGTACATTTAACCCCTGAAATCATTTGTGAGTTCTTAAAGCAGAGTGGTCAGTTTTGCAAACAGGCAGCATGGCAGGAGAGTGAAGTGAGTTGGTGGGCAGGGAGGGAAGTGAAGGAAATGAAATGAAGGGAGTTAAGTGCTCTGGCAGGGAGGGAAGTGGAGGAGGGGAATAAATTGTCAGGAAGGAAGTTATTTGGCTGGGAGGGAAGTGAGTTTGCAGGGAGGGAGAAGTGAATTGCTAGGCAGCGAAGTGAGCTGGCTGGGATGGAAGTGAGCTGGTAAGGAGAGAAATGTGCTGACAGGGAGGGAAGTGAGTTGTCTGCAGGTGACAGGGAAAGAACGAGTTTGCAGGGAATGGGAAGTGACTAACGGGATAAGCCTTTGTTTATGATAAGTGTTTTTCCAATTAATACCTGTTGTCACTAAAATATATTGTTCAGCTTAGGAATGCACTCACGTAACGAAGGAGCTGAAGTAGTCTCCAATAACCGTTTTAGTAGAATGACATGTCATATATTTTGTTATCACTACCCTCAGACAGTTGTGTTTGGCTTAGGGGAGGTGACTCGTACCGGCCGGGTAGGTAGGGAGATGTCAGTTAGGAGTATATAAACCATCCGTGAGCAGGTAAATAAGTAAATAAGAAAGTAAAATGCTAAAGAACGATGTTCATGGTGACGTAGGAGAGAATAAGAATGTGGGAGCGTAAAAAGGCTATGGGATGTGCAGGCAGGTAGAGAATGGGAGAAGAATAAATCAGTGTGTTTTCAGGATTTTCAGGTACGCTGAGAGTGGAGTTCCAGTCCTTGCAAAAATCTGTACGATATTAACCACAATTCTCTCACTACATTAAACTTGTAACTGCACTAGAACTCGAGCCATTTGTTGCCTGATTCATTTCACTGTCTGTACGCCACTTGTATGTCTGTCGAATTGGATGTCCTTGTGTGTGAAGGTCGTACGCCACAGTATGAAGAAGAGCAGTGAGCACCGGATATACAGGAGGGCTGTACTGGCCTGACTGGGATGCCACTCCTACATGATATCCACCTCCCTCACACCCTGGCTCCGATTCTGAATGGTCTTGTCCCCGTCCTGCTGAGTGTCACTGCAACAACTTGTTTCAGTACTGAGGCTTGGTTGTGGCTGTAGACAGTCTGGGACAAAATTTGCCTGCTATTTTACTTTCGGCATGTCCGTAGTACATCCACTTAAGTCAAATTGCCATCTCACCATCTTAAATGCTAATTGATAACAAAATTAAAACACTAGAAAATGCTGCTAGTAACGATGAAGTGCTATGGGAAACATGTAGAGAGAATGTATTGCATTCTTTTGTCAATGAGCTACGGGATATAGGCAGCCAAATGACGAAATTTTCCATCAGATTTAGGTGAAGGAACTCGAGCTGTTTAATTGTTGGGCTGTGATGACCCGACCGCCCCACCATAATACTCCAGCCCACACTGACCTCTGAAATCGCTAGATACGAGTACCTACATATACTGTACAGTCTACGATAATATTCCACCGCTTGTATTTCCCACTGGCATGTACTACCTAACCATCAGGCACTGACAGAGGTTTTAAAATGAATCTCTGCAACCTGATGACTCTCTTATGTGATGTAGTAACAAAAAATGTGGTAAACTTGCTTTAAATGCGAAGCAGACGCAGTGGAAGAGTAGGAGGACTTGTTCTCCTCAGTGATTACTCTTGGACAAAAATTAGCCTGCTTTTCTACTGCGTCTATTGTATTTCACACTCAGGCATGTCTGTCACTTTCATTTCTGACGCATCATACCAAGGAGCACCATCTGTAATATGAGAATAATGCCACGCATCTCAAACCATGACATTATTTGCCATCAGAGGAAAGTTAGACGTAGAAGAGATGAAATATTAGGTGAAATTTACTTGCCGACCATACAAGTTATTTACCCTTGCCGCGCCATATCACATCACACAAGGAATTTTTTTTTTTTTTATAAATAACAGAACGGAGGAAGGAAAAACAAATGAGTAAAAAAAAAAAATAATAATCCACACACCAGATTACTGGTGTGCTCTGTTCATAAAATATCTGTAACAATTAGACTTGAACAGTTGTGGGTTGAAATTTGGAGGGAAACAACTCTGGGGAAGCGAGTTCCAGAGAGATGCATTTCGGGGAATAAAAGAATTCTGATAGGCAGAAGTTCCGCAATATGGCTGAGTGACATTCCAGTCATGAGCGCTACCAGATGCCCGTGTAGCACGAGGGAAGGCATGGAGAGGTGGCACCATGGACGCAACTTTGTCTGAGCATTTGCCAAAAAAATATCTGTAAAATAATGCAAGGGAGGCAACATTCCTTCTTACTTGTAGGAGAGGTAGTTTATATGTAATGGCAGGGTTGTTAATGATTCTAACAGCTTTGTTCTGAATTTTGTCTAGTTGTCTTAATGCAACCTCTCCACAACCATTCCACAAGGGTGAGCAATATTCAAGCTGAGAGCGCACATGACTCGTATAAATTATAGCTAACTGCTCATCGGCAAAGAAGTTACGGACTCTGTACAATAATCCAAGTTTCTTTGAGGCTTTTTTAGCAAGTGATCTGACATGAGAGGTCCAGCTGAGGGCACTGTTAAGTGAGACACCAAGAATTTCAATACTTTTGGAGATTGGAATATTAGTAGCACTAAAGGTAAAGTACGAATCTGGCAATATCTGTCTATTAGTAAACTGTATATATTTAGTTTTACTAGCATTAAAAGAGACAAGGTTGTTTTGTCCCCATTCACTGATTGTAGATCTTGATTTATGGAGGTGGCTGTACTGAGTTGAGAGGTGGAGATATTAGACTTTGTAAATGGATGTCTGAGTGTGAAAGAACTATTGTAGTGTTGAGTCAATTGCATATGAGTGAATAGGATTGTGGATGACAGATAAGAGATCATTAATATGAACCAGAAATAGGGTTGGTGCCAGAACTGATCCCTGCGGCACGCCAGCGTTAATTGATTGGAAAGTAGAATATACATCATCCACTTTTAGTCTTATTTTTCTCTCACTAAGATATGAAGAAATCAAAGGAACAAAAGACGTTAGTCCATAGCAAGGGAGTTTGGACAGCAGGGAACGGTGCCATACTCTGTCAAAAGCTTTAGAGATGTCAAGAGCTACTGCATGAGTTTCTCCAAAAAGATCAATTGATTGGTGAATGGTATGAGTTAAGAGATTGAGTATGTCAATGGTGGATCTTTCGTGACGAAAACCATATTGTCTGGCACTAATTAAGTTGTTGGATTCAAGATGTTTAACAATGTGCTTATTAATTAAAGTTTCAAATACCTTACCAAGAGAAGATGTGACAGCTGTTGGTCTGTAATTGGAGGGGTCAGACGAACTTCCTTTCTTCGGAACTGGGTGGATATTGGCTTCTTTCCATGAATTTGGGAATAAAGAAGAACGTATGCATAGTCTGAATAATTTAGCTAGGACAGAGGCAAGTTCAGGGGAACACTTTTTCAAAACAATTGGCGGAATTCCATCTGGGCCTGGAGCTTTGTTGGTAGGTAAATTGTCTAGGATGGATTTTGCCTATCTTGTCTGTATTTTAAGTGGGGCAATTTCGGGAGAATCAAGTTCCAGTACTGAGACATTCCAGCTGGTATCGTCGATGGTAGAGTTTCTGGCAAAGGTACTGGCAAAGATATCTGCTTTCCCACGTGGGTCATTTGTAATGTCGCCATCTGAAGATTTTGGTGGGGGAATGGAAGATGACTTGTTAAAGTTATTATTGAAAGAATTAAGAGTTGACCAGAATATTCTATTGTCATTAGGGTTGTTAAATGGTATAACAGGTATTTTGTTACCGAAGATATAGCCTGCCCCCTCACCCTCCTCTCTCTCTCTCTCTCTCTCTCTCTCTCTCTCTCTCTCTCTCTCTTTATGAATGTATGTACACACACACAAATACACACACACACATACACACACACACACACACATACACACACACACATTATATATATATATATATATATATATATATATATATATATATATATATATATCCATTCACACACACACACACACACACAATCCTTCTGCTATGTTCCTCTTGTAATTCTTCACGTTACTTTCTCACCTTCTGCTTCCTTCACCACCTTCCCCTGTTATTCTCTCATTCTTTTTCTCCCGTCTTTTTCATATCTTCCATTCCATAGTTCTGTCAAATCTTTTTTATTTCTGCTTCCGTCCCTCACTATAACAATTCTTTTTTTCATTCCACTGTCTGCTTCACATCCTCATTCCCCATTCCCACTCTCTCCCCTCTGGATTATCTATTCCCTCGTTTTCATTAGTCAGTTTCTTATGTTTATTTTAGTCATTATCGTTTCCTTCGAAATGTTTCAATCTTCATATATCTTGAAGATAGCCATATCGATAGAAAATATATTTATGCATAGACACAGACAAACAAGGAGATAGGTAGGTAGGCAAGGAGAGAGAGAGAGAGAGAGAGAGAGAGAGAGAGAGAGAGAGAGAGAGAGAGAGAGAGAGATTTCCACTGTATCATTCATGCATATAGTTATATCATACAGGAAAATGTTTCACCAGAGGCTGTTTGCCATGTACCGGCCTTTTTAATGAGGTCTGGTTACAGCTCTGATTCACAGGCTGTGATGGTCTCTGTCGGAACTTATTTTAGCAGGAAGGACAGTGATTGCAGAATATTTCTTCGCGTCTTGCTTTTGCTGAAATGGATCTTAGTTACGAGATAAATATCATCGTAAATTATTTCTCGCAAAATCATATCGCAAATGAAAGATAAATATCACCTCATTTTATTTCGATCTGCAGGAAGCACACGGAAAGAAGCGGGCCAAATCTTATCACGCCTCTCGTTCTTCTTATAAAAGTAATTCTGAGTTACAAGTAATTGATACCAGGTTTGGGAATTCGAGACCAGTAATGCACTGATCACTGGCTGGAGCTGTGAGCTCCTTCAAAACCAAGAAAGAGCTGTGTGAGGGATTAAAACTGGAATACTGATCTTAATGCTGCCTCGGCGAGGATGCTGCTGTTGATGGTGGTAATGATTTGGGAGCTGATCAGGTGGTGTAGGTGGTGGTGGTGGTTTGGATGGTGATCAGATGTTTGTGATGTTGGTGGTAGTGGTGATGAGGTGAAAGATGATGTTATTGGTAGTTATGGAAATGTGGTGGCAAGCTTGACTATCAGGTGGTAGTAGTTGTAGTAGTTGTTCCCTAGGCAGTCTGGCCAAACAGCCCCGAGTCCCTTAGGAAAGCCATGGCCGAGACCGGGCTTTCCCACAGAACTCTCAATGAGTGTATGTTGTGTTGTTGGCGTAGGTGATTGTGTGCAATGCAGTCTTCCATAATGTGCTTAATAGTATGGGGAGCTGTGTTGCATCCTGGACAGGCATCAGCGACGGAGTCAACCAGTCTCATCTGGTAGCTTAAGAGGGCTGGATGGTGCCCACATCTCAGCCTGGCCAGGTGGACCCTGTCCTCACGAGGAAGATAGGATTCAGAAGGGTGGATATCAGGAGGCCGTGCATGCAGCTGTGTGTTGTCTTTAAGTGACTGAATGGAGCGGCGAGTGATCCGAGTGTGGATATGCTTCTGGAAGCTGGTCTGAGGTGGGCGAGGGGGGAGAGATGACAGTATTTGTGTAAGGTATCGTGTGCTGGGTGTAGTTTTGATGTTCCTTGGTGTGGGTGGATGTGCTGCCATGTACTGTAGTGGATGTTGTGGGTTTGTGGAGGCTGCAGCAAGAAACTGGGTGTCTCTCATGTCTAGGTGATCCTTGACTTTGAGGACCTTGGTTTATTGATGCAGGTGGTCTGTGGGTGTAGCAGCTGTGCAGCCTGTGATTATTTTTAGGGCTTTGTTCTGTATGGTCTGTAGAGTGTTGTAGTGTGTTTTGGTGAGGTTAGAAGCCCAGGCAGGGCTTGCATAATTCATCACTGAACGTATGTATTGTTTGTATACTGTGGTGATGGTTTCTTTGTTGTGCCCGAATGTTGTATGGGCAAGTGACCTCAAAGCATTGAGTCTCGGTGTTATTTTATTTATAATGTTTGTGATGTGTTGTTTAAATGACATTGATGTATTGTATGTTACACCAAGGATTTTGCATGTGTGTGTGTGGTAGGGGAGTGTTGTTTATGGTGAGGTGTGGGATGTGACTGTGTTCTGCTGTCCAGTTTGTGAGAAGAGTCACTGTAGATTTGGCTGGGGCTATTTTGAGCCTGTTTGTGGTTAACCATTCGTGTAGTGTGTTGAGGTAAGGTTGAATGATGTGTGCAGCTGTGTTTGCGTTTTGGTGCGTACATGTAAGTGTTACATCATCTGCATAGGAAACTATGTGTATCTGTGGTGTGTGGGGTGTGGGTATGTCGTGCATGTATAGGTTAAAGAGTGTAGGGGATAAAACAGATCCTTGGGGGACGCCACATCAGGTGGTTTGAGTCTTTGGTGGTGGAAGTAGTGGAGTTACGGGTGGAAATGGTGGAGTATTGGTATGCTTGGTGATATAGATGTGTTAGTGGTTGTGGGGTTGATGGTCTATGTTGAGTACGAGGATAAGGATGAGGATGCACACCCACTAAAATAATTATCGGCACCCCTTGCTTCGATACTTTTCACAGCTATCACTGGCACAGAAGCCGTGAATACGCGGTAAGGTTGGCACACCTGATCCTCTCAATCTCTTCTCCCCTTCCTCCTCCCCATATCTTTCCCTACTTATAAACAAGGATGTTGATGTGTAATATGCAGAATAATTCGCTCTCTAAAATGTATTACGAAAGAACCTGAAGCCACTTCGGTGTGTAACTGGCAAATTGTCCAAACTGAAGCAGTTTCACAGGCAACACATTGCTTACAGTATATACAAATCGAGAACCGTCTGAAGTAAAATCTTATCCTAAAACAGACGAATATGCACACTGATCACCCACACTGTGATGCTTTTATCGTCTTCGTCAAACTGGTGATATACAATTCTCAGTTTCATAATCCATGAATTATTACATTCACATGTCACTGATGTGGTTAATGTTTAGCAATAGGCTACTACGATACGAACTGTATATACTTTACATGCGTTGATCGTGGGATGTTAGGCCTATATAGTTTGCCATCAGACCATTGATAATATGCTAATGGTGGTTGTCACTATCATAACATGTAAGAAAATCCTAAGGTGGTAACCTCGGATACGATGGGTGCCAAGCAGACAAACAGTACTTTGATCCCGACATTGTCAAGTATTCTAGTGGATTTTGCGTTGTTGTTTTATGACCTTCCTTCGAGCATTATGTCCATTGCCATGAATTATTCGATATACTGAACATGAAGCTACGGGAGTAATACTATACCAGGAGAGAGAGAGAGAGAGAGAGAGAGAGAGAGAGAGACGGGGGACGGGGAGGTACAAAAGGAACGATAGCAGGAGAAAAGATATGTTAGGAATGATTGTTGTTAACGGGAAGTAAGAGGTGATTTAAATAGTTTGCAGGGCAAAGGAAAGGGGAGAAAATAATCTAGAGTATCATCAGGGAAAGCCAATGCCAGAGTAAGAGAAGAGGAATGCCATTTGGCAAAGGATAATATAAATAAAGTAGAAGAAAAACGAGGAAAAAATATGAGTGCACAACTTTAGTGAAAAATAAGGAAAAACAAGAAGCGGTGCCAAGTGACAGCAAACCCGTCCCCGGCAGTTATTTTAGTGCTGACATATCAAACAACAGGATTTCTAGTCAAAGATGTCATTTATAAAATTTTGAGTAAATTGGGTGAAAATTGAGGATTTTATGCCCATCTGAAATTTTAGGCCCGACCCACCTGACCTTGACCCCCCTTACCGCTACCTGGGGGTTGACCCCCCTGATGTAATGAGGCATGTTATTGGATGCAGATTGAAAGATGCACCTTTATGTTTTGGTTTCATGTCGATATGACGAATTTGAAAGGAGTTATGAGGAAATACTATTTTTACCCGTCCCCGTTTTTTTACATTTTGGGAGCCTTCAGCCTGGGCCTTGGCCCAATTTGGCCCACAATTTAAACAGGAGCTCAGAAGGTCATAGCCCATCATCGCTGTAATTTTTGTCAAAATCGCACGAGTAGTTTTCGCGTAAAGTTGTTAACAACAGACAGACAGACAGAAAACAAACAAACAAGCCGAGTGAAAACAATAGTACCCGTCCCCGAGCTTAATTAGTGCATATAAGAGATAACCCCCCCCTAAAAAAAAAAAAAAAAAAGGAAATAAGTGAAAAACCTGAGTGAAAACACAAACCTGTGATTGAAAAAAGAAGTTCAAGGCAAAAAAACTCACAAGTTTAGAAGAGCCTGAAAAATAAAGAAAACAAGAAAAACAAGAGAAAAGTAACTAGTGGGCGACAGAAAAACACATGGTAAACCAAAGAAAGAAAAAAGTAAAAACAAAGCTAATGAGGGACAAAGCATGTGTGTAAATTAAACTTCAGTGAAAGAGTCTGGTCAAAAACAAAAAAATCCTGAGTAAATATAGAGACAAGTTGAGTAAAACAGAAAAGAAAATACCAGTGAAAATGTAAATGAGATGAGCATTAATGACAATGCAAAGTGAAAAACAGAGCAAGAAGGGAAAGAAAAACATGAGTGAAAAGAATGGTCGTAAATTATTACAAGAAATGCAGGGAAATTCTGTTTACCCATTCACCACTATTATCTATCTATCTATCTATATCTTTCTATCTGTCTATCTATCTATCTATCTATACATCCTATATATATCCGTTATCATCATCATCATCCGTTTGAGTGTCCACTGTAGGACCGGCGTAACCCAACTGAAGTGGGGACGATACAGCCAATGTATCTCTACCAAGTGGCTTAGGCTGTCTGGTAGAGACTGTACGTAGGGTGTGAAGTGCTTTGTAAGTGTAATTGTTGTGTTGGAGTGGCTTTGGATGTGTGTGTACAGTAGTCTGTGAACCAACTGTAATCGGCCCGCGCAAGCCGACTGGGTGCAAGCACACTTTTATAGTAAGCGACTCTGGTTCAACCACAGCACCCCTTACGTCCACCAAGCAGTACGTGGCCAGGAGAACGCTCCCAAAGTTTTTTACCCTGGCGGGACGCGAACCCTCGC